>NC_137504.1:15017500-15385000 GCF_041902795.1 Electrophorus electricus
CGGCCTAGCACTGTAAATACATGTACGTTCTGATTAGCCACATGCTAATGGTTAAGTGGGGCGGCGTAATGCGGACCAGACCCAATGGATTCCTGTACAGTCTTAAATGTTTAAAATGGATCCTTTTGAAGTCGGCAAACAATGTGCAATATCAGGAAACGAGCTACGTCGCGCGGAGCAAGAATGCGGAGTGTGGGGAAGAGGAGGGGGAAGCGCGCACTTAGCAAGCCTGTGGCTAAAAGTAATACACAATGAAACATGAAAAACACTCCCGGCCCCATTAAGCCGCGAGATCAGAAGACAGCGCGCGCCCGTGCACGTACGAATACGTGCGTCTAGCGTCCCCTACATTAGAGTCTTGCCTTTAACCGACCATACAACAAACATGCCACTCTCAATGCCTCTCTGTCTCTTGGGCATTATCTCGTACTGATAAGCACTCTCGGACACCATGCCCCCAGACAAGCGCACACACACACAGAGACTCACGGGGGATGGCCCTCATGGTGAGAACAGGTCTATTTTTGTACGGGTAGCCAAGAACTCACTTCTCTTTAATCAGTGCTGTATTGTTAGTCATAGCCTGATGAGGTAGAGGGTCTGTAGTCAGAGACACACAGCCAGAGAGACAGGATCCACTCTTCTGTCATGTGTCCTGTGCACTCTACTTAAACTTATGAATATATTTCCACATATTACAGAAAATACAGCATGCTTCTGACCCAAGCGATTACACCATGACATCTTAAAGCAAGCAACTGATTAAAAGAAGTATTTTTTCTTGCAGTTTTTTTTTCTTGCGGTGACAAATTGCAAATTAAAAGTGTTAAAGAGCATATTTTTCTTGAATGTCTTTAGCCTCTAGATCTCAGCTGTTAGCTATATTTATCTGAATGTTTTTCTTCCCTCTGCTGTGACACCGGAGTGTTTATCAGTACATGGACTGGGTACATTCACACTCACATGACTTCTCTCTTACACATACACATTTGCAAAAATGGAGATTGAAGACAATGCACCCCTTGTTCATCACATACTCGTCGATCAGAACGTGCGTCGTAAATAAATGAGTCGGGCCAGGGGTTCAGTAACCGGGAACCCAGGACACCAAAGATATCGCCATCATTTACTACCATAAATAAATCCTTTTCATTAAGGGACTATCATGCGCAGGGCCCTGATCTGCTGGTCAGCAGGTCTGTTCCCTTGGCCCCTGGGCCTGGGATGATTGGCAGTGGGGCTTTTTAGGGTGAAGAGTATCAAGATGTGTGTGTCGCTCTAAGTGTGTCTAAAGTGCTGGAATCATGTGAAGTTTCAGTTAGTCTCATAAGCTGCATGTTGGGGGTAGATATTCAAAAAAGGATCTCATTACCAATTAATTGACTTCAAATATGTACCAAATGGACAATGTAAACATGATAACCAGCAGTCTTTCCTGTACTTTAATAAAGAAGAACCATCCAATCACAGTAATTAAATATCATATAAAGGCACATTAGTTTAGCCACAAGTTTTGTAGCATGCAGGTCTGATTACACACTTTTACAGACTGCTTGTCAAGTCCACAGTGGTGGAAAGCTGTTTCAGACTTGCACATGGTTTCACCTCAGACTAATGCTCTTATCTTTACATGCATTTAATTTAAAAGAATAGGGATATTTTCACTCTCCTGTAAACTCTGTCAAATTTCCTCACCCTCACTAAGAACCAGCCACATCCAGACCTCACATGGCACAGAGACTGAGAGGGTGCATGCACTTGCAGCGGAAGAAACAAAAGCTGGAGTGAGAATCTTCAGGTGCAGTGCCGAGATGGAGTATCTTGACGTCGCTGGGTGCAGTGTCTGTGTGTGTGTGTGTGTGTGTGTGTGTGTGTGTGGGGCGGGTAGAGCTTGAATAGCCTTGGTCATCTCATCTTATTTGCTCATCGATAATTACATGTACACATTCACACGTCATGGATGCGCTCTAACACCCATCCTGTGTATTTACGCCCTTTTTTGATGCTGTTACTGAAATATTCTGTGTGCATATATATGACTTCCTGCTTGTCCATCACTGTCTATCCCACTGAGCCCCAAGATTTATGACCACACACACACACACACACACACACACACACACACACACACACACACACACACACACAATAATTTGCTGTGCCTAACCACTGAGCTGCTATTTGAACCATTAGAATTTTAAGGACTAAGAATACTAAGAATACTAAGACCAGTCTAAAAAAAAAAAAATAACAGAAAAAAACAGACAGCATGTAAAATAACTAAGAATGTGACATTATAAAAAAAGAATTCTGCTTAAAATGTTGCCACTGATAAAATGTTTTCTTTTCTCTGAGCTCTCATTGTAGTTGCCTGCTCTGGGGTACGCGCTGACGCCGGCCATCGATCCGCCAGCTCTGTAGTTAACGCCGCGCTGTAATGCAAATGTGTCCGTGGCATCGATCACCTGCTATCCCTGCCTGCACCATGGACGCTGCTGTCGTCCCCGCAAGGACACACCCTCCCCCACCTGCCGCAGCTGGGAGCTTGGCCGCTCCTCCGGAATGCCGCTTCAGCGCCCCGAGAGCGGGATAGAGGTGAAGAGGGAAATGATCGGGACAGGATGAGGGGAAGGAAAGGAAGGGAAGGAAGGAAAGTGGAGAGAAGTGGGGTTGAAAGAAAGAAAGAAAGAAAGAAAGAAAGAAAGAGAAAGAAAGAAAAGATTTATGGAAGAGAGAGAGACAGAAGAAAATAGGAGCGGTGTAATAGACAACAGCAATGCAAAGTAAAGACATGAGTGATTGTCGACTGGATGTCAGAGTCTAATTTCATAGTAATTAGCAGGATGACTTATCATTAGCTCAATCTCCTTGGTGCCTCACTCCAAAAAAGGGGAAATATTTAGAGTGCTGTATCAATCAGAGACACAGATCACCGTATCACACTGCCGTGGGGAGAGCCAGATTCCTCAAAATCTCCTGAGACTTTGAAAGTGTAAGAACTCCTCTGAAAGCCAAATTATCACAGAACAGAGAACAAGATAGCGCCCAGACGAAGAAGCAAATTGGGAAACCTTGCAGAACTTGAAACTTTCAGCCCTAAAGAAGCCCTCACTCAAACCACATCGAGGGTTTTTCGGAAGGGGGCCTGTTTCCCGGCATAAGTGATGACAGCGGTGTCTCAATGTGTCACTTCCCCTAACCCCAGAATTCTTTAATCCATAGGAACATATTTGGTCCAATTCAGAGCTATCAATCACTGAGGAAGGGCTAAAATTGGAGGCAGAGCACAACTTTTAAGATCAGGCAGAGTGATTCCACGTGTAGGCGACTGCTGAGAAGCAAAGCTCGACTGCCCGAGAAACCTCAGGGGTGCTCCTAATTCACTCCAACTGCTCTCTCCAGACATCATCTGCAGTGTGATAGCCCAATCCCCCCCCTCACCCCCCCACCTAACACCCCCCCACTTCAGTGCGTTGTTAAGTACTAACCAGAACTCCAGATCTGTGCCGATCTGGCTAATTCTTATGACCTTTGATGTTTGTACCATTCAGTGCAGGCCGTTCAAGATTTTTTTAACAATAGGGACTGTAAACCTGCTCCATAACTTTACAGTAAAGTTATACAAGCCCTACTGAGCAAACAGTACAGTTAAATGGGATCAGAGCTTCAGGGGCTTTAAAAGAAAAAAAGGGACAGGGGTAATGCTTGTAGTAAAAAGACTCGCTGGAGTCCAAGAGAGGAACAGGTGGTGGTGGACAGGAATACAACCAATACAATCTCTGCCCCCCACAAAGCCAGAAAACAGTCCTGCCTTCTGGAGGTCCAGAGCAGGGCTCCACCTGCCCAAAATTCTGCGGCGTCACCATTGAACAGAGAGCAATGTCATCCGTTGCACCATCCAAGCAGGAGGCAGTTAGATCCTGCAAGCACGCAGTAGGCTGGAGAATCAGAAAACAGTAGAGTTCTGCCAACCTTCCTTCCACAGCAGTGCAGTTATCCACCTAAATTAAAACATCTCGCTCTCATGTGCATTTCTCTTTTAGCATAGGCGAGGCACATGGAAATCAGCCCCCCTCCCCTAATCACAGACGGAAGCTGCAGAGCCCCCTGGTGTAATGTCACCCCACTTAAAGCCTAAGTAACGGCATCATTGGCGGTGTTAGCGTGCAGCCCCAGAGAGACGAACACAAGGTCAGGGGGAGCAAGGCAGCACGGCGTGAGCTACAGGGAGGGTGGGGGGACAAGTGCTTTGCATGTTTTGCATGTAGTGGCTAATGTTGGGTGAGTGAGTGTGGGTATGTGCATTTGTGTGTGTGTGTGTGTGTGTGTGTGTGTGTGTGTGTGTGTGTGTGCACGCGCTAAATGGCCGGCTGCGGACTGCTCCGCAGGGACCACTGGAGGACAGCTGCATGGCTATTAACTGGCTGGAAAAGTGACTTTCTCTTTTTCTGTCCTTACCTGGAAAATACCTAACTACAGACAGGCTGGTGTTGCTGTACTCAGAAACAGACACACACACACACACACACACACACACACACACACACACACACACAAAGACATACAGACCTTGTCTCAGTAATTCACCCTGCCTTGATTTAACACTCAAACAAGAAAGCCCAGTGACAACTGGGCTCGAGTTTCACACATGCACACAAGCACACACATGTGCACACACGCACACACACACACACACACAAGGACACACAGCCATGCAGACAGACACAGGCACCTGAAAAAAAAAACACACTCTAACAAACAATGATTACAGTACTATTAACCCCCCTCCCCTGACACATGATCCAACTTTATTTAAAACCCAAACAAATCTCCCCTTTACACTTCCATACAACACTGCACCAACACTATTCTCCCTCTCATCATGGGCCTACTGAAAAATACATAAATAAATTAATTAATAGATAATAATAATAATAATAATAATAATAAGCAAGAGAGAAAATGTCTGTTTGTTTCATCCATGTCCAGGAGTACTTGTGCCCCACAATGAAAGTATTTGCCAGTCAGGTGGCCCCCGCCTCAGCCCCTGACAGCCTGAATGGCTGTTGCCCTTGTTAGCTGCCATGGCGACAATCAGAGCCAACCAATGGTGTCAGAGCCAAGGGTCCCAACATAAAAGTCCCTCCAATTAAATGTCAGTAATTTAACAAAATCCTTTGAACTCCTCGATGCCGTGTTTACAGGGGGCTTACAGGGACACTGCCACGCCATTTGTCTCATTATCCGCACAAGCACATGCAAAGCACTGGCCTTGATACAGGCACAGAGAGGGAAATCGGAGCAATACGGGGGGAACAAATCACATGACAGAGCTTACAGGACAGAAAGCTTCCTTTAGTCTCATCATTACCACTCAAGGGAGTTTCCGCATGGCATTAAAGGAGAAGAACCCTTGCAGAACTGTGTGCGTCAGCACATGGCACGAAGTTCTAGAAGTTTCATTCACTGGTGTCAATCTGGATCCATGTCCTACAACTTGCTTGGACCATGACTGTTGTAGATGCCCCATACATCATGAAGACACCCAGCCTGCAGGATACAAATGCCCTTCCTCAACCACACCAATTCAACACAGAATGATTTATTTCATTAGGAATACATTTCTTAATTTTTACTCCCGAAAACAGACATGGAAGAAGCCATGTGTTTTAAAGCACTACTGATCCAAAACACTGAACTGTGAAAATATGAATCCCCAAACTAAACCACAGCATTCAGAGGGTGAAAATCCACCCTCTGATTCATTCTCTTATCAACCTAGCACCACATATTTAACAAACCACTTCCATATTTACTAGGAAATGTTTCATACAGTTTTGCGGTAAAAGTTATAAGGATTATCCTTTAAGGTAAAATTTTGTTTTGCTGTTTTTTCCACCTTCAGGTATCTCCATTTTATCATTACTGTCGCCATAATTATATTTATTCTATTACCAATGCTAATACATATAATATTTGTAATCTTCACTCCCATTATTCCCAGCTAATAATTTATACAACAGAGAAAGATATAGATGTTGAGGGACAGACAGGATTACAGACACACAAAGCCAGAGTTTTCCCGATGTTTTTAATGGGGCTACCTGGGAAATGACGTTCAGTCGGTATGTGCTAAGACTACAAAATGACATCTTCTTGACCTGTCCATTTTCTTTATGCTGTGAGAGATATTTATATTGAGACAGCTGTCAATATGCATTACTCCCGTCGTTACATTGCTCAGGAGAGACAAAGGTTTAGCTCGCCTCACAAGCATCGCCACGTCCTCTATATTTCTGAGGTGAGAAAATGTCATTAGAAATAGTACTTGACACCTCCCATAAATAGAAAATCAATTAACATCCACACACCTTTGTTCTAAATTGCGGTGACAGTCACTCCCCAGCATGTGGGGAAAAGGTATGAACATTTCTGTCAGTCCACGGCTGACTATTTGACAACCTTTGCGCAAGCAAAGCGTATTGCTGTTTCTTCGTACTGGACAACAATAACATAACCTCAAACCCACAGGACTCTCTTTATAATATCACATATTTATAGGGTCAGGGAACTGCAGGCTTAAAGGTTGTTTCAGATATTTCCGTTTTTTGTAGTAGAGGTGGCCCCGTGCACTGCCGGTGACCCTACAGTAAGTATACGCGAGGGGCTTTTGCTCTAAAATCCCGAATCACGTCAAAAAACACACCGACGGTTTTCTCTACAAACAGGCGGAGAGGAGCGAGACAAGTGGATTGGAAAAATACCACCCCCGCCGCGCGCTCTCTTTTTTATACCCATTCCCCCCAGCGAGAAACCAGAAGCCGTGTGATTTTCCCGTCTTCCTACGGTCAAACTTCTCCATCTCTGTTTACCGGCACTCTTTTCTTATTACAGTATGGTTTCTGTCTCCAAACATGCGCGGATTACGCGGCGGGTATGAGCTCTAGGTTGCTCCCGCACTGAGGGCTGCCGCGGAGACGCGGAAAAAGCAACGGCGCTATGAAACAAAAGCAGCGTGCGGCGAAAGGCAAGGTCGCGCCCGACCGCGTTGTCCTTTTGCGTAAAGTAATTAAGCCAACGGGCGTTCTTTCGCTCTGTGTCGCATTACAAAACCAAATGGAATAAAAGGCAGAAGCAAACAAGGCGAGAAAGAATTGAGGATAAAAAAAGAGAAAGGGCAGAAAAGATGCAGTGACTGCACAATCTAAACATTGACCGGCCTGTGTTTTTCTTGCAGAGCCCGCTTTCAGAGAGATTTGAATTTAATTGATTCCTTTTTAAACAAATACGTTTCTGGAATGCCAGTAATGAAAGGGGCCACGGTGGGGTCAGCGGGACACGGGGAGGGCCTGAGGAGGCCCGACAGCCGAGCCGGGGTCGAGCGCGGGGGCGGAGGAGTTTAACTGTCCACCTGCTGACTCAGTGGCGCTGACGCTAACTGAAACGCACATTCGAGTCTTATTAATACTTGGTCATCTTTTCGTTGAAGTCGGTCTGTGGAAAACCCCAATTTACATTACCAATTCACAGCAGGGTTAGAATTAGCGCTGTTTCTCGTAAAGCAGGTAAACAGGTCAGACTCCTTTCAGTAAGGTGAAAGAATATTGGTGAAAAGTGAAAAGGATTGTCCCATCTACAAATAAGGAATAAGGATTTAAAAAATAAAGCAAAAATATTTAGCCTAAGAAAAAAGCTTTGGGTATAATGTGTGACATCCATTCAGGTCTATCTTAACCTGACAATGACCTTAATGACAAAAAAACCCAACTAAAACAGAAAACAGATCTAATTTCTTTTCTGAAACTATGCTGAAACCCTGGGCGTAGAGAGCCATTCACAGAGCTCAGAGCTCCCACCTTCAAAGCTGGTCCACCTGTACCTCCTATATGGATGACATGTGCATGAGCGCCTAAGGGGTGCAGCGAGGCATTTTGTAAGTGTCCCACCCTATTTGGGCCCGGCGGACATCATAGGGGCCCCATGAGTAACCCGAGGCCAGTGTAAAATAATACAGCATACATTATTCATGCTAACATCATAGAGCAGCAGAAAACAGTGCAGCAGACAGGCACCCATAAAAACGATGACCAAACACAGAGAGGTTTAGTGAATTATTGACGCGGCCATCAGCTACGTTTCGGTAGATGGGTACTGGGAGGGGAGGGAGACAGGCAGCCGACTACTTTCACAAAGGAGATATGTAAGCACTTGAATTTATGTTGAGAAACCGCTCAAATGTACTTGAATGCATGTTTTAATTGAGTAAGTAATAGATCGTGGGATGCCTACAAACTGCCTGTCATTATAAACTGGAAAGGCAGTGTAACGTGTTAAGAGAACACAGACATAATTCTCTGACACAGCACAGCACCTGCTGATGGCTTAGAGGTGCCCAAGGCACTTATGAACACTTAATAAAGTCTCACGAATATTTGGCCGTGTATTTAATATAACACGCTTTCTGCCTACAACCTCATTCCCTCCAACCACACAGCGGTGACGGGTGATTCAACAGAAAGCCATTTTCTCCTCAGCCTTCTCCAAAAATGCTTGCATAAAAATGGCAAATTCCATTATTCGAATCTTGTGTCAACTGGACTGCAGCACAAACAGGCTTTGTATCAACACTGCCCCTGCTTGGATAACAGGCAAATCCCCCAACACCACTGCCACCCTGACCCAGTCCGATTTAACTCAGTCCCGCACAGGCCAAACCCAGTGGCAGAGTTCCTGTGTCTAATTTATGGCCATGCGTTTGCGCTGCCAGAGCTGCAGACGCCACTGTCGGCAGCTTAAAATAAACAAACCAATAAATAAATAAGAAGACTGGCGGCACTGTCCACCTTCCCCCCTGTGCTCCGGGCAGAGTATGAGAGCAAGAAAAAAGTACAGGTAAGAGCTCGAAAAGGAGGGAGAAGAAGAGAGCAAAGCCTGTCTCGTGTTACTCGCTCTACCATCTCAAGTTCAGCACGCAGTCGTGGAGCCTCGAGCTGTTAATCGAATAAATAAACAAATGGCAGAAAGTATGGTCGAGCTGTTTGCACCCCCGACGTCCTCAGAAAGACTAGCTGCAATAAATGCGGCCCACAAAAGGGGCTCCGGCAGCCGGAGCATGAAATCGGAATGGGGGTTTGTGGAAAAAAAAGGTTGGGGAGAGAGAGAGAGAAACACTCTTGTCTCATTGTTTTCATTGTCTGGCTTCAGAGGCTGTGCAATGGGAGGGAGAGAGAGAGAGAGAGAGAGAGAGAGAGAGAGAGAGAGAGAGAGAGAGAAGTGAAGGGAGTGCCCTCCATGAAAGAGGAGAAGCCCTCTGAATCAACCCTAACTCTGGTGACGCGTCGCCCCTGAGGATGAATTACAGGTGCTCATTTATCCGTTTAGCCCAAACAGCTGGGGAGGAGGTGAAGGGGGCTAAAGAGAGGAGAGAGGAAGGAGGACAGGAGAGAGTTGAAGATGTTAGCGAGACCCTGCAATGTTAGCCCACCCTGTGCACCATACATCCTCTTGACCCTTCCCTGCATCAGCCTGCTCTGTTGAATCACTTCATAGGCCTGGGAACAGGATCTGAGTCACAATGGCAAATAGACAAACACACACTTGCACACTGGGGGTTGGGGGGTGGCGGTCATGGAAGTAAGCAGACGATGGCGTAATATCTATAAAAGGGCACTTACACACACTTTCGGACTGGTGGGTTATGGGCTGGCCTGTTAGCTTTTTTCACCATGTACCTGCCTCGACTTTGGGATCCCAGGCTAAGAATATTCCTTAAGGACCCTGCTGGTATGTTACCATCATTCCAAATGAATGGCTATTGGTGTCAATGACATGCCCAGCCCTAACCATCTCAACTTCTCACTGTGAATCTTACTTTTGAGTGACTCCTTATGGGGGAGGGGGGTGAATTATTAAATTTTACAGCTCATTACTCGGACAAAAGAGGAATTGACTCTTTTGGGAAAGAGGATTACTGGTGAAACGAAGCCAGTGATATATAGTGATGGCCATTATCTCACTCAGTTATCTGGATGGCACGATAAGCAAATAACCATCGATGGAGTTACCTCCAGGGACAAAGAATCAAAAAGAGCTCTGATTAGCATAATATATCTTTATGTCTCTTTCTCTCTCTCGCTTTCTCTCTGTGTGTATCTCACACACACACACACACACACACACACACACACACACACACACACACACAATAAATAAAGCAAGCTTGCAGTTGCGTAATAACTGACATGCAGTACATAAGTTACTTCTAATTTTTAACATTCTCCTTCGTGTTTCAGGTAACTGAGAGAACTGGTAACTGACCACAGAGAGGTATAAAAGTGTTTTCCCCAGTTGTAATTTACCTTAAATATGAAGAATTTCATTTAACAGGTACAGTGATCATAGAGGTTTGGCTATATGTTGAATAATTACAGAGGTTGCGGATATCTATCGGAGAGAGTCGAAGCAGACCTAGTGCGACTTCTGCAGTATAGCATGTTTTATTTCCAATGAACGTCAGAAAATAAGACTTAGATTTAGAAAGATAGATCCTTACAAACTAGGAAGGTGGTGGAAAACATCATTGAACTTAAAGTTCTTTAAACCGCCTTCATGGTCTATATACATTTCAAAAAAAGGTGAAAAGAGAACAGGGTAAAGAGGGGAAAGAACTGTGGCGAACACGTTGAATTTCCCGTACCGGGCCTCAATCAGAGAGAGTGGACAGATTAGTGAATTGATTCAACAGCCGTGTTTACCCAAGAGCGCAGACATTTCCCTTCACCCGCGACATTCCCTTATCTCTATTATTTCAGTTAGTTTTTAACAAACAGCCGACTTGTAATAAGCGCGGGGGCCTCTGCTTACTTTACGTTTGCGAATAAATGGCCATAAACCATTTAATTTCAGACTTTTTAACTGTCCGTAATAAATATTTTCAGATAATAACTGAAGGTGAAGTTGGCTTTATGGCGCCGTAAATTAGCTGCCGGTTTTATCAGCATATTCGCAAGCTGTTTAACTAGCACACAGATGTCATAATAACGTCCTGGAGAATAACCTTGTTGTTCCAGCGATTGCTCTGCACTCCTATTGCCCAGGGAGCCGTTTTTTCACCACCACCCCCAGCACCACCACCACCCCGCCGCCTCGTGAATCTTTAACTGTTTAGTGAGAGGCAAGCACGGAAGACGGACGAATTTCCCCAGGCGTGACTGTCACACGAGCTATTATTCTTCCGGTCGACTCCCATTCTCTCCCAGGTCTTCGCGCTAAAGGTTTTTTTCGTCGTAATTCACCCACATTAGCTGCCAAAACTGCACCTCTTCCCCTTTCTCTACAGCACCAGAAAAAAAGAGAACCCGCACCAAGCGGGGACGGATTTGGATAGAGGACATTCTCGATCGTAGCGCACCTGCGGGTTTTGCGCCGCAGTAGTCAGCGAGAGCGCCAACAGTCTACCAGCAAGCAGCGAAGGCTTTAGATAAGACTTCACTTGTCCATGATTAATGAAAATAAAATGCAAAAGGGACGCCTCCCAACCCCCGCTCGCCCTCGGAAGGCTTAGGTTCTTGTGGAAGCAGCAGCGGCGCAATAATTACTGATAAATCCCAGGTTTCAATGAAGTGCTCTTAGCGTAATCTTGCTGGAAACATCACAATTGGTGCGGTACTCTGGCTCTGACACTTGACAGTGCTAGTGAGGCTCTAATTTCTGCTTGCCCCTGGGCGGCCAGACAGCAGCCATTGTGAGAAGCTGCTCAAGGGCGAGGAAAAAAAAGGACCGTATTTGTGACCTTACTGGCCGACTCCCCCTTTGTCCAACCGATACGAGGGAGTCTGCTCGTTTCTTTTTCTGAACGCCCAGTCTTGTCATTTGCTCTGCTGTTAAACAATGCGGGTTGAGGGACGTTTTCATTTTTGTTCATTTATATTTTTAAAGCGGTTTAGTTCACGTTGTAGCGTGAATAACCAGATTTAATTATATTTGAACAGTATACCGAAGAAAAAGCCCAGGCATTTTAGGTGACTCAGTACCAGCTCTGTGATTAGTTTCAAACAGAATTGCAATAATAATGAAAAGTGCTTAAATGATTGAATATTGTTTAAAAGGCTAAACCACCCCTACTGGCAAGTAAAGTGGATACCTGTCCACACTGAAATCTAAACCACAAACCTCCAGGGAGTGTCTCCTCAGAACATTAAACCTTACAGAAAACCTGGATTGACAGAACCAGCCATAAGGGCCCCATGACAGTCGAACCAAGATTTTTCTTTATTTAGTCTGAAAGGGATGAAACATTTTGGACTAGTAGAAATGTAGTTTAGTAGAAATGATTACTTTTTTTGTTTTTAAAGTGTAACACTAAAGTTAGATGTACATGGTGAAATGTTAATGTTTCACTCTCATACTTGAAAACACAAACAGAGTCTTGAATCCCCAGCAGGTCGTGGACGTGTGCTTAGGTGAGTTGGGGAGAGGCATCCTCGTCAACAGTTTTGAAGTTTTATTTGATTAATGGTGAAAGCTGCAGTGTGTTTAGACGGGGTCGCGACCCCTGGGCACCCATTTAATCAAATCTCCCTTTTTCTCAGCTCACCCAGAGGAGGTCAAAACTAATACAGCCTGTCCCCTTCTCCCTCACCTTCTCTCTCTCTCTCTCTCTCTCTCTCTCTCTCTCTCTCTCTCTCTCCTCTCCTCTCCTCTCCTCTCCACCGCCTTCTATATTATTTCACTTTCTTTTCATCTTTCTTCCCAAGACTCCTTCACGCTGAGTCTATAGGTATGTGTGACTGAGTGCTGCATGTATGTGTGTGTCCGTACACACACGTATGTCCATGAGAGCAAGAGCATAAACACGTGTGTGCGCCGGCGTGTATGTTCCAGCTTATGTGTGTGTGAATGTGCGTACATGTATGCCACAGAGCAGAACAGAGTGAGCGGTGTGTGTGTGTGTGTGTGTGTGTGTGTGTGTGTGTGTGTGTGAGATGTGTGTGAGGCCTCACATCTCTCTTTGTTTACCCAATGTTAAGTAATTATTTCATGCCCCTCCTCCCATCCCCACTGCGCGCCACCAGGGACCCGCTGCCCTCTGCAGTGAGAAGAAGCCCTTATTCAGCTGGATATTATTTAGTCCTTTTATCCCTCGTCTCGTCTCCTCTCCTCTCCTCTCGCTTGTTTCCTCTCCTCTCATCTCCCCCCTTTTCCTCTTCGCCCCTCTTCTCTCTCTTCCCCTCCCCTCCCCTCTCCTTCAATAATGACACTTCAGTGCAGAGACGCCCTCCCTCTTCCCTCAACTCCTTGAATACATTAGCCTGCAAGAGAAATACATGCTAACAACCTTCTGTTAATGATATGCTTATTTACCTTCTGCTGTCTGAAGCCAACCCCCCGCACCCCCATCCCCCTGTCCACTTGCTTGGCTCCTGCTGATGTCATCATCATTTTTAACCAATAGTGCACTATTAACATTTTCCCTCTGACTTTCTCATCTTTGGGTTCTTAGCTTTTTTTCTTTTTCTTTTGCTTTCCCCCTCTTCCCCCCACTTTGAACAGGCCAATTACCCTGCTGGCCCAAGCCAATTACATTGTATTTGTTCAGGAGTTTTCAATAATTCTCTCTCTTTCTCTCTCTCCCTCTTATTCTCTCTCTCCCTCTCTCCCTCTCATTCTCTCTCTCTCTCTCTTCCTCTCATTCTCTCTCTCTCTCTCTCTCTCTCTCTCTCTCTCTCTCTCTCTCTCTCTCTCTCTCTCCCCCCTTCTCTTTCCCCTCTCACTCTCGTCACTTAAAAAGTTGTTCTGTGGTTAGCTCGAGCAGTAATTGCTAAGCATTGATCAACACAAGCTAAACACTAAACGAAGTATACTTGAGGCGGAGAGCTTTTGAACATGACTCGAGTCTCTGTGGTGATGGAGTCAGCACAAAGCAGAAATAATTACCTCCTCCGTGTTGCGCTCATCTAGCCATCTTTGCATTCAATTAATCCTTCACGTCCAAAGCCGCAAGCGAGAAACCCCACAGGCGTTTTGACTTGCAGTGTTTATTAGTCGATACAGGTTTTTCACAATCTAATACAATCAGATGGTTGAAAAACAGATGAAACTTAATAATCTAAGTACATGTAAGGCAAGTATGGAAAAAACGGATTTATTTTCGGCAACAGTATTTAAAGATAAAATAAAATAATATTAATCTCTGATTTAATAATTGTTGCTTCTGGTGGACCTGTGTTCTCGTGTGGGTGTGTGGGTGTGTGTGTGGGTGTGTGTGGGCAAAGCCAGAGGAGCAGACACAGGGGGAATAAGAGAGATGTCCAGTCTGCTTGACTGCGTTTATTAAGAGTGCAGGTGCAAGCTTGTCTCACTTTCACTCTCTCTCCCTCTCTCTCTTTTGGCACACACACACACACACACACACACACGCACGCACTGGCTGCTCACTTTGGCTCTCACTCACACACTGCCCTGGGCCGTGGTGGGTCACGGCTGTGAATGACATGACTCAGACCATGGGACGCACTCACGTACATGCACACACACACATATACACAAACGCACACACTTGCGCCTTGACTCCAGATTAAATTCCTTAAAACGTGGGAGGTGGACTGTACACATGACCCCTATTTAATTAAAATCACAGGAGTGGCCCAAAGAGTGTATCTTTCATTTTGTGTGCACAGTCCAGTAACAGGAAAGAAGAGAAAAACTCAGTATGTGTGGGAAAGCTGTTTATGAAATCCTCTTTTCCCACTCTCAACTTAAAGACAGTTTATATTCACCTTTAAAACATGAAATTTCAATGCCATTCACGATGACTTCTTTTTTATTTAGTAAATAATTATTTAGTAAATAATTACTTCTTGCTTTTAGTTTACATGTTATGGTTTCAGTATAAGGCAGTATACACCCAGAGGCATTTTATCATGTATTTATTTATTTCTTCATTCTAAATGCCCCCAACACACACGCCCAAGACCATTTAGCCAATAAGCTTATGTAACTGTAATGTTTTGGCAAATTTAAATCTAGATAAGACTTTTATAGTCAGAAATGGCTGGGCTGAGCTAACTTGACATATGCAGGTTAAAGCAGGCGGTGAAACAGGGGACTCCTGTTTGTTTTTTTTTCCCCCTGCAGCATTAATCGGTTTTTCCAAGTCCTGCGTTTGTACCCTGCCTCCTGAGCAGACAGGATGGGACAATTAATTAACTTTTATAACATCAGGATGGAAAAACAGGATGTTTTTAAATGGCATATTGTTGGAACGGGGGGGGGGGGGGTATTGTTTCAGAGCGCAATTGTTCTACTCCAGCATCGAGATGACAAGAAGTAGGTACATTTAAACCTGAAAGGAAGAACTGTGGTGTGGGGTCTCTTCTTCTCTTTTTGTCCTGTAATCGATCTGAGGCAGGGCAGAAGGGAAGGAACCAGGCTAATTTAGGTCACTTTAGACAATAAACTATTTTGTGCAAGCGTATTAATGTTGTTGTAACTAAGTAGCAACAGGAGCTGTGTGTAATTAAACTGAGAAGAAAGGGTCGCTGCTGTTCAGGAAGTGTTAAAGGGGAAAAAGGCAATTCTGTACCCAGAAATGGAAAGCACTTTGGAGAACTGTGTGGTTCGCATGGCACAGGACTGTACATGCTGCAGGCAGGAATCAGACTGGTAGACCTGATTTTTGGTGCAACTGAAAAACAGTGATGCGAAAAAACATATCCGCTACCCTAAAAGTACACGTATATTTTAAGTTAATGCCGTAAATGTAAATGTAAGTCGTCAAACTGTGCCCACACAGTTAGTATATAAGTGTCCTAATTACGCACAAGAGATGTAACTGAATGTAGTGCCTTTTTCACCTTTAAATTCTCTCATACACACACACACACACACGAAACTAATTCAAACACTTTAATTCCCTAATTAAGTCAGTCTCTTCAACTCACAAGTGACACTCCTTTGCTATGCTTCATCTCTCCATCTCTCTATCTCTCTATATCTCTCTCTCTATCTGTATACTCTATATCTCTCTCTATACTCTCTCTCTCTATACACTGTATCTCTCTCTATATATATATACTCTATATATACTCTCTCTCTATATATACTCTCTTTATATATATACTCTATATATAGTCTCTCTTTATATATATACTCTCTATATATATACTCTCTCTCTCTATATACTCTCTTTATATATATGCTCTCTCTATATATATACTCTCTATATATACTCTCTTTATATATATACTCTCTCTATATATATACTCTCACTCTCTCTCTCTCTCTCTATACTCTCGCCCCTCTTTTTTCTTTCTTTTAATAAACTTCTTGTTGGTGCTGCCACAGCACATGCAGACAGACAGCGTGATTTGGTACTGCTGTTTAATTTGATTTGGTGTAATTAATTTGCCCTGTGTGTGTAGACACACAGGAAGAGGTGTGTGTGCGCGCGTCCGCGTGTGTGACCCGATGGCGGAGTGCATGAAATAAATCATTTCTGTCAGAACCTACCACTCACTTTAATTAAAAGCATGGTGCTCCACAGAAGACAATTACACCAGCGATTGTGACAAAGAGGTATATTAAGGGGGACCAAATGTCATAGTGTGCATTATCTGGAACAGACCCTACAGGGCTCTGTGCAGTGCGGCAGGTTTGTCTAAACATGCCCCACTGTGGGGATAGCCCTTTATCAGGTACCCTTCCGAGGAGCCTGCATGTGTGTGAGTCTGTATGTGCAGGCCTGGTACAGTCACTATTAGAAATGGTCAGCTCCGTTAACCCCTATCAATGGTCAACTCTGTTAACCCCTAACAGTTGCCCATTTAGCTGCCTATGACACTATGACCTTTTCCATGGTCTCCTTAACCAGCCTTCTCTACTGGCCACTCTTGCTAACCAAGAGCATGCGAGATGAATGATGGGGTCTCCACGAGCTCAGGAAAAGTATCTCCACTTACCTGGAAAGAGGAGTGAGGAAGAAATACCAGAAGCCACCACATGGAAAAGAAAAAAAAGGAAATAATATTAGATTGTGGCAGGAAATGTGTTGCATCGCATTACATGTTTCTACAACAGAGCTACTGGCAAGTAAGCCAATGTCAGTCACGTTTTAACAAGTAAGTAAATTTTATTTATTTACTTTTAAAACAACAGACATTGACTACAGTGCCATAGAAAGCCAATGGTCCTTTAAATATATTATTTGTGTGGTACTGAATTCTAAATACTCTTTACCCAAACCGTTGACTTAATTTAGATCTCATCAGGAGGGCCATTCTGTTTGTGTGTGTGTGTGCGCGTGTGCGCGCGTGTGTGCATATGTGTGCTCTGGGTTCTCTTAACTGAAAGCAAGAAGGGGAGGAGACAAAGATGTGGAGCACACACGATCAAGCATAAAAGTGCGTAATCAATTCAGTAAGACACTGTGCTACGTCAGATGAAAGTCATTTTTATATCGCATGCACACCGATAATGGCACAGCATCATCTATCGTTTCGCATTGAAATCTGGGATTTATACGAGATATTACATGAATGGTTTCTTTTGGGGACGGATGTCTAAATTGTGGAGACAGCTGAGGTTAGTTCAAGTGCTGTGGATTAACCCAAAAAGAGATTCAGATCAGATCACATAAGCCCCGAACAGTAAAAAGCAAGAGAGAGAGAGAGAGATAGAAACAGTGATAGACAGAGAGAGAGATAGACAGAGAAAGATAGAGAGAAAGAGAGGAGAGAGGTATAGTGGCTATGGAAGGATATAAAATGTGTATGTGTATTTCTGTGTATGTGCGTGCATGTGTATGTGTATAGAAACAGAGAGGGAAGCGGGTATAGGGACAGAAAGTGTGACTTAGATAAACAGAATGTGTGAGAGTAAATCATATGTCTACATGAGACAGTTTGGCTATTTATTTCCCGGCTACATAAATAAGGTGTGTGTGTGTGTGTGTGTGTGTGTGTGTGTGTGTGTGTGTGTGTGTGTGTGTGTGTGTGTGTGTGTGTGTGTGTGAGATTGTCTGTGTGGAACCTGACAGCCTGCCTGAGATTAGAATGTCTCCTTCACAGAGCTGGAAGGGCCTTTAACTGAGGCTTCTTCTTTCTATCACACACACACACACACACACACACACACACACACACACACACAGACACACACAGACACACACAGACACACACACCCACACACACACACCCACACACACATCACACACAGAAAGAGAGCGCCTTGAAGCATCACCGTTTTGACATGACTACACATCCTGTAATGCTGGTATCATAGCCCATGTTCTTAATTGTAGAACTTTTGCTACAAAACAAAACTGTTAATCCACGGTGGCTCTATTCAGAAGTTAAGCACACACGATCAGGAAAGAATTCAGGAAATTCTTGTGCAAGTCACTGTCATGTTAACTTTTGCTGATAAGAATTTTCATTCTACAGTATTGCTCTGGCAATCAAAGTGTCACAACATAGTTCCTTGGAAAATTGACTTCTTGTGAGTTCTCCATGGTTGGTCCATCATTTTATTGCTATGTTGATACCTTTGAATATATAATTAGTTAAATGCAGCTCTGAGGATGGTAATATATTCAATCTATAAACCCTCATAACTATGATTTGAAAAGTGCAAACTATGATCTGTTTGGTAACTGCCCTTCCAGACCCACTTTATTTGAAAGCGCAATCTCTTTAAACTGTCTTGAGGTGACATGAAAACTTCCACCGAGCACGAAAAATAATTTACAAGCACTTTGTGACTGACAACCTCACAATGTTCTGAAGGAAATTAATCTCATAACTTGTTCGCCGTTTTGACAACGCTGTTGCCTAACAGCTCGGATTATGGGGACACCATCCAATTATGTGTCAGTATTAGCAGGCAAATAATAGCAGTCATCAGTTTGAGAAGTATTGTGGAAGCGGGAAAGCCTAACAATGCTACGGACCGCATTTGGTGTGTGTGTGGGGGGGGGGGGGAACGGCTTTAAAGCGTGCAGAGCTTGACAGAGGAGGCGGGAGACCGTTCCAACCGTGACAGGAATATTCGCGACGCTCTTTCAGCGGCACCACTCGCGAGAACAATGTATGGACCTTCGAGGTACAGTCCTCAGACTACACCGACGGTTCCTCGCGCATTCTCTCCGCTCAGAGGTAGGCGGGAGCGAGTAGGCTACCTGCCACTCAGGCGGAAGTACGCGCGTGCCGCGGCCTCACGTTATAATTAAGCTATCCTGCTAGACATTAAAGGACCTGCTGACAAACTTGTCCGCGTTATGACAAGGTGGTCAAATGTTTGTGATTTATTCCTAAAACTGTGAAAGCTGCTATTAAGGCGGACGTGGCGAGGCAAAGGAGGAACACACACGCACAAAAGCACTTTGTGAGAGACGTGGGCTTGCTGTGGCGTGATTTGACAACGGTTTTGTTCGGATTGTGATGAGGTGTTTCCAAGCTATGTTAAATGGAATAGCTGCAAGATTTGTAAGAAGCCGCCAAACTCCCCCTTGTTCTCCACGAGTAAATATTCTGTCATTACAAACTGACATGGAACTTTGAAACGCAAATGAATCCGTTAAGACATGAAAAGTCCCGAGAAAAATGAAACGAATTTATAACTTAAAAAACAACTTCTGAATAAGCCGACGTCCATCCCAACTTGTTAAAGCTCAAATTCGCCAAAACCTAATGAAAGCAGAACGACCCATCTCAGGACATTTTCAACCCACGATATAGCCTAACCGTATGCTCTTGCGTTCTGACTGCATTTAGCGTAATCCATCATTCAGTTTTCATAATTACAAGCTACTTTTGTATTTTGGTGTCTGGGCCCCTCAGCCAGTCCCTAATATACAGCGCTGTCCCCTAGAGGACCTCCGGGGCCCCTCCACCCTGGCGACAGCTGAAGAAATGAGAGGAAAGATTCCATTACGGGTGACAAAAGAGCAGGAGCTCAACCTCCGGTGAGCTCTATTATTTAACATACATCGTCTAATCAGTGGAGTGCTGATTTATCATGCAAGATAGAAGATCTTCGCACCTACTTGGAGCAGATTCCTCAAGATTAGAGACTCAAAGCAATAGGTAGCAAAAAAAACAAAAACTTTTTTGGTGTTTGTTAACTTTCAGACTCTGGCCAGGAAGGGTGTTAATAAATGTAAAATATCAAGAATGCATTTGTCCGCATTCTCTGATCTTTTTAGTGGGTACGTTTTTGCATAAAAAGCAGGTGAGAGGACATTCGGTTGCATTATGAAGCAACACCCCCAGCAACAGCATGCCATTTTAAACAGCATAAATCATTTCTCCAGACCACACAATGTAGCCGCACACAAATCAGCATACACACATGACCACACGCACCCACATCCTCTTTCCTATTCCACACATAGCTAAGCCATTACATGACCACAACTCCCGCGTTTCCCCTTTTAGAACAATTTGCCCTTCTCCTTCCAAAAAATTTGACCACTCCCTGAACTGTGACTGCCGGCCAGTTAGAGGAAAAGAGAAAAGAGACGGATTGCAAGCTCAAGAATAGGCCACAGAGAAGGAGGCAGGGATAGAGAGAGAGAGAGAGAGAGAGAGAGAGAGAGAGAGAGAGAGAGAGCGCATGCAAGTTAGTTACTGCAGCTTTTCAAAGGTGAACTCCACCCTTGGTGGTGGTGGTGGGGTGAAAGCAGCGTAGCGCGGAGGCTCTGTAATAAAGAACGGCGGGTCTGACAAGGAAGGTCTGGGCTCAGGTGTTAAATCAGGCAGTGCGGAGGGCAGCCGTATGCGCCCGCTGATTTATGGGCCTTTCCAACCCCGTGTGTTTTAGGTGTGACCTTGCGTGCACACTGACCCTGACCCGCTTCCTCGCCGGCCCATTTCGCCACCCGCTCCCATTCAAATAGACGTGCTGTAATTCCCGCCCCATATTCCACACAGGAAGCTGTCAGAGTGGCTGCGTATGTATATGTTTATGACGCCTGTGTCCTTCAGGAGCGCAGCCTTGACAAGGGGTTGGGTTGTACTGCCATGCTGGTGTGGGGAGTTGGATATGGACAGATGTGTGTGGGGGGAACAGATGTGCCTGAGGAGTGTGTGGATGTGTGTGTGTGTGTGTTTATTGCATTTTTGCATCAGCGCATTTAAACATTTTTTTTTTGCTTTCTCCTTTCAGCCCCCATAAAGAGGTATGCATTGATGTCTTGGGGGTGTGTCTACGAGTGTGTGGACCGTCTCCCGTTTGGAGGCATGAACAGCACATGTGAGCTCTCTGAGCAGAGCGGCGTTGTGTCACATGTCTCTGCCCTCTCTGCGCAGCCGACTGAGCCTAGTGATAACTGTCAGCGGGATTACATCGGCTCAGATAACGTAGGCACGTGGGCATATTGGCACCAACCAGCCTGTTGTCCTCCTGCTCCGGATGCGGGACACTACCTCTCCTTCCCCCTTGCAGGATTTCTGCTCTTCTTCCTGCTCTTACTCCTCATCCCAACAGCCCTAGCAGCTCAGAGAGACAACCCACCCCCATTTCCCCCACACGTCACGCTGACTGAAGGAAACTTCGAGGGGAAAATTAACGAGCTGTAATGGTTATGGGAGACGTTACCTCGGGCCAGCATGCACGTCCCGCGCTGCTCACCCGCCGTAAAGAAGCTCACGCAGACTCCCGCGCATCACTTTACGACCTGCGGAGAGCGGGCTCATAAAACGCAGACAGCGGCCATGGCCGGGGGCGTTGCTGAGCCCGGCTTTATGGTGGGCGAGGGGCCTTGTGAATGCTTCTGTACGGGCGCGTGCCAGTCTGCCCGCTCACCTGCCATTGTGTGCTTTCACTCCAGGAGATGCTTGTATGTGAGGTCACACGCATACGGATAGACTGAAACGCTCCCACTAACTGCTGCCAACATGCCCAGCACATTGTCTGCATGTTGTGTTTGTGTGTGTGTGTGTGTGTGTGTGTGTGTTGTGTGTAACCCTAGTGTACCAGCCACCAACTGACTTGAGTGCACTGGATTTGAGAGGGTTGCCTAAACCTTCATTAGATGTAATAAAATGAGACATCTAGGCTACTTATTTGGGTATACATTAGAGAAGGGTACGAGGGTCTTACCTTTATGACCCTTTGAGCTTCTATTACATGTTCTAACTTCTGAATTGATCTTGCTGGAGCAACAACTGATATGCTTTATTACTGTATGCAGAATGATAAACTACAGTTTCCTGCATTTGTTCCCTGCATTCTTGTACAAAAAGTAATATTGAATACATTGTGTAAAAATAAAACTGTTGTTAAGCTGGTGCGTCTTTTTTTTATGTGTAACACAAGAGCTGTTTTGAACATAGGATGTGTAATAGCTGTCTTCAATATGAAATTCAGTCTCCTCTCACTTTCCATGGTACTCTGATGTGAACTCATACCACACTACAAATGAAAATGTGTTTCATTGATCAGTTGGATATACTGCTGAAGAGAGCATGGTGGGGGGAAGAAAGTCCCATTTTAAAATGGATGGAGAAGGCAGGGAGGCTAACACAGACCAATTACCTGTCTCTTCACTGCATCTTTATCAGGGCCGGATAACTAACACGCATGCACACACACACGCATGCGCACAAGCACCAATAGATATACTCTCTCACCGGTCTGTGCACAAACCCAAACAAACACACACACACGCATGCGCAAGCACGCGCACACACACACACACACACACACACACACCCCGCCCCCACCTCCATTATCACCTTTAACATTCCCAGCCACACGTCAGAGCAGCTGTGGCGTCCCAGTGACAGTATCGGCCTGGGCTTTCAGCAGCTCCGCCAGCAAATAATTAAAGCCCATTACTTACCTTCCGCAGGATGAACAGCTATCTCGCACCTTTCCACACCCCCACCTCCCTCCTCTCTCTCTCTCTCTCTCTCTCTCTCTCTCTCTCTCTCTCTCTCTCTCTCTCTCTCTCTCTCTCTCTCTCTCTCTGTGCAGTGACATATTGATGTCAGTGCTAATAAATCATTCCAATTTGTTCCCTCTCTGCCAACACAGCTTTAATCTTCATTTATGACTCTTACAAAAGTGTGTTTGGTGGAAACCTCAGATAAAATACTCAATTACCATTTTTTACCTGACTGCAATTGTTGTCCTAATCTATACACCTATGTCCTACCAATGTCCTATTTTATACCCTACACACACACACACACACACACACACACAATATTATATTATATATATAAAAGCATGTGTGAGTTTGCTTATATTTATATGAAAATATAGATAATATATAATAATATAATAGTCATATCTGATCAATATCAAGATCAAGTTTGTAATTTACCATTTAAAGGTTTTCATATTTCAGAGAACACTCCAAATAATTTCCTCAGTGAAATGCCCCATCCATAATGTCGTTACAGAAGGACAGATCAGGTGTGTGTTCAAGATATACTTTTGCCTATAATTTGAGATATATAAAAAAGAGGCTTTTAACAAAGCATGCTTTCAATAATACCTCTTAATGTAGCCTAGAGATGTAGATGTAGACATGTAGATGTAGATGTATATAGGTGTAGAGCTGTGTAGATGTAGATATATGTAGACGCAGAGATATAGATGTAGATGTGTAAATGTAGATATGTAAACCTTTTCAAAGTCCCGCTCCCCCCACAAAGTCTCTATTGTGTAACACACTAAAACACCTTTTTTGTGAACTTCGTCCTCAAGTCTGGTTGTGAAACTGTGCCGAGATTACCCTCTGTTAGATGTGATTGGCCAGCATGCCATGCTAACGTTGAGACAGTACTCTTGCGGTTAGTAGGCTGCGAGGGGTCTGAAGCATTTCCAGTAGCGGCAGAAGAGGCATGTGGGGCAGGCTCCCCTTCTGCCCCCTGCACCCCCCCTCCCCAGTCCCCCTAGCAATGAGCCGTGGAAGGGGGAAGAATGCGTCTCAATCACGCCTCAATTACGGCCCTCCTAGCCCCGATAGGAGAGATCTGTTATGAATACCCAACCGCCGCCACCAATCACTATTACCACTGCTCTCATTACCAGGCCTTTAACCATCCTGATCATTACCCCATTATTAATGGAGGGAGAGAGAGCGAGGGAGAGAGAGAGAGAGAGAGAGAGGGAGACCCGAGGGGGAGAACGGAGAGTGAGAGAGAGAAAGAGAGAGAGATCACAGAGTGAGAGGAGATATGGTGGCACGGAGTAAACGAGTGTCAGGATCGGTGCACGCACTGAAAAATTAAACCAATTAGGGGTGCCGTTCTGAGCCCCCTCACCTCGCATTCCTTTCCGAGCCACTGAGCAGCTGAGAAGGAAGAGAGAGGTGGCGGGAGAGGAAGACAGAGAGAGAGGGAGATGCAGCACTCTATTCTGTCATGCTTGGTGAAAAGCACAAGTGAGGGAGTGTGTGTTTGTGTGTGTGAGAGAGAGAGGGGAACGAAAGAGGAAAAGAGAGTGAGACTGGTGCCACAGAGAGGCGGATTAAAAGCAATCTATATCCACATAAATCATTGATTAAATGAATCATGAAATTAATATGTAAATTGTGTGTTTAACCTCTATTTATATACCACTGTCTGTCATCGTAGCGTAAATCTAAAACTAATTGCAATTTCTCCGTGAGTGCGGGAAAGTGTGAGACAGAGACAAGGGCTGGGAGGGTGGGGGTGTGTATTGGGAAGAGCGAGTGGTAAAACTCTGACATATTTATTAACTAAATGTTCAACTACATCAGCTCACTCATTAAGAGGTGCGTGGAGCATGAGTGGTGAAGGGAGGCTTGTTCGTGCTGCTTGGGCAGCTCAGCTGGGGGGGGGGTCGTGACGGCGAGAGGACTCTGTTCCGTCGAACCGCACAACGCAGAGGTGCACGCCTGCCCAGCCGACCGCAAATAACAGTGGCTTAACCTGACTTGGAAATACAGACATGCTCACATGACAGCACAGGTCAGACTTGCGAACTCGAAGCAGATGCAATGTCTCATCTGACTGTGATTATATATATATATGTGTGTGTGTGTGTGTGTGTGTGTGTGTGTGCGCACTTGTCACATGTAAGGTATTTCAGCTTGTACCTAGCCAGAAGACCTGTGTGTGTCTCTGAGTGTGTGTGAGACAGACAAACAGGAAGACTGAGAGATAGATAGGCAAGAGGAGTGATGGGCTCTGGGCCTCCTCCTACTGCTGCCTGACATAAACCATGCTCCAGACAGGCCCGCCTGCCACGGAGGACGCTGATTTACAGGCGGGCGAAAGCCGGGGACGGCCGCCGTGATCTTTCAATAAAACATCAAAAAAGGACTCTGACCCATCCATTACCCACAAGCCTCAGCGGAACTGGGAGGTCAAGCGAGCCTGCCATCGCTCATGCTCCAATCTCACAGCAAAGCACCTTGGGATAGCTGCCGGGCTGTGGGAGGGGAGAATATTCAGCCTGAGCTCCCTGCAGGCCAGACAGACACAGAGTGCATTATGGGTTGAGTTCCAAAGGAGAACATTTGCTTCACTGTACTGTTGGCCCTACAGAGAACTCGTGAAGCCATTACATGGATCCATCAAAGTGTTTATAACAGGAGTCAGACATAATTCCTGAAATAAAAACAAATTATGCATTTGCAAAATGCAGAATGGTTAATAATTGTAAAATGTGTCTGTTGTGAATTTCATAAGAGCTACTGAGTGTAATCTTATAGAAACTTAAGGTAAACTTGAAGAAATTGCCACCACTTAGAGATATAAACATATAAATCCCCAAATATATATTAAAAATATTTCAATATATTTTAACTAATGATGTGAATTGCATATAAATTGTAATAAAGCACAAGTTCTCATATAGAAGCAAAGCAGAGTTAAACTGTCAGATAATTTCATCTTCTGTCTTGCCATTCCTACCTACAAGCACACACACACACGCGCGCACGCACACATGCACGCACGCACACAAAATGTACATAGATTATTTGGCCAAGGTGAGCACATCCGTCCACTCCAGCCCCTCTGAGAATACCCTTTCCCTTTCTTGTTCTGAGTGACTTTTTTGATATGTTATCAGAGACATGCACAGAGCTGAAGTGAGAGGGTTGTCAGTGGCTGCTGCCTTCAAAGGGAGGAGGGAGGCAATAAAGCGTCCACATGCTCGACCTCTTGTTTCACTAATTCACTTCATTTCATTTTAACTATCCGGAACAATCTAGTGAGACATTACCCTGTAATGAAACCTCACAGGGACCGATTGTCTTCAGAAAAGACAATTCCACACCCCCCCCCCCCCCTCATTCACTCACAGAGGATACACACAAGGACGTGATGCGCATAACATGTAAACATGTAAGAAGAACCATCCAGCGCTGTCTGTCCTTGCCTCCGTAAATGCACACACTTATGTGAAAACACAGACCAACCTTCTACCATAGGGAGAGATGAAAGGGAGGGTAGATCAGGTTACTGTGTGTGTGTGTGTGTGTGTGTGTGTGTGTGTGTGTGTGTGTGTGTGTGTGTGTGTGTGTGTGTGTGTGTGTGTGTGTGTGTGTGTGTGTGTGTGTGTGTCTCTCTCTCTCATTCTGCTCTTGAGTGGGGTAGTGGAGAGGGCAAGAGGCTAGCAGGTTTAGCAGTGTGACAGTGTGAAGGCCATGGGCCACAGACGCAGTACCACTAGACATTATTTTAAAAAGGCAGATGTCCAGGGAGAGAAAGTCTAGCCGATGGTTCAGACAGACATAACAAAAGAAGAAGGGTCAGGGATCCTAAAGAAAAAGTAGTCTCAATTTTATTTATGGGTAAATGAATAACAGACCAAAGAAATTAACAAAATGAGCTACAGTCTTTACAAGGTTAATGTGTTATAGAACTTAATGTGTGTGTGTGTGTGTGTGTGTGTGTGTGTGTGTGTGAGTGTGTGTGTGTGAGTGAGAGAGAGAGAGAGAGAGAGAGAGAGAGAGAGAGAGAGAGAGAGAGAGAGAAAATAGGCTACCCATGTATGTGTAGCTAGACTTTAGGCATACATCAAAATTCATAATGCGCCAGTAACGAGGAGTGGCGTGGGCGTGGCCTCTAAACATGGCTCCGATTGGCTGAAGGCCCATCCGCCAAACCCATCTCGACTGGAGCATAGTCAGGAGACTCACATCATAATGGGAATAAACAACCTGGCCTCGTAGTGTGGTTCCAATTTAAAGTGTTATACACTTCCAGCATGTTTCTAATCAAGCCCAGTGCCTCTATTAAAGCAAGCTATCTTCATACTTATGAGGGGGAAGAGGGGAATGGAAAACACATAAACAAAACGGTCACCGAGAGCGTCGGTCTAAAGCTGATGAGGACACAAGTGAGAGAGGCCGGGAATGGAGACCGGCTCCGTGAATACGGTTTTCAAACCGAATCTGTCAAACCAAAAGAGTTTGTCGCTAAATAATATATACACACCTTGCACAACGAGAAAAAGATGTGCCAGGTAGCCTACACACACACACACACACACATACACACACACACACACACACACACACACACACACACACAAAACCCCCTCTTTTACAGCGTTTATATAAATGATCACTGTAAGGGTTAATGCGACACCGTAGGGGATCATTCAATTTTTGCCGTGTAGACGGAGCAAGATTATGCTCCTCATTGCCCGGCACAAATCAACAGCCAGACACAAATACGTTTCTGTGGGGTAATTAAAAACAGGCAGTAGGCAGGACGGCCTTATCAGCTCATCACGTTCTCCGCTCATCTAGAATAACACTGGCGCATCTGCGTCCGTTACGTCTCGAGGATAAATCAATCCGCGTCGTTTTAGTTTTTAAAATCCCGGCTTTTAGGGGGGAGCGGCCGCCCGACAAATTTATTTCCCGCCGACGCCCACTGACAGTCTATTTACTGTAGGCAAATGGAAACTCATGCGCTACCTTGTAATGGACTCAAAGAGAGTGAAGATGAGAACGAGAGAGGCGGTAGAGGGTCAAAAAGAGAGGGGGTGGGGGGGCGTAAGGGTGAATCTCAGAAGATGAATGATCCTGGTATAAAGGATAGCAGAGCTGGCTTCTCCTGTAAGATGGCCAGATTCTCTCCTAAACACTTTATAAAAATAAAATGGAGAAGAATGAAAAACAAACAGACAAACACATAGGAGGCCAGCTGGCTTTGGCTGTTACCTGGTCTTACTGAATGTGTGTGTGAATTAGTTTGACAAAGGGTATTAATTTGAAACAGCACATCAGGGATAACACTATAAATGACAAAGATGACACAGATGTCCATCTCTCTCTCTTACACACACACACACACACACACACACACACACTGTATATCGTCACCTTTCCGAATATTTTGTTGATGTGCTGAGAGCAAGGGGAGGAATCTTGATTCGACAAGCATCACGCATGAAGAGGGAAGAAGTCTCAAATGTGGAGGCATATCATATGCAACACATTTTAAAAGTCCGACACAGGCTTACAGATGGTAGGATACACCATTATATTTACACCACTTGTATGCCTGTGTGCATGCAAGTGCGTGTGTCTGTGTGTGTAATTGGACCCAGGTTGCCCAGGGCAAGCACAGACAGAATGAATCTTCCGCAGATCCAGCAAGAGCACCAGAACTGACCATGATGTCATTACATACCCAGGGATTCTCATGATTTAACCCAGACATGGCGAGGCTCGTGTCCACACACACACACACACACACACACACACACACACACACACACACACACACACACACACACACACACACAAACCTCCTCTTTCACTGCTCTACTCCATCTTTCTTTTCTTCCTACCTTCTTGACTCTGTCACTTTTACCCCTACATTTGATGCTGTGAGCTGACAGTTGTTCCATTTGACAATGACCACTAATAGACTTTTAGCTCACCCAGGACTTCCTACATAGTGATAAAGAACCACTCCACTAACCCTTGATCCCTTTGCTCACAAAGACCCTGAACCTGTGGGTTGGAGTCCATTTTACCTTTAAAAAATAAATGCATTCTTCATTATGGAAGTCACCTGTGTATGTGCACGTACAAACTGCCACACACACACCGTGTTCTTTGAAAGTAAAACTACAGCTAAATGCCTCTTTAAAACAGTCCTCTTAAGTTGCCTCTGATGCAAACAACTCAACATAGAGGCAGAGATCATTTCATTGTTTCTTTTCAATATGGATATTGTTGTGAAGTCTGACATTTTCTTCCGTCTTTGTTCTCACACTGCCTGTCTTGTTTTCCTATATTCGTCATATTAACCTTCACATTTTTTTTTTAAATTAAAAATTATACAGTGCATTTTTATAATAATAAAATAGTTAGATCTGACCACACACATTTACAGATCCTGTAAGTATTATCTGTAAGTATTATTGCATGGTCGGTCCATAAGATGCTGTTCGGATGAACCTCGCTCCTAGCCCTTGAGCTAGCAGAGTTGGGGGGGGGCGCCGCGAGTTATTGCCTCCAGATGTAGGAGACAACTGTAAACACTATTGCGCCAAGGGAAACGCGCGGCTTTGCCATTCTCTCATGCCTCGAGGACTCGTCTCCTATAAAATGCCATTCTGAGGTAGTGCGTGATGCTCACTTGAGCCTTACTGTTATTACTGTAACCTGCACTCGCAGGCGTGCCGGCAAAACGGTCCAACAGCTGGTAGGCCTACGAGGTACAGGTAGGTATATAGTGGAAGGCGCCATAAAATATTAATCCTCGTAATTAGGACCTAGTTATCTTTTCCTCAACCGGATTGAGTTCTCCCCCGCTAAACGTTTCCCGCCCTTCACGCGCGTAGAAGCTTAGTGTCAAAATCCACGATTAAAGTGACAAATACAAATAACGAACTCTCGAAAAAAGGGTAAGGTGCAATTATGGATTAAAAGGAGCTTATATCTCAAGTCTCTTAAACTTCTCTAATCATTTTCCCTCTGCCTGCTGCGTTGACAGACAACGTCGCGGCGGCACTGGAGAAAACACCGGCTCTTCCGGCACAAACTACTTTGCTGATTTTAGTGTCATATTCAATTTTCTGCTCCCTGCGTCTCTTCGAATCCCCGTCCAAAAACAACCATTTAAAACATCACTCCTAATTAGATGATTAGTGCTTGGAAGGGCAGGAGATAAGTCATTTGCATAATTCAATCATAAAAGTTGGAGATACATATTTCTATGTTCGTTTGTACAATTATCTCGGCTGTCCTGGGGGCTGTGATATTAATGTGATTAAACAATACTCCTGCACGGAGCCTAGTGTCCTCCATTAAAGCACTGCTAGAGGCAAACCAAAAATTAATTTTAGGAGACAATCAATTTTATTCTACATGACTGTAATAAATATAGCCCGGCTGCAGATGTGTCATTAGGCTCAGGAAGGAGATTTTCCCAAAGTCAAAATGACACCAGTGGCTCCAGCACCCCCACCCTCACCCACCCCCTCCCCTCCCCTCCAGCGCGGCCACCCCTCCTAAACCGCTCTCCTGCAGTGAGTGGCGGAGGTATCATTTTTCCTCTTGCTTGACAAGTCTTCTCCATCTGTCAGATTTAACCTCTCACACGGATCGCATGAAAACACACAGATAAAAAGTTTGTTAAATAAATAAATAAATACAGTAAACACAACAAAAAAAAACCGCTGGAGTTCACCCAAAAGTGAATAAAAGTAACTTTACATTACGCACACAGAACCATTGTGCTGCCCCTAATAAACTTTCATTAGCTTAATGCATGTTTGTGCAGTGCTAAAATAGACGCGCGTTAAGTCCGAGATGCAGGTAGCGCATTTCCATCACTAATTGACCACATGTGTCTTCGTTTTGACTGTAATTCATTGGTTACGCGTGGGACTAGTTATTAGAGCGCCGCGGCACGGAACAGGCCCCTGCCAAAATTAATGAGAGATCTCATGGCCACAAGTTGTTTTATTAGACCCCAGACGCAGTTAAGCGCTCTTAAGTCTCCAACATATCAACATATTCACAAGGAGAAAAAGAGAAAAGTGGAAGGAAGGAAGAGAGAGAGAGAGAGAGAGAGAGAGAGAGAGAGAGAGAGAGAGAGAGAGAGAGAGAGAGAGAGAGAGAGGAGAGAGAGGAAAGGAGAGAGAGATGGACACATCGCAAGCTATCCGCAGCCATAAAAATATCAAAGTATTTCAACCTTTGCTTTTACAATAGAGCGCCATAAATCTGACACGCAGAAAGGTCGTGGATATTGGAACGTTAACTTCAAAAAGAGGGCATGGGGAATTTTAGCCTTATTATACGAAACCATTTTATGGTAAACTGTTCAATGAAAAGCTTCTAAAAGACAACGACGGGTGCGTTTAATTTAAAATCCATGTAGTTCTGTACAGAGTATTAAAGTATAGACAAGAACTGACAAGAATTGTCGCAAACAATTGTCCATATGTGATGGACGTTATATTGCCAGAATAGAAAAAAAAGGTCCTTCTCCACGTTCCAGAGCAGAAGTTGTATCGCGGTGCAGCTGTATCGCGGTACTTCTTTCCTCGTCTCTCTCTCTCTGTCTCTTTCTCTGTCTTCCTCAGCACTCAGGTAGACGGCCAGCGACCACATCACTTGCACATAAATATAAGATCATACAAACAGACGTGCGCGCAATGTCACACACAACCTGTCTAAAACTAAAGAAACACATATCCCTGCATCTCTGCTTGACTATTTCATGAAGTGGGTCGACTTGGGGGCGCTATGTTGGGCCCTTGGGCCACTTTCGGCCCGAGTGGGGTTAATTTATAATTTACTGCATATAAAGGGCAGAGGAAGGGAATTTGTTATAAGATAAAACTGGGGAAAGGGGTGGATGTATAATTGATTACTGACATTCAAGGTGCGCAGGAGGACGAGTGACAGTCTCGACGCCCACTGAGGAGATTGGAGGAGACAGCGGGGTATCTTGGGTGCCAGGCTCGAGCCGGGGAACCGTAGCCTTAGGCGAAGCCAGGGGCAAAGAAACGTCCATATGGACCAGGCACAGGGACAGACATGCGCTTGTATTAATGTGCGCTCATGCTGCATCAGAAAACATACCGGTCATCGATCGAGCTACAACAATCACGCACCGCCCCCCAAACACACACAAAGAAAGAAAAACACGCACATACACAGGTGCCGGCACTGTGGAGGAAACAGTGGGAGGCCATGCAATATTAACGCCATGGTCATACTAAAATACAGACTGCGAGTTTGTACCTCCTTGCCACATACCGTCACCGACATGACCTAAATGTCTTTCATCAATGGCTTTTCAGTGCAGTATGTGTATTTAACCGCGCGAATAATTACAGCTGTATTATTTTATTATTATTTATTATGCTTTATTATTAGGAGGTTCGCGAAAACAGAAAGCAAACAAACAAAAAACATAATATGGAAAATTATGTGAACCTCATCTACAACCTCACCATCAGAAATGTATCTAAAATTACAGTTTAAAACCTTAAATTGTAGCTAACGTTTTTAGCAAGTCTTCGCATTTATTACATGCGTTTCAGAAATACCCTATTCTTTTAAAAGTGTCACAATCTGCAAATCGTATCACGCCAGGGGCAAAAGAAAGAATAAGATATATTTTAAGGATTTGAAAACAAACTGTTTGATAACGCAAAGAAATCGGGGTCTGACGAACGTTCATGCAAGTAATGACTTTATAATTTAGGTTGTCAATTTCTACATCTCAGTAGGTACTGACAGGAGCATCCTTGACCCATGGCATGTAGTCAGTGAGGTGGGGTTTTTCGTTTACGACGTGCTTCCCTTGAAACAAATCCCTGATCAGCCGTGCACTAAAATATCTGTTGACTGAGCATTCCTGAACTGCCTGGCTGCCTGACTCCTGAGCCGCTCTTTCGCTTGGTGCGAAAACATTTAAATAAGCGATGCCAAAGCCCATCTATACGGAGAAGCAACACTGGCCTATAAACACGGAAGACCAGAGGAAAAGCAGCACAGATGTTTGTCTCTAATGTAATTCCTTTTCAATTTCCTAAGTGCAGTCCCCAAGTGCAAACTAGTTTAGCGTTATGTTTAGCTTGCAAATTCTTTTTAATAAATAATGAATGCAATAAAAACCCGGAGATCAATTGCGAGCTGAGAAATCATAAAAGCAGGCCTTAAGTGCCGCTTGGGTTTGCTGATTTGGACATTTTCTTCGCGTATTTAAATTGTCCGTGGCAGTTTTAAAGATCCCGTCGAAATGTTTTGATTACTTTCCTGATGTCCGTGACTGTGCTTATGAAAGCGAAGGCAAAAGACACCTCCTCTGTCTTCTCACTCTTCCCCTAGGGAAGCAGTGAGAGAGAGAGAGAGAGAGAGAGAGAGAGAGAGAGAGAGAGAGAGAGAGAGAGAGAGAGAGAGCGAGAGGAGAGAGAGCGAGAGAGAGGAGAGAGAGAGAGAGAGAGCGAGAGAGAGAGAGAGAGAGAGAGAGAGAGAGCGAGAGAGAGAGAGAGCGAGAGAGAGAGAGAGAGGAGTCCGGTTGTGCACATTAGTTACCACCATATGGTGGTGGGACGGTGGATGATGTTTAAATCTGACTATAAAAGCGATGCCTGTATGTGCGGACACCGGAAGGTGAGCTGTAAAGCAGTGAGGCCGAGGACCAAATTCAATTCTAGGCGAGCCCATTGCTGAAGCAATTTCATTATCCGACCGTATGCTGCAACCTGACTTAAGTGAACAGCGCGACGTTCTACGCCCCTGTCTGTTATTACCCAGTTTGCCTGTAATCCAAAACTATAAAGTAAAATAACAAAACGATGCTGCTAGAATCAGTCAGTCAGTGTCTGTGTGTGTCTCTCTCTCTCTCTCTCTCTCTCTCTCTCTCTCTCTCTCTCTCTCTCTCTCTCTCTCTCTCTCTCTCATCACAGATTGATCGAGAACAACGCAAAACCCAATAAAGTAACGGCTGAATTCTGAGGGGGGGGGGGGGAGGGGGCGTTAAAAGGTTAATTACCGAACCAAGCCCAAAACTGCCATCTGGATATTTCTCTCTCTCTCTCTCGCTCTCTCACTCACACACACACACACACACACACACACACACACACACACGGTTTCGTTTGGTCACCTTATATATTGTGTAATTGTTGAGATTATCAGATATTATAAAACTGGCCCGTCGGGATTTCTTACGTCGATGTATTTTTATTAAGCATTATGCCCTCCTTCAACAATACCCTCCAGGCTGCGTTAAGGAAGGACTGAGAGCCTTCTCAACTGAAATGGGTCACACATTACCTACAGTTCAGAAAGAAACAAAACAAGTGAAAAAGCCTCAAATATTCCATCCAACTGCAACCTTTCAGAATACTTCTATTCTAAGAACACAACATATATAAAACATTAGATTACTTGGCAATAATGCAATAGATAAAGTAAAAAGATTCACTTTTCGAGGGTAGGTATGTAAATAAATAAGTAAGCGAGGAAATAAAATGAAATAAAATTAAGAAATAAAGAAACAGGGATTGACTGAACGCATATCACGTAGTCTTTAACCCTTGTATTTAAATTTCTATTTTGGTAGCTACTATTTAATTCATTTTTTTTTGCAGATGCTTGTCATATAACATGACTATTTATGTTTTGCTCAGTGGCTGAAAAGTATTATTCTTAGTAATAGCATGAGTACTCTTACTACGTTATTACTGCCTTTATGTCTATTTTAGTTTTGATTTTAAGGTCTTTATTATTCGGGAAAATACCGTACTTTTGGACTATTATATTCGAACAGATAAGGCCTATTGTCGATGTCGACTGGTTAAAACACTCTGTGTAACTCTGCCTTTGTGGCGCTAATCAGAGTGCTTCATTGTCACCCAGGTCCTTGATGCACCATCCGGGAAAAAAGTTTCAGTAATACAATCAGACAATAAAGCAAAAACCCTTGAGGTCTCGGATGAAGGTGGAAAAGAGCCATTGCAACCCTTTGTGGTCTGTGTCTCTCTGTCTCTGTCTGTCTGTCTCTCTGTCTGTCTCTGTCTGTCTGTCTGTCTGTCTCTCTTTCTCTTTCTCTTTCTTTCTCTCTCTCTCTCTCTCTCTCTCTCTCTCTCTCTCTCTCTCTCTCTCTCTCTCTCTCTCTCTATTGACATTGCAGGAGGAATATAGAGCATGGGAACACTAATGCATCTGTCATGATAACAAGCTAAGAATAACATCTTGACACCAAACAGAGTTAAGAATCCGGGCGAGGTGATTTATCCCTCCCTGTCGGTCACATTGATTTATTTAACACGGGCAAACACAAAGTCCAAATGAGCTGGACATCTTTACAAACAAGAGAATTGTAAACAACAATGCCACAACGCAGAGCGTTAGTTCGGCACGAGTTTCTGAACATTTTTCATAAGTGCTAAATTATACTGTTGGTCATCAGCTTTAACCTGCGGCAGAAAATAGAAGGGAATTATATTGCATATGTTTTGAAACAACACATCAATGTAATGGGATCAATTGGCAAACATTCATAAATTTGTATCAAAACCTAAAAGAGTTGTGTGTGAATGTGAGACATATTCATTCAAAATGTAAAACATCAAACGACCCAATCTCCTTTATGTGATCTCACGCCCTGTGATTTATTTAATTACAATCAAAAATGAGTTCGAGAGGTTGACCTGGGTAAATTGTTTTTTTTTTAGTTAAACCATAGAGTGCGTTTATAAACTTGAAAACTGCACTATTTTATATATATATATATATATATATATATATATATATATATATATAAAAAAAAAAGAGTCTGCCTCTTTCCCTTTAATCATTGCTTTTGCAATGATAAGTTTTTGCTTATTTCACACGATGCACTTTACTGTGAAGGTCAACGCTAGGTGAACTGCACCCACAAATCAGGAAATTAGATGCAACAAGTTTAAACTCTTCTTTCATAAACTGTATCATCTGCGTGTCGGTTTCATTTTGCTGGCCAAATGCGAGTGTTTATTGGGGCCAATAAACAATGTCAGAGTACACTGTTTAAGAACTGCCTCCAGCATGCACTCCTAGGAGAGCGGATATTTTCATCAAGTGGCCAAAATGGATTGCGGTTCAGCTGAAATTGTCTAACCCAAAATCAGTACTTAAGTCAACTACGTCGAGTTTTAGGCTATGAATACGCATTAAATTTGCGAGCGCTTTAAAACGGTCAAGCAGGTGGCCGTGGGGTTTTTACATGTAACATGAATGTGTTCAAATTATACGGCCAATACTTGGTTTAATCTGTTTTTTGGTTGTTGTTGTTGTTTTTTTAATTCAGTAGAACGTTTAATGAAATGGAATATAGCTTACATGTTCTGCAGACATGCAATCTATATTTTAGTTATACAAACATCTTTAAACAAACCTACACCACAAGTTCCAAAACTTTTCACAGAACAGCACGAACGCGCAAACGCGCAGTACCACCATTAGAGTCGGATCGTGCATTACAACGAAAGAGTGAAGTCTGACTGGAAATTGATATTTAAGTATTTAAGTGCACAGTCTGAACTTGCCTTGCATTTGTGCAGTCGTTGTAAAGCGCCTCGAAGTCCTTTCGGCTGATGAGCTTGCAGCGATTGACGCCGGGCTGAATCGCCCCGAGTCCCCGCAGGATCCGGACCTGCTCCACCGTGCATACAACAGGGGATATATCCAGCCGCTTCAGTTTAGTGTAGACGGTGTGCAGTCCCCCGACCAGATGTTTAAGAAAGAGATCAAAAACCTGCGGCAAGCAGATCAGCTCCTGGCCGTCCACGGTGAAAGAGGCTACTTTGACCCCGTGGACCTCCACCATTTTGCACTCGTTATTGCTGGTGGTGCCACCGCCGCCGCCGCCGCCGCCTCCACTGCTGATGAAAGAGTTGATCAGGCTGCTTGTCAGGCGCGGGGACTCGGCCGGGCTGGAGTACAGGGGGTCAGGACGAAACAAGCTGCCCGCACCCGGAGTCGAGGTCGGTGAAAGCACCGGGGGAGTCGCTGATACGGCCATAGTTCTCTTTAAGTTTCCTCCTTTTCCGCACTCGATCGCTCTCGCACACCCGTTCGCGCTTTACTTGCTCCTTGCACTGTTTCTCCGCTCTCACTTGGCGTTTCTCATGCGACCACGCTGACGACTGGTAGTCGGCAATAGGCAACTACCTTCCTCGCAAATGGGATGGTTACAATGAGGAGCATTGCACTCAGTGTTTCAATTAGCCAGCCCACCTCGACGTGGAGTGACACCTCTGTCCACCAACGACAAGCTTAACAGCACACGCCTTTACATCCTATTGGTGGTTTGTCTGTAATAGCGGGGACATTTATTATTATCGTCGCTTAGCGGAGCTTAACTTTCAGTAGACTGTAACAATTCAACTTCTAAAACGCAGTGAAAAGCTAAAATGCTGCTTTATTATCATAAAATGTAAGTTAAATGGGACCACCTTAGGCGGTTTTAAATGTAAATTTTTAATATTGAATGTTACTTTTACAATTATCTACCAGATATGAATGATTATGTTAATAGTGAATTACACAAGTGGGATGATAACAAATGTAGTATATATTGTTTCTTAATTACTGTTTTATCAAATATATTATAATAGATTAGAAATAAAGTATACTAATAGATTATTAGTAAACTATTAAATTTATAGCCTAGTTTTGTTTTGGGATTTTTTTGGTTTTTTTGTTTGTTTGCAGAATATTACCTCAAACACATTAGAGGTATTGGCCAGTTGTAGTGAATGTAATTTCTAAACCTCTGAAGGCTCATATGTGCGTTTTACTCAACAGGTAAGCTACAATAATTCTAACATCCGCATTTCGGTTGGGGTGCAATGTTAAATGGTTATGGGGCATTTTTTCATAATTCACAATATTATGTATGGTAGTGTAAGATGACATGGCAGGTAGGAAACTCAATAGTTTATATGCATAATAAATAATAAATATACTGTAGCCTATACTGCAAAACATAATCACCCACTGGCTTGATAGTATCAACTATTATTTAGACTACTAATAACTCAAATGATGATAGAAATGTTCTTGTATTAATCTTGTATTAAACTCTAGCGGAGTTTTGGATGAACTTAAGTCATAGTACATTGGTAGTTTTGTAATGACTTCTGTAATGACATTTTGTAATAACTTTTTGTAATGACTTCTGTAATGACCTCAGTTTGACTGTTTTTGTTATTAGAGTACTACAGTTAAAGGTACATGTAAATACAGTTCACTTACACAAACCATTTGTTGAAGGAAAGAGCCTGTTCTATAGGCTCTAAAAAGGCTTTTTAAATTATTCTCGAACAAGATAAGGTCTTGAGGATACACCTATTTTCTACCTCTTGACCTGTCACTTAAGCTCAACCAGGGTTGTTTGTAATGTAAAGAACTATGTAGGCATGACAGGATAGTACAGTTGAAAGGATTTCTGGAGGGTTTGTTATGAAACACTAGGGTTGTTTTTGTAAACAATTTCTGAAGAGTGCACATTGTGCATAGAGCATATTGTGACATTGTGACATAACGAAATAACTTTTTAAAATCAATTAGCAGTTTAAATTTGTTCAGTTAGGTGTCAAGTACCTTTTATATGAGAATGTTTGTGTAGGGTCAAAAAACGTTGTAAAATTAATATGAAATCATGCTTAACCTTTGAGCTCTAGCAACTTCTCAGGGAAGATTAATATTGTAAAGAGTACCCAAATGCCATGCAAATTTCTGCCAAGAACCTGCTGAAATTAAAAAGCTAGCTGGCAATCTGGGAAATTAGATACATTTTTTAACCTGTGTTTCAAATGAAGCTTATCCACTTTGTCTCGTATTTAATCTTAATGGCTGGCTGATTACTACACGTTGCTCTGCAGGAAAACATATGATCCACCTTATCCACACACCCATTCACCAACGCCCAGAGGTTTCTCTATGCATATTTAGTTCACTCTTATGCATGTGCATATGGTTTTTGATGTATGTTCTATTGGGTATGCTCATTTCTCACTGTAGAGAGTGTACTCCAGTCTTCTGTCACTTTTTCTACAATGTGATGTCTACTCCTTTTAGGGATGTAACATTGCTATGTACAAATGTCCTGTCAAGTATGCTTAAAGAGGCTAAACACGTTTTTTTTTTTTTATTTTAAAGAAGAGCCCAAACTAATGCTTTACGATTAATATGGTTATTTTCACACTTTTTTGCTTAAATAAAGATTTTTGTTTGGGACTTCTGACCATTTTGGTAAAGTTCAGTGCTTTTATAGGATCGAAATCTTGTACCCACCCTAGCCTTTTTAGATGAGACTCAAAACAGATTTTAGAGTTTTCCAAGGTGTTGTTTTTGTCCAGCTCATGGTGCTAGTCAGCAAATACAACCCAGGCCAATCATTTTCTTAACACTTGTAAGTAAGAGCACTTGTGATCATAAGAATGTACAATGCCTATACTAACTGCCTCATTTTTGGTCGTATGCTTTCCACCGATGAGTGACGAGTGAGCCTTTCTGACATAGCTTTAACTGACAGAGGCATTTCTCTTTAATGATTTTACATTTGGCAACATGGGGACAGAGAGGCCAAAGTGTGGAATAGTCAGCAAAGAAGGTTTGTGGGAGGGAGAATTGGGAGAAAATAAACCAGGGCCTGGACTGATGAAGTGAGCATGGAAATTGCTGAGGGAATGTTTTGCTGTGTTTTAGCATTACAAGACCTTCCAGTTATAATATATTACAGCAGGGGCCAAGCACAGATCACCATGTTCCCTTGATGTAATTAAATGGTTTTTTTTATTATTAATGCATATCTTACACAAATCAATGGCAACAGTAAATTGCCACTGATTGTAATTGAGTGTTTTTCTCTAATTTTACTTTCACTCATGATAAATATTCATGCCCATTACTGTGTTTTACATTCATTGTGCTTTTTGTGTCATTTTCGCTCGGCGAAATGTTACATACATCAGCAGTCAAGCAATCCATTTGTCCTGTGACATGTGCCAAAGAACTGCTGGACTCTTAATTTAGGGTAAAATATCGCCTTTTAATACTACTTAAGAATGGACAGGCTTGTTACTTGAGTGCGCTCAGTGTACATAATTCCTCTGAGAAAGCCACTGCAGATGATTTAATAACACTCTCTTTGTGTTTGCTGCCAAATCAGGGGTGACTTGGCCCTCGGAGTAAGAAGCAGCTCTTGGTGCAGCAGTGTCTGTCAAGGGTCCCAGGAGACTGACAGTCAGTAGTTAACCGCTTCAGCCACCTCCCAACAAAATGTGCCATTTCATTTTTCAGCTCTTTCATTTGTGCTGTGGTCAGCTTCTACTGAAGAAGTGATAGAGACTTATGATAATGGGGAATGTTACATAGAAGATGGCTGTTTTCTCATGGTTTGCCATGTTACAAATAGCCTACCTGCCTTTCAAGGTGACCTGATTCATCAGATAGAACTGACTTAGTCCTAATCATACGAGTCCATGAAATATTATATCAAGTTAGTGTTATTGATAATAACGTCAGCCATGTAAGCATTCCTGTATACCTCTGGTTGACTGAGGGGTGTGTAAAGGTGTTTATTGTTGTTGATATAAATTTATTCACTGCGGCTCTATGAGTAGTCTGGATGTTTAAGCACAGTTATGCTTTGATAACTAATCTCAAATTTAATTTACGTTTATGGTGAGATTTATAACACAATAATGTCCTCCTGGATGTTTCATTTGGAGCGTTTATAGGGGCGCTGACAGATGGTGTCATTCTGGATCGCTCTGCCACTGCTCACCTCTTCCCACCAAAGATGGCTGTAACCCCCCCCCCCCCCCAAAAAAAAAAGAGTTGATTGAGAAATGAACGAAATGAACTGTGAAGTCTCCTTGAATTCCACTTCAAAGTTTCGCTTAAGTGCAGGAAAAAACCTTGAGTGCTGTGTTTGACGACTGGTGACTGAAACCATGCCAATGCTTTGAACAGAATGTAAAAAAAAAAATTTGGTGCCTCTTTTATTTCAGTATGTGTGTTTGTTGTTGTGCCGTAGTGAATAAGACTGGATAAGAAAGAATAGTTGTACTCTCTTTCCTTGTTACAAAAGGCTTTCTCATACAACATGGACATCACGTTCCTGCACACTGTAGGCCTTACAAATTTCCTGAACTTAAAGGAATTGGGCAAGTGACTGACCTCTGGGACTTCCGTACTTTGCTCACTCAAAACATCATTGCAAGAACATGCTACACTAGAACCAGAAATACAGATGCCACGAATGAGGGCTCTTTCCATGCCAGTTCTTAGAAGAGGAGATCAAAGCTCGAGGAACTCACAGGAGGCTCTAGCTAAAGGTGTGGACACTTGGAGAGATAAAGACGACTCGATTGTAACAGAAAGTACTGCGGCGCTAGTCGCCTTGAAGCTGCTTTCAAACCTGGCCAGGGAAAAGCGATTCATCGCAGCAATGGCAAGCGATGAAAACTTCTCCCAAAGCCAAGCGATGAAGACTCCCAAAGCCATTTTGGTGTGCACAGTTTTCCCTTTTCATTTCTCTTTCCGGCAAAAAGATGGAACTGCATCCCCCAGAGGATGAGCCAGTGACATGAAGACACCCCCTCCGTCACAAATACTGAGGGAAACTCTGGTTAAAAGAACCCCTGGTGTGTTTGATATGAGAGAATGAGACAGCTAGCAAGAAAAAGAGGGGGGAGATGAACCTCTCTCATTGTAAGCCATCTGTCTTGTTTGCCAATGTTGTTTTAAGTGTGGACAAGATGGGCATAAAAAAAGCAGACTAAAGGAGATCAAATGTCACTCATGAGTTTTTACTTCAGCAAATAAACACTTGTCTGCATATTGGCTCAGGAAAGGAGCATGGATGACAAAAGCTGTGATGTCAAAAACTAGACATACAATGGAAGAAAGAGGGCAAGAGGTTACTGCACTGCTTTCTTTCTGTTAGGTCTCTACAGACTTCTCTCTAGGTCAGGCAATGAAGTAAACCAAGGGGAAAAGTCTTGAACACTCCAAAATATGCACAAATGATAAAAAGGACCCTTTCCTTATTGTTAGCTTAAACAAGATGATTTTTCAAAGCCTCTGAAAGATCTATGAAGCAAGCAGCAGAAACATCTGGAAGAGGAGCTCTAAAATGGGTCCTCCAGTGGCATCTGGGATATCTCATGATAAGGATAAGCTTTTGAAATGTATAAAATACAGTCTAAGCCTATAAAATATATAATGATAGGTTTTCTATATGTAGGTGTTTGCATTGGTTCCAGATGGAAATAAACTTGGAAAGGTCAGGTATACCAAAACCCACATTGCTACGCCCCAAAAATCCATGATCATTAAATATCCAGGAAATATCCAGGAAGTTCAGTATGATATTGAACTAGAGTGTTATATTAAACATTTGCTAAATGGAAGCTGCTTTTATATAACACCTTAAATAATGTTTACTATATCAGTGTTTGGTATCTTTGGTATCTACCTATATAACATGACATAGAATGGGTTATTTTTTAATTTTGACATAATATTTCAATATATTGGACCCAAAAAACCACACAAAACACATAAAATCATATTTGAAAATTTTTACTATAAAAAACACAAACATACTCAATTAAGCATTTTAAAGATTGAAAATGAAAACACAACTTGCAAATGTGAAAATGTAAAAAAAAGGTTAAATCAAACTATATACAACCATTTTGTTGTATGCAGTTTCAATGGCGTTTCAAGCCAGCACTTACAATGCATGTCAGCAGCAATGTTCAACTGTTTTTATGCTGTGACATCTTGAACTAGACATGTGGTTTGATCACACATGTGACTCCAGAAGGTTAAACCAAGGAAACAAAGGAGAAACATCATGAAACAATGCTCAAAAACAAGTGTACAGAATCAACAGTTCACAGTGACAGCACAGCTAGAAGAACATCCAAAAGATGCAGAGTTGTGTGAGAGCTGCATCTGTTTTTTGAAAGTAAAGTTTACATAGACTTTACACAAAACAAGAATGAGCCACTTTACATTGGAACGTGAGAAATCTTGGCAAAATAAATTAGTTGTTTATTGGGTTTTGCAACAGTATACAATTAACTTTTTATGTACATTCTGTGCACACAGTTTTATGTTGCCAGGATACCCAGGTGGATCAATGAATTTGTAAAGAATTTGTAACAGAATACCACTGTGGCCATTAAAGTGGGTGAATATAGTAATAATTCACCTCACTTTACTTTTTTGCTACCAAATGATGTTGGTTCTGCAATGTTATTTTAATTTGATAAAATGACCATTAGAACTTACCAAGGTAATTTTATTCTAATATAGCCTACTTTCTTTGTTGAGACAGTTATTTTCAAATAAAAGTTAATAATCTGAAAAGGTTTTTATGTGTATTTTTTTTATTTATATGCTTGTTCAGAGGTATCATAGGAACAGGTGCCACACAGAAAGACAAAAGGCAAACTTCACAGACAGTTCAGGAAATAATCCAGAAAGAAAGTCCAAGAGGCAAACAAATCCAAAGGGCAAATCTAGAATCAGAGTAATCAAACGTAAAGCCGTAAAACGGGGGCAAACTTGAGTAACATGGGCAAGGGAAAACTTGTAAACGGACTAGAAACGTAAATAGGTCAATACACAATTAAACAGTAGCTAAATATACAACACTCCGTATGCTCAAATAACTAGACGTGATTCACCACAATTAGGAAGCACGTGGACAGCCTATATAAAGGTGATATAACGATGCACAGGTGTGCTGGATTAATACTCTGGGGATGATGATCTCCCCAGAGGCTTCTGGGAACTGTAGTTGGTGGTGGTTCTAGAGGGCTGCATGACAACAGGAGCTTAAAAATATATTTAGAACCCCTTAGTATAGGAAATGAACCTCATCTATTGTTAATAACCTCAACCAAATACTTTCTCTAACTGCTGATTAGGACTGCAGAGTATTTAGGATTTATTTTCACCTATTTCATTATACAACATTGTTGTCCTTGACTAGTGCTTGACTAGTCTACTTCACACAGTATTTCAATGGGATTGAGGTTAGACCTCTAAATTGGCCATTCTGAAATACAGAATTTCTCCCGTATGAGCCATTGTGGTTTTAGATAATTTAGAGATGACCTGATAATCTACTGTAAAACTTCCTGATACGTCTTGGACTTTGATTAAAGGCATTTAGCATAAAAAAAAACTAGGGTTAGATGCCTGCAGATCCATAGCAAATTTTAAGCACCATCTAAGATCTTTGTAGTATTGGCCATATTGTGTTTGAAATAGAATTCTGGTGTGAAAAACAGGTTACTGAAAGTTGTTTAAAGAGGTAGGACAGGTTAAATACACACCTGAATTGAATTATATGGCTAAATCCAATTATACTATGGCAATTCAAAATTTTGTCTTTAGACCTCATCAGTTTAGAAGCCAGATTTTAGGGTTCAGCCGGATCTAAAAATGCAGATTCATGTAGACCTCAAAGAGTTTCCTGATTTACAGCTGTGGCATGAGCAACTTGTCAATCACTTTCCACACTCTTTCCTCACCGGTCACTTTTAATTACAACACCACCTCTGACCAGATATGATTTAGGAGAAGGCCATTTGAAACACAGCATGTTTATGGGTGTTAGTACCAGTACTAGCATATTATGGGTGTTGAGATGATGCGTAACATTCAGACACAATGGTGTTGCTGGCATTTTTGCCTGTCACTGTCGATGTTGTTTTGACAGTGGTCTCCCACCAAAAATATCCAGCCATTGAAGGTCCTGTGGAAAGACAGTGATCACTGATAAAGGTCTTGAGGATAGCTAACACAAACTGTATAGGGCAAAAGAGAGGATACAAATATTAACTATATTCAGGTAATAATACAGTGCTTGGAGAATTTGCCATTTCACACAATTTCCCAAGTGAATTTTTTCAGAAACCAATAATGGTAACAAAAAAAGGAAAGAAAACAAACCCAGAACTACAGGTGTACCAAGCGATGTATTCTGACTTAATTAGGCTGCGAATTGAATAAGGGAAATTAGGACAAGATGTCAATGCATTTACATCAAACAAAACAGAACAACCACAAATAAGCCAGCTGAATACAGACTGAGTCTTAATGGTGTCTCAGTTTCTGTTGCTATTGACTTGGGTCTCTCATTTGATGCACATCCAAGTAATACTACAACAACAGCTTTATCTCTGAAGCATTGTTAAAATGAAGTATCCATTTTCGTTATATGATCCAGAGAATCTAGTCCATGCTTTCATTCCATGAAGGTTAGACTGCTCTAATGCACTGCTGGCACCAGTTGCATCAGCTAGAATGCACTTACAAGAAATTGTAAACAATTAAAATTTTAAAATAAAGGTATTTATAGTATGCTTTGAATCAAAAAGAAATTTTCTGAAAGTTTGTTTGACTAAAGATTGAAGTGCATTATTCATATTTGTATGAAAGCAAAGTCTTTCACTGATAATTTCTATCATTTGACTACACATCTTTGTATTGTCTTGTAGATACAGTAGTTTCAAGATGACATCTTTAAATCTCTGTAGCAAAGTATGGTGGTGACAACATTATGTTGTAGGGCTGTTTTTCACCACCAGGGACCAAGATTGAAGTACAGATAGAGGCAGCAAAATACCAGCAAAGAGGCCCATTACAAGAAAACCTGTTTTAGTTAACAAAACACAAGGGAAAAAGTAGGCCAAAGCTCCTAAACAAAATAAAATCTTGTGAGTGGCTACAAAGACAGCGAATGCTCCTGATTGAAAGAGCAAAAGTGAATCCAACTGAGAATCTGAGGCAAGTGTTAAAATATGTTAAATGGTGCATGATATCTATATACAACATCAGCAAGATGGCTTGAGCAAATTAAGGGAAATAAAAAGGCTCCAAGGCAGAGCACAAACACTTGTTGGCTATACCTACCCTAAACACAAAGATGTAATGCATTGCCATAGGTGTTTCTGCATATTAGAGTTAAACATTTCTTTCTACTTATAGTTTTTGTTTATCTTTGCCTTAAGTCAAGTTTCAAGTTAAATGAACAAATTTACAACCATTTATTATTATTATCATTAACAACAACAACAACAACAACAACAACAATAATAATAATAATAATAATTATTATTATTATTATTATTGTTGTTGTTACTGTTCCCCATTGGACTTTAAAAGACTTTAATCACGAAAGCTTCCTTATAATTTATTCGTCACGTTATGTTGTGTCACGTGACGGTTGTACGTTCAAGATGGCTGCCGACAACCTCCCATCCGAATTTGATGTTGTCATACTTGGGACAGGTAAGAAACTCACATATAAAGGAGCATAATTTTGTTGTTCTCAAAAAATACTAGTTGTAGGTCCACTACTGCTGAAGAATACATAAATACAGTGGCGGCTTCACGCTCATGCAAAGCCACACATGGCTAGAAGCTACTTCGTTGCTAGCTAATGTCCAGAGCTATGTTGACACGACGGCAGAGCCCCATCGTCGTGTGGCAGGATGTTACAGGAGCTTTGTTTCACCACTACGGCGACCATTTCAGACAGATACATAGAATTAGATAGAATTACATATGGCTGTACGTAGTCGATGCCGGTTAAACCTATTAAAAGCTGATCTGTGTATGATTCGAATAGTTTAACATCTATTAGGTACAGCGGAGTAGTTAGCTGGTTAACCTTTTTATTTCATTTTATTACTTGCTTTAGATAAAAATAACTTGATTCAGATTATAGATAAACGACATTGGAGAAATAGGTCTTGATCTCGCTGAAGTGTTTAATGTATATCCCAGAAATGTTACTCACCTAGGCGGTTAAGGAAAAGTCTAATTACATCGACACTATACAGTAATTTGGATCATTTAGACCAAGTTTATGGTCACAGTATTTATGAAAAGCCTATTTGATTGTACTCCCTGCACGACAGACTATATTGTGTTTCATAATTGTTTCTATATATCCAGTTTGGTTTGTTTATTACCTCCCTGCATGGTTTAGTTGCCTGGCACAGGTCTCATTTGTCTTTTACCACATTGATAACTAGGCAGTTGCCATTATCATTTTTAGCGAGTGTGTGTAAGGAAACAAACCCTAAATCAGTAATCTCTTCCATAAATCAGTTTCTGCTGTATCTAAATATTGACAGTCATAGCAGTTCTTCTTGAAGCACATCTGAGTGTAGATTAAAAGTTAGGCCCTGATCTTTACCTGAGTAATGGTTAGATTGTGCCATTTATGATGCTTATTCCTTTGTTCCTTTGTTCCAAGATGTCCAATATGTTCACCACCCCAATTAGTGCAATTTATCAGGTGAATATGTTAAGATTTTCTCTACTGGTTCTTATGACCCTTTATGGCCAAGATGATGCCTATTCAAGTGCAAAATAATTTGATTAAATACTTGCTCATAAATGAAGATACATGTTCGCGGCTATCCAAGTACTGGTCTAGTTTACAAGTTTCCCTCACCCTGACCAGACCCAGTTTAAATTAGTTTCCTCTGCTCTCAAAGGTAGCCTACTTTGTACTAATTTTCAAAGCTCTATTCTAAAGTAGCCCACATAAACCAGTCTCTGAATCACTGAAGTACAACTGCTATTGACTTTGCCTCTATGACCTGCTTCACCACTAGATTTTGAACACAGCCAGTGATTTAGGCTACTACACTCCCTGCCCGTAGGAGGTGTCCACAAAAGAACGTAGTGGGACCCCTTCAATGCTGCTGTCCTCATTCTTATTTGTAGTGTCCCGATTCGGAGTGCGGGAGTGCTCTCGTATGCAGGCCAGATCCTCAGGACAGCACCGGAGCCAAGAGATGAAGATGCTCCCTGGTGCAAAGTGCATTGTTCTACACTGTAGGGAGGAAGATGAGGGAGAAAAGCACAGAAAAAAGGGGAACGTTTCGCTATGGCTAAGAGCGACGTCCTCGCACTGTGATTGATGGCGCGCAAATGAATATCTCTGGCCCACTTCTGGTTGCGCTCATGCAAAACCACCAGAGCCAGCTGGTCCCCAGGCTGCCAGTGACATGGGGACACATGCGACCTGCACTATTTCTGCTCAGACACTGCTGTGTGTCAAGGTTGCTCAGGCAGGCATGTTTGTCCCAGGTTCCCTAGTTACCCCCTCCTCCTTTGATTCCCCCACCCCTCACCACTGTGTACAGGTGCAAATGAGGGTATGGACAAGGAGCAGTTGCTAATCAATATGGTGGTGCCCCTCTGACATCTGGTGGTCCCGCTGGCCGCATGTAAGGCCACGTTCCTGTCTGCCACACCCCGTTGGGTGCTGACCAGAAGGTCTTGAGAGCGTTGAAGTGCACAGCCTGGTATATGGAGCATGTGGATTTTTTTTCTGTGGACACTTTGAAAAAGAGACAGGTGGAAGACATGAGTGCAGAAAGCCAGATTGTTGGTGGGCCATTGGATTTGCCATTTTAAGTAAGTTGCTGTGCTGAGTTGTCAGTGATATAAGAAGTGAGTGTGTCAGAGAGTGGCCTGCAAAGTGTTTTGTCCAATTTGGATTTTTGTCAGTTTCTGGTTTGCTTTAATGTTCCATACAAAAATGATTCAGTAACGTGCTATTTAATATGTACATTGAAGTGTCTTGGAAATCTAGACTTGTGAATCTGTTTTTCACCATGTCAAGATTTATGTTGTTAAATGGAGTTAATACATTTATGCATGATGATAACAGCTTTTAAAAGCAAACCTTGTAACACTGAGACATTCTAAGACCATCTAAGACCAACTCTGTGGACCTGAAGTGCTCTGTGGACCTGAAGACCTCTGTGGGTTGACCGTGAATGTGCAACTGAAAAGATGGGAAAACAAATAAGACTGTGCTGCACAGGTAACCATGAGCCAAGGTTCCTGTGACAGCTAAGAGAGATGAATACCTCAACACTGCTTCTCCCCTGTGCTTCCACTTAGTGAACATGTTGTAAGAGTGATCACATAACTGAGGCTTTGACCATTTGGGTAGATTACACGCAAAAGCATTTCATCCTTTCTTAATGGAATTACATTTGACCAAGGTCGTCCTGCAGCTATATATGTGCTTGAAGCATTGGACCAGTTGTGCAGCCTCCTGTTTGACTGTGACAAGAACGGTCATCCCACGTTAGGTTTAAATCAGAGCTTTTGAAAGGTTACCTGTTTGTGGAGATCTGCTGCAGAATTTACATTTTTACATTTTACATTTATGGCATTTAGCTGACGCTTTTATCCAAAAAAAACTTACAATTATGAGTGAGTACAACTTGAGCAATTTAGGGTTAAGCGCCTTGCTCAGGGGCCAACAGTAGCAACTTGGCAGTGGTGGGGCTTGATCCAGCAACTTTCCGATTACAAGTCAAGTACCTTAACCACTGAGCCTTAACTACTGTGAGATTATGGTTGGTGCTAAACTGTACTTGTAAGAATCTGCTGTTCTAACATATAGAAGCAGGGATGGTTACACACAATTTAGGGTATTTGTTCTATGCAATTTAGCTGCGTTTGCATTAATATGTTACATGACCAAAGGCCTATTCTTTCTTTAATTTGGTTTACTTGGTTTCATTTTAAACTGACTTGTTGTATAGGCTATGATCTTAAGTAGATTCCTTGTGGGCTGTTTTGTGTGGTAAAATAAATTTTGCTTCCACCAAGAGGAGTGGGAGATGGAGGATTACAACACCTCACTGTCTTCTGTCCTATAAACAGCAAATACATGCTGTTTTTTGTCCTCATTTGTGCAGATAAGCATTGCTGTGAAGTACAGGCTTTGGCTTCTTGGTCTCTGTCCTCAGCCAAGAACTAATTGATAAGTTCTTGGCATAAAACACCTTGAACCCCACCCTGTGTTACTAACATTGTTGTGTTGAATTACCCATTTAAAACCCCTTCTAGTCAGTTTAGTAGTTGAACTGGTCAATTCAGTAATTGAAGAATTACAACAGTAGCAGGCTATAATGAAACTCCTCACAGCTGATAGGAGCGTACTGCTGGTTCTGGTGCATTGTCCATTTGCCCGACATGGCCATGACTGAGGCACACAATTAGCATTTCTCATAGCAGAGTCATGCTCACACTTACCGCTAATAGAGCCGCAACAGCGGAAACGAGCAAGCAGTTTTGCTGGGCCGCACTCGGCGGGTTGGTTAATGTAACTATTCATCTCAGATGGACCTCCTTTGCCCGTGGCTCAAATGGCCTCTATTAGCAACCATACGATTATGGAGTGCAGTCCTCAACGGTGTGCACACTGCTGCTCTTTCTCAGCTGACTGATTTCTCATGGCTCTTCGAGCATTAGTGCAGGATTGCTGGCTTGTTAGCTCCAGCGGCACCTCTGAGCGGTGCAGACAGCCAGAGCTAGTCTTCGCAGTACACCGCGATGAACCAGGGTACATCTGCGTCTAGATTACTTTACATCCGTGTCTGGATTGTAATTTGTGAAGCCGGCTTGACTGAACTCTGTGAAGTAGCGCCGAGTCGGCCCCTCCCCCACCCACGGAGCTTGGTTTAATTTGAGGATGCTCCGCCGCTGACCTCGGCCACCCACAAATCTGAGGTAAAGAACAGGGGAGACTGCTGACTGGCTGTGAGGGTGAGATGGATAGGGGGAATGGGTGACAGAACGTGGAGGAGTGTGAAGGGAAAGTGGATTCCCTGGCTTTTGTCTCTCTCCCTCTTGCTCCCTCTCTCCCTTTCTCTTTCTCTTTCTCTTTTTCAGCACCGACTATAAATAACGCACCAAATGACTTTCAAGGTGCAGAGATAGAATCCATTTTGGAATGTTCTCCGAAATGAAGAGTGATTTATGATTTCATACAATTCCTGCTGAAAGCATTTCGGGCTTTGCTCGGTCATCAAAGTCCTGCCGGCCCCAATCTATTATTTATCGCCAAGCATGTCTGTGTGGCACTAGTGCTTTATGGCAGGTAATGTTTGTCTTTAGCCAACATGATGTGGAAAAATCGATACCGGATGGGATAAATGGCATTAAAAGATGGCGGCAAGAGGTTATTTACACTTTTTAAAAACATCTTTAGTATCGTCTCGACAGACAGAGGCGGCGCGGCCTATTGCTTTTCCGCCAAATAGTTTATTCAGATGCTTCCTGTTTGAAAGGGGCTGAACGAAGGGAAATGAACAAATATTTTCCTTCCATTGATCTAAATTATGTAGTTTGTGTTAAAGAATGTTTTTGAAGTAGAGTCTTACTGAGCCAAAACAGAATGGCTAGTTCTGAACACAAGTTTCAGCTATAAAGATTTTTTCTTCCACAGTTCTTCATAGGTATTTTTAAATGATACCCATAAAGATTAATCCATTGAGCATATATAAATATTGGTTCATACTGTGCATCATGGCAGTTGAACATTTGAATAGTCTTTACTTTCCAGTAGCGTTCCAGATCATTCCAAATGAAAAGTCGAAAACCGTTTCCCCAGCATCAGCCTCCGCTCCAGCAGCTGTTGGGAACAGCGGTCGGAAGCCGAATACGGAGCAAAAACGCTGTTTTTCTTCGCCTCCCCTCAATACGGCCCCGTGTGAAACGGTGAATGTGTGGCAGGCCATAACCAGCCAGTGGAGGATTCTCCATCAGTTAAATGGCCAGGCCCAGAAAAGAGGAGCCGGGCCTGCAGGTCCGCTCGGAATAAATCACTTTTCCATTGTGCACGCGAGGCGGCACCAGGCAAGGCCAGATGAGGAAGAAGAAAGATGGAGGGACAGGCATGCTTCAGTGGCTTAATGGAGTTGTTTTCAGCCCGGCTGCTGCTCAGTCTTGATCCTCCAGACCTCACACTGTCCGCAAAAGCTTTTTTTTTTTACTGCTACTTTTTACAGTATGTAAAACGGTGTGCTAAGTTAGTATTCATTCTTGTAAATGTACCAAATGCTACCAGTGTTTTATCTGTAATGGGAAATGAAATCCAACAGAATGAAAGGTGTGTGGGAATGTGCAGCAGACGAAGATTAAAAATGTCAAAAAATGCATAAAATGCATAAAAAAGCAGTTCTGCTTAGCACTAGTACTTGGCAGGGGGAGGAGGGGAGTATGGGGAATGTAGTGAAAGGGTGCAATATTCAGAATTTGTGATCTCCGGGCCTAGAAACCCCAGGCTTTGCAGTTGGTTACAACTTCTCAACTTCTGTCTTTTTCCTGCTTCAAAACACCTGATTCAACTATCTGGACAATTCTCAACCTCTTCTTGAGTTGAATTAGAAAGTAATACACGATACATGAGGTCTTCATAATTGGGCTTGGATTGGTCAAGATATTGCTTTCGAATGCTTGATTACTCCCTTTGAAGTTACTCTACATCACTTTAATCATAACGCTGTTGCTCTGCACTTTCATATGTTGCCTTCCAGTTGTGTGCTGGCCAATGCAGCAGTCGAATTGAATGGAACTCAAGTGGGCCCTAATGCCTTTTACGATCGCGGAGGTGCAATTGTGAAAGTGAGCCAGGCGGTGATCTGGGTGGCGACGCGAGGTCGAAATGCGAGGCGCTTCCCAAATTGAATGAAGCATTTCATTTGACGCGAGGTCAGAGAGTAGAGCGCGGTGGAGGATTTAACGGTGGCCGGTGACAATGCGCGCCGTCTTGGTTCGTTCGCAGGCCTCACCGAGTCTGTCCTTGCTGCTGCCTGCTCACGGGTCGGCCAGAAGGTTCTGCACTTGGACAGGTAAGGCTCTCGTGAGTTATTTTGTCACCAGGTAAGTACGAGTGCGTAACTGGGCAAAAAGGAGTCTGGTGTTTGAGGAACTGTTTTTGCTAGTTAATAAGATGTGTAGATTATGTTTGAATATTGTGAGTCTGACAATCATAGTGGAAAAAAAATTAAAGCTCATTTAAACTGTTACTCTTAGATGTGTTTTCCTCAAATCCTGTGGTTCTTAATGCTTTTGGCTGCATAGTGGTATTGCAATGGTATAATGCTGATTTGCAAAAACCTGGGTGGATTAGCAAGATTAGAACGAGTAACCTTGGAGTCATTCGCAAGTCTTGCTCAACCTCAAAATTCAGAAATGTGGATAATTTAGACAATTTGTAGACAGGATTTGAAAACTCTTCATCCCTTCTTCTCTCAGTGTTTAGTTTTAATACTGTCACTGTAATTGAGACCTTTAACACCCCCCACCCCCGTTTTATTCTACAGGAGAAACTATTATGCTGGAAATTGGGCGAGCTTCACGTTCAACAGCCTGCTGTCATGGATCCAAGAGTACAAGGTTTTTCACTCCTTTCTTCTGTGTAAACACAATGTTCAGGTAGTTCCCTGTCTAACGTCAACTTGAGAACTGTGGCATGCTGCTAAATCTGCTTTGGTGGTGGTGGGGGGAGTCCAGGCCCAGCAGGAGATGCCAAGCACCGAGTCAGACCAGGCATGGGTGGGTAAGATTGAGGAAGGAGAGGACATGCTGCCTCTCAGCTCCGTAGACTCCTCCATCATCAACCTGGAAGTTTTCTCTTACGCCAGGTAGCGTTTTTTTGCATTGGCTACATTTGCCTCCGTTTATAATTTTCTTTTTATAAGCCTTTTGTTGTTCAAGCATTTTCAGGATCAGTAAGCAGGGCTGGGTCTAAGCCAGCATTTCTGGCATATAAGCATTGCATTTCAACCTACTCTTTAAAATGAACTTCATCTGGCTTTGCCAGGTACAGCATTATTGCAGCTCCAGCAGTGTGCAGAAGTGAATTAGTGATGGCATAATTTGCTTTGGGAAGAAAATTCTCAAAAATGCAAATCACATTCCTTGTAAAACAGACACTTTTTGGTGTCCTTCTGTGATGGTGTTAAAAAAATCACATATCTTTGAGAACTTGGAAGTTCAATATCTTGTTCTCTTAATGGTGTTGATTTCCACATAGTGAGGAGTCTGAAGATGAGGAGGTGGTGACGCCGTCCGTGGCAAATAGCTTTCCTAAAGATTCTGAAGCAGCAAATGAAGAGCCCAGTGGCAGTTCTGTAGAACCCCAACACTCGGATTCTCCTGGCGACAGGACACAAGGTGCTGCTGAGCCTCCCAAACAAGAGACGGAGCCATCAGAGGCCTGCAAGAACAGACAAATGCCCGAGACCCAACAATCTAATCAGTCAGAAGAAAGTGACAAACAGGAGCAACCAATCACCAGGCCAGCTGAGGCACCTATAGAGTTGAACAAGAGGATAACCTATGCCAAGCTGTTGAAGGAGGGGCGCAGGTTTAACATCGATCTGGTATCTAAGGTGAGTGTAGGTGATTGCACCTGAAAACACCTAAATGTTTTCCTGAGATCCTTCAAACCTCAACCTGACCTGTTCAACTTGTTAACACTTTTGCAAAACCCTGGGAATGTGGGATATGTTGTTTCCTTAAAATAAGACTAGTATGTCAGTTTCTTTTAATGCCTTTCTGACCTCTTTGATTTTGATATACATTTTGTTCTCCTAAACATACATTCTAGTATTTTTAAGTGTATTAGTTAAATGTTTAAATGGTTATTTAAACTTTCTTGTTGCTTCCTACAAAGTAGTTCTTTCTTCCATTCTTTCATAGACACATCAAACTGAAGGATTCACTTCTTACCGATTGAACCTTTTTTACCAATTCTTACCGATTGAATCTTGCTGATTATTAGAATATAATAACACTATGTTATTAGAGGTCTGATGCAGTGAGTTGATTGTGACAGTAATGGGACTGGCATGACAGGTTGATCGTCATATCTGTAATAGAGTTGGAAGATGACAGCTGGGCTGCCTTGTTCTTGCTTTACAGCTGTTGTATTCGCGTGGATCGCTAGTGGACCTGCTAATCAAGTCCAACGTGAGCCGCTATGCGGAGTTCAAGAACGTCAATCGCATCCTCATCTGTCGCGATGGCAGGGTGAAGCAGGTACACAGACCACTTGCACACATACCAACATCCGATTGTTGTTTGTTTGATCCACAAAGTAGTATTTCATATTGGATAAAAATGTATGTGTGCTTTATGTGACTTTTCAATAGCAGGACGGGTATTTTCCACACAGAACCATTTTTTTTTTTTTGCTTTTCTTTTCTCAGACATTTTCACACAGTGGTCTAAAACCTCTTTCTGGTGAGAAGATGCCAGGGTCATTCTAATCTAAACGCATGCCGTGTTCACTGTTTACATGTGTGGACAATGCTTGTAGTGCTTGTGACTACTGAACTGAGGGATGATGGAAATAAAATGAAAGCGGTAGACGTTGAATCTTGGCCTGATATCCTAGGTGGGTTAAGGTTAGGGTTAGACATAACCTCACGATATTTAGAGACAAAAACTGCAATAATACAAATGAAGTACAGTAACACAAGTGTGAAACGAGGGTTGGAGAAGGTAGGATGTGACTGCTCATTTCACAGATCAGGGCGTGTATGCATATATACACATTTGTCAGGTCGTCCAAAACGTTACTCCCTTGTGCACAAGTAGCCTGTCCCTTTGGTTGGATGATTTCTAGGAGTGATGACAGTGGTGATAAGCTGGCAAACTCCCAAACACACTTCTAAACTCTTGGCTGTGATTTGTCGCTGTTCTACCCGCTGGGATGTCCCACCACATCCTCTACTGGACATGCTGGCTAGTATCGCGCAGCTTACCATAGCTTGGAGCCTCTTCTTCAGGCATGTCAAACAGAATTACCCGGTTTTGGACAAATATACCAGTATTCCTGACATCAGATATTATTTGCTTATATATTAGTTCCTTGTAGTTGTTGAATAGGCACAGCACAGGAGTGTGTCTTTTTGCTACTTTATAGGTGGTGTGTGAAATGTTTATTGTGACATAGTTTGCCTAGCCCAATATAAAAGAATGAATACCTGTCCTTTTCAATAATTAAAAATTGTTTACAAGTTACAAATGGACAGGCATTTGCAATATATTCAGCGTTAAATGGTTAGTAAACAAGATCGGGGCTTTTTTTAAATGATGTGCTGATTTATGTAATTATTCATTGCGACATTTTTCACATTGATGGTGGCTAAGTCCTTCAGCACTAAAATTATAACAAGTGAAGACACACAAAACTAGTTTAATTTTTAGGGAAATGACCCTTTAGCTGAACTTCCAATATGTAGCAGATTGTAGTTTGAACACTTCTAATACTTTCAGATGTGTTGTATGAGAGGTGAATTACTTGGGATGAAAATGCCAGTAAATGTATTTCTTTTTCACTTGGCTATAAATAGCTACTGTTTTGGGTTGTTTCTAGCCCTCAGACAACCACTGTTATGTTTTAGCATAATGTGTTGAATAATGTCTTTTCTTTGCTAGAGATTATACAGTGAAGGTGTTTTTCACTAAAGCTTTCTTTCTCTCTCTCTCTTTTCATGTGTCTTCTTTTCTTCCACCAACATATTTTTCTCTCTCTCTCTGTGTGTGTGTGTGTTTTGGACAAATCTTGTTTTGACCCATTTCTCCCCTCGCACCACATCACCTCTCAAATCCATTTTAATCAATTTGATCCCTTTTCCTCTACTTTCTCCCCTCCGAGGTCCCGTGTTCACGGGCCGATGTATTTGGCAGTAAACAGCTGAATGTGGTGGAGAAGCGCATGCTGATGAAGTTCCTCACGTTCTGTCTGGACTTTGAGCAGCACCCAGAGGAATTCCAGGGTATGACTCTCTCTTCCTCTGCCTCTCTCTTACCTCCCCATGCCTTTTGTCTCAAATGTGTGTATGTGTGTGTATATATATAGTTTCTCTCTTAATGCATAATATATATATGTGTGTGTGTGTGTGTGTGTGTGTGTGTGTGTGTGTGTGTGTGTGTGTGTTTTGTTTGTGTCCTCATATAGCACCCTCATGGGATCCAAATGTTCAAGGGCTTCCATATAGATTCTAAATAAGTGCATTTATAGAATCAGTAGAAGTCACTTTCCCAATGCCAGAGTCTTGTTTTTGTTACATTTTGTATCCCAACTGCTGCTAAAATCCAAGTCAAAAGTGGTAGCTACTAGTGAGCCAAGCGCTACTAACTGGTTTTTATTCCTCCTCAACACATCATGCATTCAGGCTTCTCAGAGAAGCCATTCTGGGAGTTCCTGAAGAGTCAGAAACTTACAGAGAACCTGCAGCATTTTGTGTTGCACTCCATCTCCATGGCGGACCAAGAGATTCTGACTGAGGAGGGTCTGAAAGCCACGCAGCACTTCTTGCAATGCCTCGGTCGCTACGGCAACACGCCCTTCCTGTTCCCCTTGTACGGCCTGGGTGAGATTCCACAGTGCTTTTGCAGGTGAGGTGGCCTTGATGACTTCTTAAGTCAGAAGCATAAGCTGACACGTTTGTAGCTTCTCACATATTGTATAATTGTTTCCCCATCATCTAAAAAATGTTATGGTAGCTGCATATAATAAGCTAAATAATTAATTAAAACATTACAGTTAGGTTCCAACCTTAATTAACACACTAATGTTCAAATACTCCAATTATCCTCCTTGATTAGCTGTATAAGGTATGTTAGAAGTCTGTAGGGGGATAGAGCTAATGCACCTGAGAAAAATGCAACTGACTTTGAGTATGACTGCAGTGTAATTAATTTGGAGCACATCTGAGAAATCAAATCATTCTCCGTGCATAAAGCATATACAGATAAGCTCTCTCTCTATGCACAGACACATACCGACACAGGGCACTAAAGGACAAAGAAGGGCCAACCCTTTGCAGTGCTGTAAGTGGCTGCTTTTAGCAGTCCGACTCTGTGGGGATCAGTGCTGTAAAACTGTGGCACTTGGAGGCGAGGAGTCTTTAGGCCACTGCCACAGAGAAGAGGTGCTCCTGTCAGTGAGAAGAACTCTGGTAGAAGGCCAGTTTTAGAGAGCATATCTCCCCAAAGGTAATTTCAAGATAAACACCACATGCATCATGCATGTGGTGTTTATCTTGAAATTGCCCCATGGTATGCAAGGGACCATACAGTCTCTAAATTAGGACCTGTTGGATATCTCATGCTCCATAAAGATGGCCTGACTTCATATTACGTTTTTGGGACATATGAAAAACATTCGTAAAGTGTCTCAGATTTTTAGTCCGTACAGAAGATATTAACTAAAGTGTAGTCTTGGTAGCAGTTGTGTTAATTTCCAAAAGAGTGTCTGGTTCCCACAAAACATTTTAATGGAATTTAATAGTGTTAACCGGTTGGTTGGGATGGAGGCATAATTTCACAGTGGTGGTTTCATGTATCCAGGAAATGTTCTGTTGTCTGCAATTCGAGGCTAGGTAGATAGAATGTAAAGAAGTACCACTTTAACATGAACTTGGATGTCATATACAGTAGCAGGGTTTTTAAATACGGTCCACGTCTATAATACATTTTTCTGTCCTAGATATTACACGTAAGTTTGTCAAAATTCATTTCTCTTGCTGTTAGATATACACGTCCTAACCTACCAGAGGATAAAAGCTCGGCGTGAGAATCTTAATGTGATCCCTCCGCTGTGCAGCAGGTCATTTAGCATTTTTGATTTTCCACCAATCGCCGGGGCTGACGTTCAGATAAGTGCGAGCATGTCTGGTCTCAGTCCAGCCTGCAGGTTTTCAGTTAGACACTCCAGAACCTGTTGTCCCACCCTCGGGGCAACGAAAACTTTTTTTTTGTTTTGTTTTTTTTGGTGGTGGTGGGGGGGGGGGGTGGTTTATGTCGCATTTAACCCACGCCTGTTCGATTGATATATTAGCATATTCGCCTCATATTAGTATAAACGTCGCCATGTATTCAATCATGACTTGCGGTCAGTGTAAGCTACTGCAGGACAGGCGAATGTAATAGAACAAGGAGAGCAGCGAGTAGGAGAATGACGGAGGGGCTGCAAAACGAAAAGGCAGGGACCTCGAGAGGCGACCGAAGCGAGGGATAGAGAGACAGAAGTCGGCGTGAGAGGTGGTGAGGAGGCGGGGTCATCCATCAAGCTGATACCTGTTCGCAGGTGATGGATGGATGGACGGCGGCGCAAACTCAATAATGCTCACTCTCTCGGGTTATTCACAGATCAGCGAGCAGCGCCGCTAATAAAGTGATGAAATGCTTTGCTGTCCTTGCCCGCATTATCCCTCAAGTTTTGACAGCGAAGACTCTTTTTAATTTTCAAATAACCTTTGGCGCTGCTGGCTTTCTTATTTCCCATTACGTTCGCTGGCCCTTCCCCGACAGCTAGGAGCGCGCAGTTTGAGAGAATGCGATTCATTTAGTCTTGTAAATGCATCCGGTCGTGGCAGCTTTTGATTTGCAACCTCTAGCGCCACGCTTCAATCACACAACATTCAAAAAAAAACAAAAAAAAAACCAAAAACAAAACAAAACAAAAAAAAAACAGATTGAGAGGACGAGGAAATGCATTAATTAGAACCAATGATTGTCATTTCCAACATTAGCTCACAAATCAGATTTCCTCGGTGTAATTTTTTCTTCATCCACCTCGTCATCTCGGGGCGCAATAAACATCTAATTTATTCTGATCGGAGTGGGATTTAATTTTCGGCGAGAACGGCTGGCCAGGCAGCATGGCGCTTTGTTTTCTTTTAATTATTGGCCAACCATTAGCCCCCCACTCTGGCGCGCAGCACCCCAGATTACAAGCGCGTTTTGTGAACAGCGATCCTGACAGGTGAGTGGTCTTTGCAGCGCACGGTAATTCTGTTTGTTTAGCTCCTCCTGGATCGCGGAGGATTTACTGTTGACGCACGCAGAAAAAGTGATTGTAAACCACTTGGCTGTTACTCGTCATGAATTCTCCTGACGACTTTTGGCTTGAGAGGGACGGAAGTACCAGTGGCTTTAACTTCATTATGAAGGCCTAATCGAGAGGCATGCCTGTCTCACCTTCACTAACGTGTACATTTTGAAACGTCTAAAGAGACATGCAGTCACCGGATTCTAAATCACGGATATGCAATCTTCTCTGCAGAGGGACATTGCGGAAGCTGGTATACATTCCAGCAGTACAGGAGTGCACCTGCTTCCACTTACTTAATCAGTTGGCCTTGGTCTTCAAACATCTGATTAGCTGTCGTGTGTGTGTGTGTGTGTGTGTGTGTGTGTGTGTGTGTGTGTGTGTTCGGTCCTGCTTGGTGGAACAAAAACTTGCTGTTTGAATTTTTCATTTACAGACATTTGACCATTAGATCTCAGTCCCAGTAACACCAACGTGCAAAGTTGAGGCAAAGTGTCTTCATGAGTAAAGACAATGAATCTTAATTACCTGATGTATATAAGGAGGTGTTAACCTCTTTAGTTCAAGCTAATTCCTTAGTTATTAATCTTGGGGAGTATTATTCAGCAACTACTATGAATTATTGAGTGACTACATTGGAACTGGTATGAAAGGTATGTAGTTAATACAGTGAGCACTCATCAGTGGACTTTTATGGACCCGGAGTGGTGTTAACCTTAGAATACTCAAATCTCACATTCCACTGCCTTTTCACAGCTGCACAAAATAAAGTAAAACACAAATGTGCTGTTGTCATGCACTATTGTGTTTAGTATAACTGTTTCACAGGTATGAGGTGAATAATATAATTGGTTGAGATGATAGTAATTAATCACCCTACCCTCCTATTTATATTCTTCACACGGCACATAATGCATGTGATGGTATTATGAAAAATGCTTAGTGCTTATGAACTCATGTCCTTGTAAAATGTACCAGGCCATTGTGATTGGCTGCAGAAGATGGTAATTGGCCATGCCCTTTGGAGAAAGCATGTGTTTGCCTACACCTTTCCATGGTGGTACCTATAACGGAGCATAGGCCAGACCAGACTCTTTTTAAGGTTGATTTTCGGTCCTCCTCTTGAAGGAACAAGGTTGATGGGCACAGGGACAGAAACTCAAAAAATGTCCACTAGCTCAATTTTTGATCATTGATGTCCATGTTTGCTTGTTTGTCCCCTAACCCTCATTGTCCATGATGGAACAATCTACTTATCTTAACAAACTTGTATTTGTACTGGATTACAGCCTGTGGGTATACCTAGCCATTATGTGGTTCTGATATTTCATCATTACCGTCCCATCACGTTCCCGTGGACTTAAAAACAAGGCAGCTTCCGCACTTGTAAGGCTCCGTTCAATTTATTTTGGGCTTGAGTGCGATGTTGCTGGTAGAGCCTGCAGCTTATTTGAGCTTCTTGTTACATTACCTTTTAATTACAGAAATAACTAGTTGGAGGCAGTTGTTTTGTGGGGATTTGGGTGAAGGGGAGGGTTAGGTGATGAGAAGGGGGGAGTTGTCGAAGATTTATTTTGGATGTGACCTTCTCCACACTCGCTGCAGCTGTAATCAGTGGAATTAATAGCATAATCAAATTATACACAAACTCATAAATCATCGGTGAGGGCGCTGTCATGGCATCGGGCTATTAATGGCCCCCATTGTTTTGCTAGCGTATTAAAAAATCACGTCCCCTGATTCCCGCCTTGATAGGAACTGAAATGCCATTTAGAGGCTATAAAGACCGAGGGCTTGTACGGGGGTACCGGATTTTCACAACTGTTAATTTAGCCCCGTGATGGCGCGCGATGTTGCAGGGGCGAACGGCGGGGCACGGGGAGGGGAAGAAGATGGCGGCCCCCCTGAGCTCTGCCATCGTGGCCGATGGCGTGCAGTTAATTAGAGTAATATCATCTTAAACGTCTGTCAGTTAGGGTTAATGACATCAAAGGACTTTCCCCCTCCGTTTCTGCGGGCTTCTGTGGAGGACATGAGATGGGCCCAGATGATTACTGGCAGGTTGAGCCTCTCTTTCCCTAGTGCTTTATTAAGATGCCATGTCTTTAGATTAATTTGTGGGGACAGAGGCATTTTAGCAGCCCCCCCACTTTATCTTCTAAGACCATAGACTATGGGAATGACTGGGTGTATCTATTTCTTCTATCTCTTCGTCTGTTTCTTTAGACCTTTTCTCCATGTAGATCTGACATGCAGCCTCTGTAATTCCCTCATTTCATGAAGGTGGCTCTCCTGGGTGAACCAGGACCGTATTCCAAGTTGCTCATATCCAGCTGGTTTTGCATTTGCTGAGCCTGGTTCAATGGACGGGGGGAATTTAGTGTTAATCTTATGTAACTCTGCTGGAATAAAGGGGCTGTTATTCCTACTTATTGATCAAAGTGATTAAATTTGCTCCTTGTTGTTTGAGCTGCCACAACCCCTTTACCACAGAATAAAAAAGCTGCAACAAAAAGTGTGAAATAAGCTAACTAATGTTTCTGGTGACATTTTGCCCCATCATATTAATTGGACTTTTTTTTTTTTTTAAGTGTAGATGGGGTGATCAGATCCTTTGTTGCCTTTAATGTCATGCTATCACTTATAATTATGGGTGTTTGCCAGATGTTTCCAAATTCAGTGTAATGTGTCTGTACCTAAATGTGTGTCTGTGTGGGTGGGTCGGTCGGTCCCTGTTTCTTTTTTTCCAGAATGTGTGCTGTCTTTGGTGGGATTTATTGCCTGCGACATTCCGTACAGTGCCTGGTTGTGGACAAGGAATCGGGCAAGTAAGTAGCTCACCATCGATCCACCACCTACACCGACTTCGCTGTGACACAAATACTAAAACAAAAGAACAAGAAAACATGCCACAACCCCCCTTCAAACAAGTGGGGGAAAAAAAAGATAAAAATCAAGGAGACAGCAGACTTGGCCTTCATCCTAGCTCATCTAGTCTAGGTTAGGGCTCAACTTTGACTGGAGTTCTTTTGTAAACAGGTCCCTCGGAAACAAAGCAAAAAGAAAGTAAGAGAGTGAGTTGGTGAGGGGGCAAGGGTTTTGAGGGGGAGGGGGGGGGGCTCAGAATTATAGATATGGAATTAATTTTCTGGGAGACAGCAGTGCACAGCCCCCCTGAAGCAGCCGAGCTCGGAAGACAAATCACGGACCCTGCCACTTGGGCCAGCGATGAGTGATGCTGCTTTTTCCTTGTGGCCTTACCTTCACTAATTGATTTTCATCTGAAGACAAAAAAGCCCTCTGTTGCTGCCTCTTAAAAAATGAGAGTTCATCTCCAGTCTCCCTTGATTAATCTGTGCTGATAATGTGCGTCAGGCCTCACCAGAAAGGCCCTTAATGAGTTTCAAAGGTGGATTGTTGTCATAAACTAGGTTAGATCTGAGCTTTTTTTTTTTTTTTCCTTTTCCCTGCTCCACCCCTCCCCCGTTTTCTCTCTCATTTCTGTTCGCTCCCTGGCTGCATCTCGGGTGAAATATTGAGTTTCTTTCATCTTGGTGGTGGGTGTTGCCACCAGGGGTGAGGTTGGGGGGGTTTCTGTGGATGTAGATTGTGGACAGGGAAAGGTGCATACAGTTGTCTCTCCCCTGCTAGGGTGAAGGCCCAGAGAACGAGATGTTCAATCCAGAGACCAAAAACAGCCCTGTGCTCGTGAGTGACTAGAGAACCGTCACACTGAAACACCTGACTTTGACTTCCTGTCCTCTTCACGGAGAGCATAAAGAGCTCTCAAGCTCGTAGGTGACTGTCTCCCTCCCTAGTTTCATTTGACAGAGGTCATCTCGATATATATGATGTGACCCTGGCAGAGCCTGTTTGCTCGCCCTTCGTTCCTCCACTGCTGCCGCCTGCTTGAGCGGTGTTGCGGCTAACTGGTCTTCAGGACTTAACGTGGCATATGAAAAACTGATGAAGACAACCATGACGAACAGACACGGCTCCCCAGCCCTTCCACCTCTCCTACTCGCTTATCAGTGCCAGAAAGTCCAAGAGGTGCTCTGTGACATGGGCCCCCGCAGGTTTTCAAGGCAAGCTGCACAGTCCAAACGCCTGGACAAGAACCAAGCCCTGCCGGCCGGCACTGCCCATATGTGCAGGGAGGGTCCCGGGTGAGCGCTGGACGGGCTCCAAGCTGCCGTGTCAATCAGGTCCTGAAATCAGTTCCGTAGAGCTCCGTCAGAGAATCGCTGCCCTCTGCCAGAGGCACCCAGTTGTCGGCTCGACCCAGCTCGTGCCATACATCAGTGGGGGTGGGGGGTGCAGGGGGGAAAGAAAAAGTTCCATGAAGGTGAAGAGGTATAAAAAAAAAAAGAAGAGTTGGCAAGGTGTCTGGCAGGCTGAACAATGATTTTAATTTCCCCAGCATCATAAATTACGTCCCTATGTCTTCTCTTATTACAGGCATAAAGCTGAAAAGGGTAGAGCTAGATTAATAATACAGCAGAGGATTATGGGGCCTCGGAGCCCACCTGCCACTTGGCGTGGAGGTGGGCCCGATGGCGGCCCGACTTGTTAGCGCAGGCGACAGTCGCCTCAATCACGCGTCCAATCCCATTTGTCCCGCTCCTCTTATCTCTTGCCTCATCAGCGTGACTCGATCGCTCCACTCGGTTACGCTGATTGGCCCTGTCACTCTGGGTTACTGACTCAGAACAGCTGTCTGTCTCCGGTTCTCACTTCTTTGCCACGGGCTTTTATCTCGCAGACCTGTTTTGGTAGTACCTCACCTCCAGGCTTCATCTGAGACCTTACCTCAGCTCAGACCTCAGGGTTCACCTGAGACCTCAGCTCAGACCTCAGGCTTCACCTCAGGCTTCACCTCAAATTTAGAGACCTGTTAAGCACATTATTTGTAGTTATGATCATAATTAACTCTGCACCAGGTGATAACATTAGTAAAGCTTATTCCTCATATAATAATTTTATGCTCAAACACACTAGTACTTTAACCGATTTTCAATTTAAAATTGAATGCCCACATTTCATGCTTTATTTGCCAAGAGAAAATAAGCTCTCAGCTGTGCCATCCATCATGACGTCATTTTGCATACTGCCCATGATTGATTTAGTCTAAACTAAACAGTGTTTGTTGGGAAGTATGTAAAAGTCAAATGAGTTTGGACGCATGTGCCGTCGGGAACAAGGTTAACGCTCTGATTGGCTCAGAGGCCACCAGTGCTTTATGAGAGGTATTTATGAACAGTTTTGATGATCTAGAAAGCAGGACCTGGCCTTGGGGCCAAATGAAACCCAGTGATTAGCACTATATCAACATTTTATGAATGCTGACAGAAGACACTTCTGTATGTATAAATATGGGTCCTCCTGGGACTGAGCTTTGTACAGTACACAGTAATGGGGAAAGCAGCAGACCTGCAGTGTTTGACAGTCTCCAAGCTTCAAGCTCCAAAGGGAAGCTGATGGCATGTAATCGAGTCCTTGCTGCTGGTGTTAGAAGAGCATGGACTCTGAGTGTGGTGGGAGGTCAGATATTTGTCAAAGATGGCCAATTCTTAAAGAAACTGTTAGTCTTTTCTTGGAAGCAGAGGTAAATGCATAAGTGGTCCTGTAAGCCTGCTGTGTGCATACATACGTGTGTGTGCGCATGCATGCACACCTCATGTATGCATCTTGCTGGCACTCACCCCTCAGGTATGCTGGGCCTGTGGAGTGTATCCCATATCGCCCATGTTCATTATGTCTGCTAGCGATTGATTGGAAAGCCCTCGTCTTCCTCCACCAGTTCCTCTCCACAAATAAATCTTCATTTACGTAAACAGATCTGTCCTGGAGTCAGTCCGGCATGCAGACGCGCGTGGGCGGAGGGAAGATTGTTCTGAGGGCCGCTCTTTTTGTCGGGGGAGCGAGGTGCTCGCCTGGCCCTTTATTGTGATGTGAAAGTCCATTTCAAGGATGTCAGCCGTAGCCCATTAGTTTGGATAATGAGCCCTATAAAGAACATTTATAACTCTTGACATAACAAGCCGACAGATTCCCCTTCATTCCCCTTTCTTCTTCCTGTCTCTCTCTCTCTCTCTCGTGTGTGTGTGCGTGTGTCAGAAGAGCAAGAAGGTCACAGGTTTGCCCCTAGATTTGTGCTAACACTTTTATAGCAAAACTTCAGTCCAACAGAGAGATTTTCACTATATCTCCTGTTGCTCTGTGGGCCTTCTCTCACTCTTAAAATAGCATATAAATCTAACCACGTATTGAATTTATTCAGTTTTTCCTGACTTTTAATGAATTGTCACTTGTAGTGGTGAGTCAAGGACCTTCAACTGGAGAGCCTTAAACCAACTAATTTCAGTGACCATCTCAAGGCGCATTTGGCCTGTCACTCGCCCATTCTGCTCTGTGACTCGCCCATTCCGCCGTTTGTCTTGATAGGTGTAAAGCTGTAATTGACACGCATGGCCAGCGAATCAGCTGCAACCATTTTGTGGTGGAGGACAGCTACATCAGAGAGGAGCAGAGGACGAAGACCTCACACAGGTGGGCGGGGGGAGGGGTGGAGCCTTTTTTTTCCCCCTCACTGGCAGCTTTCATGTGCCAGTCAATAACGTACTTGAGACAGATGTGATAACCACAGAGAGACGGCCGGGCAGAATTTACTGCTGTAAATCGATCCCTCTTGTGTTGACGCAGAGTACATTGTAATCCAACACACTCCACTCAGCTCAGTAGTGAAATTACACCGGATCCACATGCCTATTTTATTTATTTATTTATTTATTTTTATTTTTTTGGGTGGTTTTGTTTTGTTTTTAGCAGCAATCAAGGCTAAATTAGAATGGCACAAATCATGCAGGTTAAAGTTACACAATTATTGTTGTCTTTTGAGCCATTTCGTGGTGGCAGTGATATGCAGCTGTGACTTTAATGGAGAATGGTACTGTGGACTGCTCAGTCAAGCACGTTCATCAGCTACCAACTACCAAGAAAGGATCAAGCAGCTATCATTCAACCCTTGTTTTATATCTATTATTTGAAGATTATATTGTTTCTTTGCAGTTTTTACCAAAACCATAAGTTTTATTTATTCAAATATTAACATTTTATACTTTATTCCTGTTTGACTACTATTGGTGAATAAATCTAAAGGATAAGGGTACTTTAAGAACTTTTGTGAACTTTGTCAGAATATGGTGCATATTTGGATGTGTTCTGCAGCAGAATAAATTGACTTATTTTATTTTTATAGACTCAGAATGCTGCTGTATGTTTTTAAATACTGAACAAAAGTGCCAGTTCAGAGACGTCACACCTTTATATGGTCGACGTTAATTGCAACCTCTATAAATTGTAATGGACCAAATTAGATTTAGAGTTTTACTTTCTCCCTTCTCCATCATGCCCTCACTCATTAATCTCTATAACCCTAAACTATTTATGTGTAATCTTCATAAACCTTTTCTTCTTTTTTTCCTGACTTGTATTATTGTTTCTTTAATAAAACATTGATATTGATTTTTTTTTTTTTTTTTTTTTTTACTTGGTTGGATGTAAATGTATTTGTGTGTGTGTGTGTGTGTGTGTGTGTGTGTGTGTGTGTGTGTGTGTGTGTGTGATCTCAGGCAGATCTCCAGAGCAGTGGTCATCACAGACCGATCGGTTTTGTCCTACGAGTCTGATCAGCAGGTACTTGTTTGTGGGAGGGTGCGTCTGTCTGCCTGTATATCTCGCTGGCTGGCTCTTCTTTTCATTCTCTTTTTCATCGTACTCTGTGGAACCCCCCTTCTTAATCGCAAACAAAAGGAGGCCCATCACAACAAAAGCACCCTCTCGCATATCCATACACGCATTTAAATTCAGCCATCTTCTCCTTGGCCGTCTGTGTTTGTGGGCGTGCGCGTTTCCTGCCAGCCTTGCGCTACTGCCGTGCAACTTGTCCTGCCTTGCGTCGTTTCTTTATGCCGCCCATCACATTTGTATGGATTCCTGGGACGTGTCCAAGAGTCAGCAGGCAAAGAAGAAACAAAACATCAGAGCCGATTTGTGGGATCGTTACCGCGGTTTTGACGTCGCGCTCGCGAGCATTACATTCCAAAGTGAATTATGAGGAGGAAGAAAAGCGGTTCAGTGAAAGGCGCGTAATGCAGCGCTCTCTAACCGCTTTGGAATTTGATGAATTAATCGGAGTGCCAGGAGAATGAAAGGTGACGTGCTAGCATCCGCCGAGGCTAATTTGAGTGCCAGAGATACGGACGGTGGATATAGGTCTCATAGATGAAGAGGACACGAGAATCAAGGTTGATGAATTCAATATGGAATTTGCATTTGAATTTGGATTTGAATAGAGGCCCTACACTCATTCAATTGGCTCGCAGCCTGGCCTGGTTTGATCTCCATCAAATACCTGCGATTCAGTGTCGCGCGCGCGCGCGCACACACACACACACACACACACTGTTGTGCGCACACAGACTTGTGCACACAAAGCGTAGGTAATTTATGCTCATTAGACTCGGCAGAAATTCGTATCTGCTTCCTGACGCAGTGTGAAAATGAAATATTACATGACTGTGTGACAACATAATTAAATATTAAGGCTAGTTTTAATTAGCTGCTCATTCGTTGCAATTACATTCATGAGAGGGGGATAAAGTTGCTTTTTGAACTTTTATTTTTTCCCTCCTGGAGAGCATAGGTGTGTTCACTTGATTTGAAAAGCTGTTCTTAGTTTAATTGAAAAAGGAAGAGCGATATGAAAATGTCTCGAGTTGTGTAACAGGATTATGTGGATGTCGTTTGGTTTGCAAAGTGTTTAGCTAACAGGATTTTTCTGTCTCTCGCCCACTTCATTATTCAAGTGCAGCTGCTGTGTATATGGACCTTTTGTTGGCACATGTAATTCAGTTGCTGCTGGAAGAAGTGTGTGTGCATGCATGTGTGTGCATGAGAGAAAGAGGGAGTGTGAATGCCTGAATGTCCCTATGCCTTTGTGTGCAGATCTCACTGGTGACTGTGCCTCCTCTTGAGTTCTCTTCTCCAGCCGTGAGGGCAGTGGAGCTAAGCTCCTCGTCCATGACCTGCATGCCTGGCACCTGTAAGCCTCCACCCACCGTCACCACGAGGACACAAAACACGAGCCAAGATTTGCACTACATTGCTGAGATGTACCATCTAGTGTAGTTTGGTTTTCATTTACCAGAGGCCTGCTGAAAACTAATTAATGTTGCTTGAGGCAATTTTGCCCAAAATTCCCCTGTGGTCATTCAAGACATCTGTGGTTTGATTTCCAAAGCCTAACTGCAGTAAACGAATAATTCGGTACAGTAAGTTCACTAACCTCATTTAGATGCACTCCTGAGTACATTTTAACCCATATGTGAGGGAGAATGGTGTCACTGAGGATAAATAGGTTCACAAGTACATGACCCACATTTATTTGGTGCAGTATCAAGTGAAATGTTTGCTAACCAGTGGCCCTTAAAAGTGGCTGTGGTTCTGTAGCATGCACCTAAGGTGGTGCTGCTCTCGCCATGCCAACTGCTTCCGCCTGCTCTCGCCACTGACAACTTTGCCATTAACTCCATTGTTATTTATGGAAGTTATTCTTTTTGTTACACTGACATAATTTTGCCATCAATCATGGTGGGAGAGGAGAGAGGCTTCGGGCAGAGATGGATCGGCAGTCTTGGCACAGGGCCCCGGCCGCCGGCTCCGTCTTGATGTGGGGAATGAGGAGCTTAATCAGCGGAACTTCACTTCCTCTCACTGGGAATTGACTTGGTGCTGAAGGGGGGTGGGGGTGGAGTCTCAGTGTAGAACTAGAGCTTGCACCCCTCACTCTCAGATTCCCAGATGAGGAGACAGGAGTCACTCTTCTTTTAAGTAATCCAGCTTCTTCATCGGCACATAACTCACAATCGCTTTGGACATTGGTGAGGATAACAGGCAGTCTCCGAGAAGATGGCAGCAAGTATTTATCACATGATTGTTCTTGGCCACCATTTTACCAGTGCTATTGAGTAAATGTCTGTGTAGAATCTAAAGGGCACACTCTAAACAAAGCTTCATTTTTTAAAAGGTTATTGGTCAGTGTTTAGACATGTTGACAAGATAACATCTGAATAGCAGATATTTAAAATATTAAAAGCTGCCGTAGAATGCATTTATTCAGTATCTTTAAATTGTTCTCTGAGGTGTATAAAGACGTTATGTGACTTTATTCTGGGTGAAAAATGCCCAGATGCTATTTTACACACCTATTTACAACCCTATGATTTAGGCCTAGAATGAAACAAGCTATTTTTTTACAACCCCATTTTTGTGAGTTTATAAATAATTGATGAGCTGTACTCTGATTGGCTGATGTAAAGCGATTCTAACTGTCAGAGGTGAACTGTAGTGTTTAGTAATCCAACCATGTTTGAGCCTGCATCGGAAGCTCACAATTCTCACACACATCTGATTTTAACAGATTGATTAGGTAGACGTCTTGTCAAATGACAATCGTTTCTGCTTCAGTGGAGGACAAGCTAGTGTTAGCTAGAAGGAGCCAGTTAGCTAGCTACCTATACAGTAGGATAACCTCTAGGTTATGTCTTGTTGATAAATTAGCTATGTATTGGTTAAAATTTTACCTGATAAGTGAATTGGCAAAGATGCATCTACAATATAAGACGTATAACACCAATACAGGCTATTTCTTTGAATGCGATAGAAACAAAAATATGAACCTCAATGTAAAGAAGATAACTAGCTTAGCTAGGTTGTCATAGCCTTTTAGTTAGCTATGCTAGCTAGTTATTTACAGCTTGCTAGTAGCTAACATTTACTTAAAATAGCTACTTGCTTTTGACACCTAGGGTAACAACACAACAAAGTAAATTATACTTACCAGCTCACCGTAAAATTTTCTATGTAAGATGATCTGGCTTCAACCGACAAAAAGTGATTAAAATCACATAGTGTGGCTAGCTAAGTACTTAAAGGTTTAAGTCAGGGTTGTGATGCCACTAAAGTTGCAACTGCCTCTCTTCCGTGTCAAATGCTAAGCGAAGCCTTCTCAATATTGTCTATGGTTTAAGAAAATGGAGTGAAATGTGCAGAGCAAACTAACAACTTGTCTGGGGTCCTGTTAAATATGAACATCAACCAAGCCCATTAATCCAGTGTTATTCTTTTATTCTTCACAGTACCTAAAGAACTGCAGATTTTAGAGACATAAATTTTATTCACTCAAGACAGTTTAGGATTGTTTGAATTGGTCCGTTTTGCAACCTTGTTTTGCTTATGTGGGATTTACATTTAAAGGAGGTGACAATAGAGTTTGAGGTTCACGCTACATCAGTTCTATGTACCAAACTCCTTATTCAAATAGGGCAAGGTAAAAGCATTTCCATTTTGTGGCACATTAAACAAATATTAGCTTGGTTAAGGGTAAAAAAATGTGATGGACTTTTATAAATTAGCTTTTTTTAAATGAAACATTTAGGGAAATATCTTTTTATGCAAACTCTTTATAGCATATAAAAAAGCTTTCATAATTGATTTTATGCAGTGAAACTGTTTATGCATATGAGCCAATGTTAATTTGAATTTTAGGTAGTGTCTTCTGTTGGGAGTATATTTTATGGCCCAACACACGAATGTAGATAAAATCCTTTAAGCTTGTGTCTGCCTTGGCTCTATACCGGCCATCGTTTTTGCAGAGCTTCCACTTTCTGGTTGAGGCAAGAGTAATCCTCCAAACTCAGTAATGTCTTCCAAGTCCTCAGAATCTTTAGAGAAGACTCACTTCTTGTCCCAGTTGAGAGGACTCTGTCTGTACTTACACCCACATATACTGCCTTCCCTGCCACACACATAGTTTGTGCTTCCCTACTGGTAATTGTTATTTGATCCTTGCATGCACAGACAACCTCTTTAATGTTCACATACAATGCTGTACTCCAAACCTGTAAGGGGAGAATACAAAAAGTGATGAGGCCTTTGAATCTGAGCATGGGGGATTGGGCAGATTATTGCCACAGATCAGGCTTCTGGTTGTATTAGTGGCAGGGGCCTGATCTGAAGGCTTGAAACTTCCCAATGCACATCTTAGCTGGCATCTTCATTGCCACAGCACACTTCAGAGACGGTTTTCTGTTGTAGGTTCAATACATGACCTATGATAAAGTCAGCTCTCCTGAATGAGATCAGTAGATAATCAACAAGAATACGTTGGCTTTTAAACACGAGAGAAGATTCAGCCTAAAACGTCACTTCACTTCCTCCAAATTCCCAGTGTAGTTGGCCCTTCTCTTGTCTGAACACTTGAGTGCTCTATGCAAACCTACAGAAGCCCAGCTGATCCTGTAGGAACATTTTTCACAGACACTGCATGGCACAACTGGGGTTTGAACCTGAGGCACTCCAATGTAAAATTAAATGATTTCAAATGATCATTTGGAAGTTTTGATCAGGCTTCAGTGCAAGATTTTCTTTATTGCTCCTTTAGTTTTAGAAGTATTTCAGCTGCCAGCCTGTAAATAAAAATGTTAATTTTGCTTTGTGTTCAGAAACCCAAAGGTGAGTGCACATGCACCTGTGCTCCTTCAACAGATTTGGTCCACCTAACCTGCCCAGCCTCAGGGTCGGCCCGTGAAGACCTGGCACCAGTGATATCCAACCTCTTCCACGTTCCCAACAGCTCTGGGGAGGAACCCATGCAAGGTGTGCCCGCCATCTCCATCATTTCCCATTAGCATCCCTTGCTGACCTAAACCCATTACCCCTCCACCCCACCCCCTACCATCCATCTTCGCATTATTGACCTCCGACTCCCGGCCCCCTGCCCGGCATGTGAACTCCTCTGTGCTGCGCGTTCCTCCGGCCGCCCTTGTCCGAGATCGCCGTCCGCACCGGCGCGTGCAGATGATCCGCTTCTCCTCCTTAAAGAAGAAAGATCTCACGTTGCTGTGACATTCACCAGCAGGGCCAGCGGCGAGACGTTATCGGCAATAATGGTGATGGATATCAGTGGTAGCGTTGGAGGAGGTGGGGGGTGGGGGAGGGACTGCGGCAAGTCTCTCATGCCATTGATTCCCATTACGCTCTGTCAGGGTCTGCCCGGCTCCTCGACTGTAAATTGGAGGGCGGCCTCAAACACAATCTTGCGTCGACGTTCAATCACGGGGCTGGAAGCCAATCGCGTTTAAAGGCGATGTTTGTTTAATTAATTTATTAGCATGTTGAACAACCAAGATGTTTCCGTGTGTTTTAATCTGAATGTAAAATCACTGAAAAAGGTGAGAAGTACCGCCTGTTTATAGGGTAAAAGGCACCTTTGTTAGCTAGTTTTTAGTGTCGAGCTTGATATGACGACACCACTCTGACCAGCCACAGACGTCTCTGGATGAGGGTGGAGATGATGATGGTCGTTTTGTTTTACGGCTTCGTCTATACAGCCGTGAGACGAGGTCATCAGAGGAGTGCTGATGACCTCCAGGCCAGATGAAGACCTGTCTGCATGCCTCCATCTTACTCTCTATCACTCACACTCCTTTTCTCTCCATCATCATCATCATCGTTGTCTCCTCCTCAACCCACCCTTTATCTTCATCTTTTTCATGAGTTCCTTCATAGACCAGCATTTGCTACCTCTTTCTTTGTCTCTGTTTTTCTGCCTATAGCTCTTTATCTCTATATCTCCTTCTGTTTTCATCTCCTCTTTCACACACATCTTTTTCAATTTCTCAGTCTTTCAAACATTTGTTATTTTTCTTCTCCTTTTTAAGTGCCTCAGAGACGCAAACAATTACAAATGACTGTTATTAGTGTGTGTGTGCTTGCGTGTGTATGCATGGTAGTGTCCCTGTGCCGTGCTCAGGTGCATGGCCAGTATTGCAGAGGGGTGTGTATTCAGGCCTCACTCCACACACCACACACACACACACACACACACACACACACACACCACACACACACCTCTTTTTATCACAGGAATGAGGTAGTAGTATTTTAATTAAAATGTCAGAACAAATACTGGCAGAGGTCTTGAGGATGAATCACTAGATAAGGGGAGCGGTGGGCCAGAACAGGTCAAAGACACAAAGTCACCTAGGCGACAGATCCTCATTCATTCCTATAGAGAGTGTGTATGGGAGGGTGTCTACTACATTTGTAGGGAGGTCTTTTCAAGCTCTTGGGGCTCTGAGCGGGGTCAAGTAGAAGAAATCAGGTACTCTGCTAATTCCATGGTGTCTGTAATACACATGGTGACTGGTCTACCCTCCAAATAGGATGTTTCTGATTCCGTCTTTTCAATTCACATACTTTGTGATTCCAACAATCTTCTATGATTCCAAGATTCTTCTTGCTTTCTCAGTGTAAAGCGTGCAGTTTAGTCAGAGTGCCATAAACTGAACAGCAATCTGCCGCCTTTTGTTCTGTGTGTGTTTCTGTTTACGTGGGATGCCAGAATGTGTTAGAGGTGGCTGTGATTTTGGATGTGCAAAGTTGTAGGCATGTGTTAGGCCCACCTGGAACCATGGTGTATGTTAATCTGATGTTTTTCACATCTGTATGTGTGTGGGTGTGCATGCATGCACACGTGTGAGTGTGTAGCATATCCAATGTGATTTGAGCTACTACTCTGCATACTTGGTGGGGGGGGGGGTAGATTCACATTAGCATCAAAGCAGTACATTGTACACATTAGGACAAAGCCATACATTGTTCATACTTCGATGCTGTTTTAGACAGGAAGAGGTTACAGATGGGGAACGTTTGTGAAAAGGTCACACAGCCCAGTTGTGTACCGAAAATGTGAGTTTTGAGAGACCATTTTGGTTGTGCAGCTTTTTTTCCTTTTTTTTAGGGTCGGGTGGTCTTTTTGAAGTGGCGTTAAACATTGATGTTGCCACACCTCTCCCCCCACCCCTAAAACCCTTTCCAAATTAAGCAAATCACTGAGCCACTCCGGGCAGGAAAAGGAACACGCGTCATAATTGTGTGACATTTGGGTAATGACCGTGCTGACATTTCAGACTGACACCTCCTTTCTCCCTACTTTTTCCTAGCCTTTCTTTTCCCACTTCATTTTTTTCTTTGGGGGGCGGAGGGAAGCTCGTGTACTTAAAGGGTAATGATACCAACTGACAGCTTTACACTTCCAATAAGACACATGCACACACCACACACACACGCACACACACACACCCACTTCTTAAGTTTGACTGTATCCCTATAGCCAACCCTGGCCCAAGATGCCATCAAACTTGGTGACGGACTAGAGTGCTTTAAGTGTTGTGCCTGGTAGTGCTGTAACTACTCCTTATCGCACTATATTATCAAAAGAAAAAGGGGTTTGTGATGTTACCTTTTGCTGATGTGTGTCTGTGAAATGAGGATGATTTTGCAGGTTTATAAGATGCTTGAGTTTGACTACAGCAGTGTCGGTGCAGCAACGTCCAATGGCATTTTCTCCAGGTGAAGCAGCTGCAGGCCCCTCCCAGAGCTGACCTGTGTGGCACAGAGCTGTTTAGCACTTCAATAACAGATTCTTATATGGCACGTGATGAAAGAGAGCGAGAAGAGAGACAGTTTGTTGATGGGGGATTTGCCTTTTTGTCCAGATGGTCTACCTGGTTATATCAACTTTGGGGGGTAGGGGTGAGACAAACTAGAAAAGGCTTGCTCTCTTAAAGTGTTTTTTCCCCTCTATCATCTTGTACTAATCTTAATAAGATAAAAGCAAGCATAGCTGTAATGTTCCTGATATTGGGAAGAGTGTCAGAGCACATTTATTTTTAGCGGGTAGTGCAAAAGAGCCTTTGCGTTGGGAAGCTGAGCCAAGCTCACAAGATCCTAGATGTGGCCAAATGTGTTTAGCAGCTTGAGGAAAAACCCCAAAGTTAACATTCTGTTAATCTTTGCCTCTCATTTCCTTCACTGGAGTTCTTGGCTTTCGTCTTGCTCCTGTGACACTGGCCGTCTGTTTCCCCGGTGTCTCAAGCATCTGGGATAATGGCAGTGTCATGTGCAGGGTCTGAGGAGACTGAGAAGCCTCTGGCGCTGTGGGTCATGTACTTCAACATGCGTGACACGTCTGGCTTGGACAGCAGCTGCTACAGTCTGCCCAGCAACGTCCACGTCTGCACCGGCCCGGATGCCAGCCTGGGCTGCGACTACTCCATTAAGCTGGTGGGTCCAGAAGGGGGCAATATTGTTCAGATAGCTATTATTATTATTATTATTATTATTATTACATGTTCTCTTAGTTTTGTTCATTTATTTATTTATTGTTGTTTGGCATTTTTTCAATATTAGTTATTGTTTGGTTGCATAACTCCAAAATGTATTCCATTTTAGTGTGATTGTTATATGATGTGTGTGTGTGTGTTTTGTTTGTGTAGGCTGAATCTATGTTTAATCAGCTCCTCCCAGATGAGGAGTTCTGTCCACCAGCGCCAAACCCTGAGGACATTATATACGATGGTGACGGTGCACCAGGAGAAGGGGCCAGCTTTGAGGAGACCAATCATGCAGAGAGATCTGGACCTGAGGGAGAGGGCCAGCCTCAGGAGAATGGGCAACCAAGCTCAGAGAGCTCAGAACCGGCAGAGAGTACAGACAGTGTTGCCCCGGAAACTAACACTGAATCTAAGGTCCAGATCTCACCCACTGAGGAATAGCCCCTCCCCTTGCTTAAGGACCATTCCTCAAACCACTCCCCTACTCTCAGTGGCCACCAACCTTCCCCCTAGGTGTCTTCATCCACACAGGGGTTAGTCCCAACCATACTTAAAAAGACCTGAGATAACTTCAGAAAAAAAAAGAATCAGACACATTTGGGGTCGAAATAGACTGTGTGGTTACATAACCCTCCAAGAAGATGGTTTATGGCCACTGACTGACAATGTCCTGTCCTCTGAATGCCTGTGAAGGAGATACAGCTCTTCACTCCTACATTTACTGTCTGCAAAAGCCCTGGAAATAGTACTAATAACAATAATCATAATAATATCAAGCAAAAGAAAAATAAGATCACTATTTCCACGCACTGTGCACAACGGAATTGCTATTGCTATATCCATGTTTTTTAAAGGGGAGTGTACATGCATCTGAATTGGCCAATTCTATATAGTCTTGCTCATTCAAATCTAACTGCCAGTGCCTGAAAACCTTACTATGGTCTTATGGTTCTGAGCATATCGGTCTTGGCATGCAAATATAATACTAGCCTGCAGTTTCCTTTCAGTGGAAAAATAGAAAACAAAAAACAAGTTACATCAGTGGTTAAATACTGATTGGCCTTTTATTTCTAAATGCATTTGGTTTTATGAGTTTGAATTGTTTTGGCTTGTTTTTTCCTCCTGAAAATGCATTATTTCGTGACCTCCTTAGTGTTATGGTCGCTATTCCGACACCTTTAATTCACTTAGTTCCTTTAATTCATCCAAGTTTGTACTGTTGAACTGGGATGTAGCTAAGGTGCCTGTTGACATGGACACATTTCACTGGGAGGATGCAGTCATTTCAGTTCAAGGTATCTGATAATCCAGCAAACCTAAATATTTTGAAGGGTGTATTGCAAGGGAATTTTGTGAAGCCTTTGCCATTTTGGGTCTTTCATGAAGCCTTAGAAGACACAGTTGCCAAGGACACCCTGTTTCATAATTCTGACTAATTTCATAATTCTGCTGTGGTCTTCTTTTTTTCCTGTGCCATCAGTGCCGTCCTCTGTTGTCCTTATGTATTGTATGCTTTGAAATGAAATGCTGTTAATTATTGTTTGCAAGCGGTTACCAACATTAAATATTTGAACTCAGGAGGAGGAGTTTATGTATTTTCCCAGTTGAACGTGTGTGTGTGAGCATGTGCGCGCGACCATCCTGATATTGCCTGTATGTCAGCAGATGTATATGTGAATGTACAAAACCAACGTTAACACTGCAGCCCAGTCCAAGAACCGTGGAAGACGTATTTCCAGTAGGCCAGGCTCCAGTGCAAAGTGTGACGCCGCAGCTGTTTGCTGCAGATTGAACATTACTGAGGGTCTCTCTCGGTATCTGAACATGAGCTGTTTACCTGCAATGATGCTGAGGTGAAAAGTGGGAGAGAGGCAGAGGGAGAAGGAGAGAGGGAGGGAAAAGGGGAAAGAGAGAGGGAGAGCACAGTTTGATGACATTTGGTTTGCGCTGCCACGGCTGAACAGATGGCTCATTATGGCTGTGAGGGCGAAGGCGTCCCTCGCAAGCGCTCGCTGTCTTTTGTTCCGCGGGAATTTGATAGGGGGCTCTGCCGAGGGTGTTTACCCGTTCGGCGGGGGGAATAAAATACGGCTCGACACATGGCCCCGGCTAGTCCCGGCCCGGAGAAGGCACACTGGGTGGCTGGAAATTGACGGAACAGAGCGTTCCCCCGACACTGGGAAGAGGCGCCCTGAGTGAAGTGGCAGACTGCGCTGTGCTCAATTCTGGTGGCAGTAGCCCCTAGCCGCAGTTCAGTGGCCCAGTCACTCTGCATGTGGGTCTGGTGGGTGGAGCAGAGGGCTTGCTGGTGGCTGTACTGCTGGAGGATTCTCTTCACACATTACAGCACTGGGCCTGGTGCCATTGGTTACAGTGTCTGTTCTACTGAATGTGCTGTAGCATGCACTGTGGCCTTTGTTTGAGAATTCATTTCACTGGAGTCTATAAATTGACGAGGTCAGAAGTAGCAGCTTTAGGCCTTATTTGTGGTTAAACCTTGTCGACGAGCTTGTGATGCTTAAATTTGCGTCCTATTTTCATAATTTCGTGAAAATAGTTTATCTTCACTGTTCTGTTTAAATTTGAGCGAGATTATATTTCTTCTCTTGAGTGACCCAGCCGCTCAATAGTATCATTGGGAATCAATTTTCTGCATGGGGAGTCTTGACATTCAAATGTAAAAGGGTAGAAAGTGCCACAGGCAAGACACCTAGCAGGGGCCCACACTTCCCCTCACTATGGGATGCGTTCAGCAAGACAAACCTTCTGGGATCCACTCTGAGGTGTTGCAAAATGCTTCCTGCTGAATTCTGGATTCAGGCATACAGCTGTCTTGCACCTCAGAGGTGCTCTTGGCTGTGTGTCGTTTGATTCCCAATGAGTTTTCATTCCACAAATGAAAAGCAGGCATTAATCAGTGACTTTTGAGGTTAAACATGGCTCAGGCACGAAAATTTACACCTGCAAGCAAACAATTCTTACTTATGTGAAACAATGATCTAAATATCTGTATATCTTGGCAATGTTTTGGCCATTGTCATTCAGTTCGTATTAAATGACACGTGTGTGACTTAAATTGGCTAGGAACTGACCGGGATGCCAAACTGTGCTGGGAACTGTCGTATCAAATAACTAGCCTTTTCACAGGAGTAATAACTAGGTCTGTCAACAGGCTTACAGGCTCTGTTTATCGAAGTAATGAGGGCTCATTTTTCTTTACAGAACGAGGGATGAAGCATTTCAGTAATATTTTGAAACCCAGGGAGTCTGTAGAAGGATCTCAGAGATTCTATTAAAGACTGCAATCTGCCGTCTTGAAATGTACTCTGAAACATTTTTTATCATTCTAATTTTAGTGTTCGTAAAAAATGGGGTTTGATATGTGATTTTTATCTTGACCCTAAAATGCACAAATGAAGAAATTGCTCAAAAATATTTTGACTATGTTGTCGCGAGTGGCGTGTCACTTAGACGGACAGCTATCGTGAAAACCTTCAAAGTAATTTCATTACAAATTAACAGTAATGACAGAATAAGCTACTAAGTAATACTTGTTTTCAGATTTCAGTGACTTAGTTTGGGGATCCTTTAAATGAAATTGTGCATATGGTGATCAGTGTTAATCTAAGGAGAGAGCGTTATAGACCTGCTCTAGAAACAAATGCCCGTCACTGTTCCTGACGGTACATGATTATGCCCTCGAAGATTATCGTAAGGTATGAATGTATAAACATATACCTAGAAACATCCCCAGAGTCGGACATTAACATTTAAAAACTTTACATAACAGAAAAGGCCACATTCAATATGGAATGTCTTTATTACAAAGTAGCCAGTCAGAGTTGTATTCCTGACATGAAACAAGGTATAATGCTGTAAGGGCAGAATTTCTAATCATTACCGAAAAAGCTAACGTAGTATATTTTAGCGAATGGGCGCCTATAATCGCACCATGTATGTGTAAGTAATGACATCTAGTGGCATATCAGTTGAATCACAGATAGTTTATGCTCTTAGATTTATTCTAAGATTTCCTATGTTTGCCACAAGAAAATTGTAAAATACAGCATATAAACTAAATCTTCATACTACTGAAGTTGACTTCACTTGCAGAGCAATTTTTAGTTTGCACGTTTGGCCAAATCGTCATCGCAGACCTTTAACCTGGAAATAAACTGGTTAGCCTACAAACAAGATGGCGACGGCCGAGTTAGAGCGTGGACCTTCTCCCGAAGAAGAAACTTTCAGCGTTGTAGAAGAGAATGTAGGTTCTTATCAGTGTTTATGCTCATCATTCTTACTTATCTGACAACGCTGAAATACATTTGTATTAGCTTTAGCAGCATCCAAAATTGCTAGGTTAACAACTTTAATTTCTGAATAGTATGCTAACGTTTGGTAGCCACCAGGCTAGCTAGCAAAGTAACAGTTTAGGACAGGTTCTTGGAGTGAGAATGAATTTTGCGCTGGAAAGTATTGCATAGATGGCTGTTAGTTTTGTCCTTTATTTTGTCGTAAACCCAAGACTAGCATGAGATGTAGCCGTGAATAGTAATTTGTAGATGCTTAGCTAGCCTAGGTAGTTATAGGTATTTTGGATCACAGCATGTTCACTGATTTTCTGTTTCACGTTAGGAGGAGATAGAGGACGAACCTCAACCACCAAAGATCAGAGAGACTCCAGAGGACATTAAACAAGAGGCCATCGTTAATACACTGGCGTTCCATCCTAAAGAGGACATTCTCGCTGCTGGGGACATTGACGGAGATATATATTTGTACGTTTTATTTATTTTTTTGCGCTTTTTTTGTCACAGATATTGCTGAGGAGGGGTCGATGCTTCTCCAATAGGACATCAGATATGTGGACAGTGTTATGGATAATAAACCCAATACACTTTTTTTTTCTTTTCAGTTACCTAGGCTTGTTGCATTAAACTGTTCCCTAGATTCAAGAAGATAAAGTGATTAAGTGCACTCAATACAGCAGTTATTACGTTAGAACTTTTCACTGTTTACTTTTGTATGGCTTCCCACAATTTTCCAGTGTCACTTAAAATCCTTCTGCACAATAGCTATATGGCATGTTGATGGCTAATGGATACTGCCTGACAATGAAGTATGCTATTCACACCTACTGATGGCTTTCCCTTAAACAGAATCAAGAGCCACGCATCTCTTGTTTTCTAACAAAGAATTGTGTGCCACAGCTACCTTTTGTGTAAAACAGTATTGATTCCAGGTGATGCCAGGGCTAATTTCCTGTGTTAATGAAGCATGATGATGATTGACCTGCCAAGCAAAACCATTTTTGGAGGCATAAAGTGATAAAGATGAGTGAAGTCTTTCACTGTCACCTAAAAGCTGATTTTTACATTGCAGATACAGCTACTCTTGCACTGAAGGTGAGAACAAGGAACTCTGGTCATCTGGGCATCACTTAAAGTCCTGCAGGAAGGTTGCATTCTCAAGCGATGGAGGAAGTCAGTATGCATTTACTAAAGTATTTGTTTATAATGTTAGCATCAACAAATCAAAGTGCACACTAAGTGCAGCATTACAAACTAACTGGCTTACTGATGGGGAAATGCAGTTAATGTCTCAAACAGATGGTCATGAATCTTTGCTGTGGCTATATTGTGCTAAATTTGTGAAGCTGCAAACATTGGGAGTTTTGTCTATCAGTTTGTGTTTGTCATAGTAACCTTAGCTACGAGCTAAAGTCTGGTTCTAGAATGGCATTCGACATTTGAGATGCTTTAGGGCATGATGTGACATTTGAACTAGAACTGTCATTAACATCTGCTTTTATGACCATCACTGCATATAAAAGAGTGAATATTATGTTCATTGCAATCTAATGAACATTATGTAACATTCATTCTTAAAAGTTAGCATGTATTCAGTTATGTATTTTGCTTATTGTTTTCCTATAAAATTTTCTTTCCCAAGAATTATTCAGTGTATCCAAAGACAAGGCTGTTCACATCATGGACGTGGAGGCTGGAAAACTTGAAACGCGCATTCCAAAAGCTCACAGGTATCACCTGACTTGCTAAGTCTTTGTGGTATGATGCAGTGGTCCAAATTAGGTGTATTTCAATTTCACGAGTCCACATAGCGCAATGCTTGTTTGTAACCACATATTAATCTCAGTTCATCTGTATGTTTATTAGTTATTTTGCGCAAGCCTCTCATCTGACAGGAATATGTCAGTGAGCTCTTCTAATTTGCTTTGTTCTTCTCTTTAGCAAGCCCATCAATGCTTTGCTGCTGGTTGACGAGAATATGCTTGCCACCGGAGATGATGAGGGCACACTGAAAATGTGGGACATGAGGAAGGGCAATGCGTTCATGTCCCTGAAACACCACGAGGACTACATCAGTGACATGGCCGTCGACCTGGCCAAGAGGACGCTGCTCACCTCCAGGTAGTGAGCTGATCGCAAACAGCTCAGCCCGAAGAGGCTGTTCGCATTGCCGCAGCCTGTTGCTTGGTTCAATTTCAATACCCCATGAAACATGCAAGCAGTTTAGAATGAATTTCAGTTTCGAGTCCTTTCATGTGTGAGACACTAACTGGCCCCGGTTAATTTCTCATGTTATCATTTAGCATGACTGGATTTCCAAAGTGGTCCTTCATTTTCAGGACTTCTTTTAACACACCTTATCCTGTGTCAAGCATGAACAGGCATATCAGGTGATGACCGCCTTAGGTGATGTGTGTTTACAAGCAAGTACATGTGTTAGTGCAGGACCTGCCATGTAAGAGGCAAAGCAGTGCACTGCTTAACGTCTAGGGGGCATCTGCTGCTTGGGCAAAATTCAGTAGCACTGCTGGATTTTATAGAGTGAGCTGGTGCTTTTCTAGCTGCCTTCAAGTTTCATCTAGTTGAGCTCTACTATGTTCAAAGCAGACCTCTACTTTTAGGTAGGTGTAGTGCACAGCTACTAATACTCAACTTATACTTAACACAAAGCCTGCTTAAGCACATGGAGGCTAACACTGTTTTTTCAATTTATTTAGGGTAGGGTAAAATGATTTAGTATAAATGAGTGTTTTGATGTGGTTTTTTTTTTAGTGGTGATGGAACTATGGGTGTGTTCAACTTAAAGAGGAGAAGATTCGAACTGCTGTCTGAGTTCCAAAGTGGGGATCTTACTTCAGTTTCAATTATGAAAGTAAGACACTTAAGTCTTCCAGACTTGATCTTTTGAGTAAAATTTCTCAAAAATGTGTTTGCTTAACTATGATGTTGACTCAAAAATCATAATCATAGCATGAAGCTATTTGACAGAGCTCTCTATATCTGGACCTTGAATCTAAAATCCAGTCCTGGATTTTGTAATAACTGGTCATTTAATGTATCAGTGCTCTGGTTTTGTTTTTTTTGGCCATAATTGATTTAGACCGTGTTTGCTATTCTTTCTTCCTATCCCATGTTTCATATAACATGTATGCAAAATAAAACATAACTTTTAAAGTTACAGTTGTATAAAGAATGATATGAATAGTCCCACTATAAATCCTGTGAGGAAATGAGTAAGAGAAGGGATGGCAAAAACCCTGACCCGGGTCAGGTTCTTCATGTTGGTGCCATAGCTAACACCAAGCGCAACCAACACAGTCACTGAAAGGGCTTGAAATGTACCAGAGGCCACATTGTCAGACAGCGCAGCATCACGTAAAGTGGATCAGTGAAGCAACATGGCCAAGGCCTCTTAATTCTTCCTCTTAACTATGCTTTCCCAGCGGGGACGGAAAGTGGTTTGCGGCTCCAGCAACGGGACAATCTACATTTTCAACTGGAACGGATTCGGGGCCACCAGTGACCGCTTCACTCTGCAGGCAGAGTCTGTGGACTGCATCGTGCCCATGACGGACAGCCTGCTGTGTGCTGCCTCCATGGATGGGGTCATCAGGTAGGAGGAGAGATAGGGCTGCAAACGGAGTGTGTGAAAGCGATACTGCACACAGCCAAACATCTGTAACTTCACTGAAGCATTTAAACCTAGTATCATTGCTATGCAGTGGCCCCAGAAATCAGGATCTCAACGCATGTGTTTCTAATTTACTTCAGAAAGCTTCGTCCTTGATGGGTAGTGCTTTTCTTCCTTTCCGTTGGTTGGCTGACACAGCACAACCTAAAAAACAAATGTTTTATTCACTCCAACTTGAAATAGACTTTAGTTCATCTGTATCCCATCAAAATGTAGTTAAGGTATAGGTGTGTCATAGAAATTGAAAATAATATAAAATGAATTTAGTCAAAAACTGTAAGTGGTTCACTAGTCTAAATGGTATGCTCACACTAATTTTGTTTTGAATTCATGCATTCGTTATTTCACTTTGTTTTGTGGAATTTATTGTTAGAGTAGCTTCCCCTCCCCTCAGTAACATAGACTTCTGAAATCTGTCAGCAACTGAGTGATTGCAGTAGGTAAACCTTCTATTTTCTCAGTCAGCTGAGGGTCTTCTACCTGGTGTACGTTGTCCACTATTTTTGAGTGATCCGATTTTGTCCAAAGGGCATATGCTTTTAATTTACATTTATATGGTAAATGCATTGATAAATTGGCGGCCTCAACAGTTAACCTAATAAACTGACAACCCTGTGTATACAATGGGATTGCAGTGATTAATTACTTAACCAGCTAAAAGATGTTCTAGAATATGGATTTTTTTTTTCAGTGGCTTCTCGCCCATATAGGGTCATCAGCATCCTGCCCAACCGGGTGGTTGGCAGTGTAGGCCAGCACACCGGCGAGCCAATTGAGGAGATTGCTCGGTCTCAGGACGGCCGCTTCCTTGCTAGCTCCGCTCATGACCAGCTCATCAAGTTCTGGGACATTTCATGCCTCCCCAATACGAGGGTGAGTGATTACAGGCGGCGCAAGAAAAAAGATGGACGTCTGAAAGCCCTCAGCAGTAAGGCCTTTGGTACAAGAGGGGACTTTTTTTCTGGACTGCTAGACTCGAATGAAGCAAACGGCGAGGAGGAGGAGGAGGAGAGTGACGAAGAGGGTGACGGTGACAGTGGGAGTGACTGAACAGCTCCAAGGGTTCTTGCTGGTTTTTGTTTGTTTGTTTGCTTGCTTGCTTCTATATTATGCACACTGTATCCTGTGTGTGATGTGGAAGGAAGTTACTTGCTGTGTGCACTGTGTTTGTATAATTTGTCATTTCTGTTTTAAAAGCTGTTATGTGCTGTCAAGGTTTTTACCCAAGAATAAAAATGGTAGCTGAATTGAGTTCTATTGAACATGGACACTACTGGGCAAGTTTGGGTTACAGGTAGCCCATTAAAAATGTAACTATTGTTTATATGCAGTGTTGTGTAAAATTTGTGAGATTAAACTAGTGAAATTAAATTAGTGAAGTTAAAATTGCTATTTTTGCATGATACTTCAGAAGGTTGGAGTATTTATGAGAAGATGGATTTCAGTATTATTAAAAAAAACTTTCTGAAATAACTGATTTTTTTCAATTATTCAGATAATCTGAATTTAAAGTAATATCAATGTTCAATCATAAATACCTTCAAACTGACTTGCTTTGATGAGCACAAATATTTTGCTCAGTGCAGCTGAGCAAATTACTTCAAAACAGGTTTTGACATGTAAAAACTAACAGCTGAATACAAAAGAATATAAAAATAAGAAGTTATTGTAAACTCAAACAGATCAGGGCACTCACATTGTGAAAATGTTCATGGTGTTGGGAGAATGTAACCTTGCTTAATGTGAAATCCTAACATAGCCATCTAGCTGCTGGGTTGAGGGAAACATGCTTTGCATATGTATGTGTTTTCGATGGTTTATTACAATTTATTTAACTTGAGAGAATTATCAAACCCTTTATACGACAAGTGAACATATTTAAGCAGATTAAGTCATTTTTAATGGTCCTTTCACTTAACTATATTAAAATATGCCAAAAAGTGGAATGTGTCTACAGAACCAAGGACACAGTCAAGACTAGCTGGTTTAGTTACTTAATGTAGCTAGCTAGGTTACATCATGAAACCTCAAACTCAATCCCACATTCCTGTTACAGTCTAAATATACATTCCAATAAATCAAACATAATTCATTATTATTAATATAGCAAACCCCGTGTTGGATTTAATTGATGTTACTTGGAAGCGTCTACCAAGAATGTTCAGACCAATTATCAGCGACATTAAACTGAAAATGAAAATTAAGATTTTGTGAAGATTTTATTTTCATACCATTGAACAAAGCAAAGCTAACCTAAGTAGCATATTCATTATCACAACATGGCCAGGTTCAGTCTTATGTGCCACATTTAGCTAACCTTCTTTTGTTTAGGATTAGTAGTTTTACATGTAAATGTGTGCCTTAGTGTCCTGTCTGACAGAAGATGCATCTGGATTTTAAATAAGTCTAGTGTTAGATGCTGGTTTGGTAGATGTTAGAGACAGTGAAATCCCCACTATTATTTAACCCATGTCAGCACATGTACATTTAAAACAGTCAGAGATTATTAAAGAAAAATTTAAAGGGATTTGAAATGTACCTAGTATAGTGATGTAGAAAGTAAGATCTTTGGGCCCCCATCCAGTTTGGTGCCGCAATGAAAGTTGTCCAAATAGTGCTAAGAAAATAATGTGAGCTTTTTAAATAACTGGGATAGCTTTGCTATCAAGCCTTTTATTTTAGTGCAAGATGGTATTCACCACTGTTGGGAAGGTAAGCAGTAAGTAAGAAAAATGTATTTAAAGAGCACATTTAAAAGAATAAAATCTTAAACGGAAGGAAACCAGTAACATGAGGACACCCACGTGACACCGCTAAAATGGTAAAGTAAACATTTGTGTTTTAATTCTCAAATTAAGGACTGATAATGGAAGGGGACCTAATGCTCAGCAGCAGAATGTACCACAACCTCAATGAAAGCAATTGCAAATGGTTTGATTATAAATGTTTTTCTGAGTTGGTAAAAACTGCTCTTTTCAAAAAGAGTTGATTTTTAGATCAAACAAAACACCTTTATTGTTAGTTTGACATACTCTGTCAATGCTCCTAGGTTTCCAACCAGGTTTCCAGTCATTTAGGGGGAAAAAAGAAATTATGTCAGTTTTGCTTGAGTTTAACTGTAAAACATTGTTTGTCCTTCAGAGAGCCTCTGCATTCAATGAGGCACTTTAATGGATAAAAATCATTTGACCTTAGAAGACACTGAAGATGGGTATCATCTGTATAACAATAAGAGATTAAGTAAGAGATTGTTTTCTCTAAATATTACCTAGAGAGAGCATATATAAAAATAGAACAGTGCTGGTATAATATGGATCTTTGAGGAATCTCACAGCCAATGGTTTCAACAGGTGAAATGTAGTTGCCGATATTAACTAAATATTATGTAGGCCAGGATACCACTTTGATGATTATGAAAGTGAATACTGAAATCAATAATATTTATTATTTCTATCTAAAAAACTAGATTAGAGAGGAAATCTGCAAAGTCATTAAGAAATTTTGATTAGGGTCTTTCTGGGCTGTAAATACTACTTAGTGAAAAATGCTGACTTCTATTTCCTGGCTATATCATTCATGTTAAAAGAATTTAAAGCATTTAAAATCATAACCAGCTTTCTGGTTTATCCTAGTGTCAGTATAAATAACTACAATGCCACTTCACGGCCAGTTAGACAAGGGCGGTGTACATAGCTGTAGCCAGAAGTACTCGCTTCATTTAAAGGTTTAAAATATATAATTCATTTAAGGTTTTTGTAAAATGGCAAAATTAACTTGTTGCTATACTGCAACTACATGCCAATATGAAAGTGATCTGTGTGCATTCAGTCTACTGGACTGGAATTATCTTACCTAACGCTAGGCTAATCTGAAACTATGTTTAAAACTTTTAATTACATTTAATAGGGAAAAACATTTTAACTTGTATAATAAATTGGATGTGCAGATTTAAAAAACAACAGCAACTATATTATCTGGATTACAAAACACAACACTGTAAATCATAGTTTTAAACAAAAGGAATTCCGATATCCCAGCCAAATTATGTTTGTCCTCTTTTGTGTACTATTCTAGTCAACATGCCCCTAGTTTTTAAACCATATTTTCTAAAAGATTATATACTGTAGATGCTTTACGGGTGTCACACGATTGCACCCTCCATATAAATGCTATGGCCTTAAGTCATCTTAAATTAAATGACCTAAAGCTAAACGAATAACTAATGCTAAATAAATGTGCAGATCACTATAAATTAAGACACCTAGCTATAGATCAAAAGGAAAGCTCATACACACACAACTGGCTAAACTTGGCTCAGTTCGCTAGAACCATCACTAAAACATAAATCTAGAAAGTTAACATTAGCTAATAGGTAACACTAGAGTAAACCTAACATTCACTAGCTATCTTAGCTAGTTCATTGGTACTATAAATGAAAAACTACCACAAAATACACGACTATCTAGCTAGCCAGGCTGTCATCTTAGCAAGCTACTCAGCAGTTTTTCGACAAACGTTCTCTCAAATGGTTTTTAGAGAAGATCTTATTGAATTTGAGGGCGTCTAAAACGCACTTTGAAAAGTGTCTTGAGTAACCAAATTCGTCATTGTTAATTACGTCAGATGTCCCTACTCCACTACTGATTGATGTGGCTTGGGGCGATATATGAAGCGCCCTTACATATCAGAATCGAGGACGCTGATTGGCTACATTTTTGTTGATATGTGCGTATCATATCATCAACGGTCAGCAATTGGCTGCGCTGGGCGAAATTTCTATCACCCCATAAGAAGAGGGAATGAACCAGAAAGCTAATTTCCCCCACTATATATTTTACATATTACACTTAATGCATTTAGCACACTTATATTTAAAAGAGGTAGTTGTTGGTTATTTTAAAAATGTTTATTTTAAAAGTGAAAATAACAAACAGTGCAATAAAAAATTGCACTCTAATAATAAATATATATGCACCTAATGCAACTAATAATAATAATAATTTCCACAAATCACACATCCTCTAGCAAAAAGCAGATCACATTACCCATTTCAATTCAAACCAACAAAATGAGCTTTGCAATGCTGCAACAATAAGGACCTCATGAAACTTGACTTTTTCTCTCCCCGGTGTGCAGATCCAAGAAGTATGAAAACGTTCAGTGGCATGATCTCCCCGGCCCTTTGACTACACAGTGCCTGAATATGACAGGGACAACCCTCTGCTTGGCATGCTTGCTTGGAACTCCGATGCATGGGGTATCTGCTTTGGGATGGCAGGGGATTCTTTCACACCTGTATGGCATCCAATTTATAATAAGCCATCATCTACCAATGAATCTAAGATGCCCCAGCCTGATGTTTTGGCCATGGCACACAATGACCAGGCTCAGCACAGCTCCAGGCCTGGAAATGATCTTGGAGCTCCTGATGAAGGCAGAGCTCACAGCTCCACCCATGTTCCTGCCATGAGTCAGAGCTTCAGAAACCATGTTGAACAGAATATCTGTAGGAAGAGGAGGAGACACACTCTCCGAGTCCCTCTCATGGCTCTGAGACTGAGAGTAGCCCTAGGAAGATGAGAAGACCAGGAAAAGACAAGGGCAAATGAGTGAAGCACTGAAACTTAGGTTTCACTGTTTGTAGAAGTATTAAAGCTAAGGTAAAATTAAATAAACAATTAAATAACCATTTGTTTACTATAGTCTGCGTTTGGTTATTGAAGGCCCAGGTTTTCATGATAAACAACTTTGATTTTTTTTTTTATCACATACAATATGGTCCAAAAGTCTGACATGATTACCAAGAACTTCATATTTTTCCATAATTTATTCAAAATGAATGTAACAGTTTATTTAGTTAATACACATGAAACAAGAATATATTATTTAACTGAGAAAAATCTTTGTGTGTGTGTGTGTGTGTGTGTGTGTGTGTGTGTGTGTGTGTGTGTGTGTCTGCTTGGGAAATCTTTGTCCAAAACTGAAATATATCTGAATACCCTCTTTGCACAGCATTTTCTCCAACTTTTAAGACTGTTGTGACAGCATATATTTCACTCAAAAGATAATCTATGTAGACAATATCAAAGGATCTTATGGAAGCAGTTTGAGGCTAATGCATACTGTCAAATCAGTTCAGTTCTTGATAACAGACTCAGATTTTTAAAATGCAGAATGGGATTTCATTCAGGTAATGAAGGCCTGAGGAGACAGGGGGAGAATTCTACTAAGCAAAACTAATGACCAACTTTAAAACCTTTAAGATGTTATATTTACTACTGCTACAAGACCAGGGGATGGATTGTGTCACTCTAGCCAGGAAACCAAGCAGGAGCACAGAAATACACACTCAAGACCAACACAAGTGACCCAGAAGAGCTTTATTCATACCTTTGCCAAACTTAAACAAAAGCCAAATCTCAAAGGGCCCTTCTATTATGGGTATACACAACTCTTGCCCTAATGAGGCGCACCTGCCTCCTATAATGGCAAGCGGCAAGTGACTAATTCTTTGCCTTCAGGATATTATAGTAAATAACAACCGCTTGGAAAGAATTTAGCAAAAATATTTCCAATGTCATAAAATTGCAATTTCTGTAGCTGAGTCAGCAAGGAATATAAATATGATCTCTAATATTAGATGCTCCAAGAACCTTTACTAATTGCATGGACTGTGTTAATAAAGCTTCTTACTAAACACTGCATGGTGGGAGACATCTTGCTGTAACACAGTATAACTTCCAACAAGTGGCACTATGCACAAAGATTTTCCAAAACACAAAAAAATATATCTGACAGGATATGAAAGATTAGGAGATCAAAAAAAAAATGCAGAAAATAACAAAATTTAACTTCAAAGTAATTTTGAACGATTAGGACAGAGAAAAGAAAGCCTGAAAAGAAACCAAATTAAAATTTTGTGTGGCCTGGTTAAAATAAATAGAAGTGATGTAGCAAGACCTGAGCCAATCTTTCTCAAAAACATAGCAAGGTTTCTGTGATGCAAGCAAGAAGTTCTGTGAGGAATAGTGACCTAAAATTCATCCACACTCTGAAAGAATGATGCTGAATTATCTAAATTTGGTTGACTGGGGTGGAGGTGTGATGGGCTACAGCAGGGGACATGAGGGGCTGGTGGGAGTAGCCATGTTTCTGTTACGCTGAGGAGGCAGAGCAGGATGGGGGTACGAGTTGCGGAACATATGTGTCACGGCGACCGAACCCCAAGCACACTACAACACCCAATATGCTGTTCGTCACACGAACAAAATAAATCTATTTCTCTATATCCGAGAGCGTCAGGCCTTGCTTGACGAACACACAGGGAGACATTTGGGAGGAGGGGTCATACTGTGACAGTAGCCTACTATTTATACAGAATGGTTCTTTTTTTGTTTATGTTTTGTTCTGTTTTACATTGGCTCCAAATATTATGACCAATTTATATGTTTTACTTCATCATACCAGACTTCTTTACAGTACCACAAAATAAATCACATAGCAAAACCAACACTGCAGCAATATCCTTTTATTATGAATGATGTAGATGTATTATTGAGATATATACTCAAAAATACATTCTATATGTATTCTCATTGTATGTACTATATATATATATATATATATATATATATATATATATATATATATATATACACACACACACACACACAATAGTATCATATCTAGTGGAGAACAGAGAATTGGTGAAAGTTCTATTCCTGAGTGCTCTGGGAGGGCAAAAGGTTGTGTCCACAGTTGGGGCAAGGCTGGGCTAGTGCACTAAATGCTGGGTGGCTCGTGGAGATCAGCCCAGATGCCTGGAGTTCCGGGGTACTCAGCGAGATCCAGGCAGCCAGTGTGGCCTGTAGTCTGGCCGGGATCAGAGATTCAGCTGTCGAGGCCTGGGCCAAGCAGGTCATTTCAGTCAGGAGGGAGAGCACACGGAGAAGGGTGGAGTTCATGCTGGCCTCAGATGAGGAGGAGGAGGTTCTGGACTTCTTGTTCTTGAGGCTGAGGTCCAGAGGTGCATCGCATGTGTCGAGGCTTATCTCACCATTAGAGCTTTGTAGAGGGAGGAGGCTTTGGGACGTACAGACAGAAGCACTGTGCCTAGAACCAGAGGCTAGTTCGCTCCTGACTTTCGTACGGCGCTTCATGTGGTCCAGGAGCCCAGGGTGTCCTCGGCAGAAGGAGCTGTTATGAAACACCAGCTTCTGTGGAAAGATGAGGAAATGACACGTCTTTTGCCTGCTTGATGGCTTGACCTGCTATAAAGATTTAATTAATTTGAAGTGGATATTTACCTTGGATGTAGATTCCCTCGCAACTTTGGAGGTATTACGCACGCGGCCCATCTTCTTGAACCCGTACAGATTGAGTTGGCGCAGGAAGTTGTTCATATTAGTCGTTAGGAAAATCTTTGAATCTCCCTCTTTCCTGAGAATTTCGTTCACGAACAGCTCAGCGTCAATAAGAACACACATCCCCTGCGCGTCCCATCCGATAGATTTGTAGGTCTCGTTCTCCACTATGTGCCACAGCTTCCGCGGAAACGAGAGCGCGGCGACGTTAAGCTCGAACGGAGCCTCGCCGTCTCCTAGAACTTCCACGCGCGGCTTTTTGATAACGGATTTCTGGGCAAGCACCTGAAATGCCTTTTCCTCCAAATAAGTGCGAATCTCTCCGTCGCTAGCTTCGTCAATGTTGTGAATAGACGGAGTGCAAGGCGAAGCCGATCGGGAAAATGTACGTTTTCGGGACGCAGTGCCCTGAGTAGCCGAAGTTTCAGCGCCGTGGCACACGTCTGTTTCTCGTTCACCGTGGCTGGCCATAGTATGGGCATTTCTTTCCATTAAATCGCTCACTGTTTAGCGTTAGACGTTAATGTGGTCTTAAACGTTGATCAGACTGAACTGATATCGTAGATTTCTATGTGTTTGTAGAGTTCTGCTCTGTCATATTATAAGAGTTCTATAATGGAACACTGGGTTGGCATGGTTATAACTACGTTCTACTATACTTTGGCCCCGAATATACCAACCTCATCAAGCTGACGTCTCACTTTAGACAAGTTCCAAATGTGGTTATTTAATGTAATGGTTTTTCCCAGTAAGCTGGTTCCTAGGCCTAATACTTAACTCTTTAAAGTAGTAGGAGTCCATTCGTGAAATGAAAATGAATTAAAATCTGCGATTAGTAATTTAATTGCTTTTAAGATTTATGTGTAAAGACGGGGAAATTAAATCTGAGTGTAGGCTACTGGTTATTTTGTCTCCAGTTGCATTGTAAAGTCAAGTCAAATGTATTTATATAACGCTTTTACAACAGATTTTGTCACAAAGCAGCTTTACAAGCCCCCAGTGAGCAAGTCAAGGGCGACAGTGGCAAGGAAAAACTCCACTAAGAGCATGTGTGTGTGTGTGTGGGGGGGGGGGGGGGGGCACAACGGACACTACAATATTAACAGTATAAACAACAATGAGCAGAATAAGTAGTGAAAGAGAAAAAACTAAAATAAAATGAAAAAAATAAGCAATTAAAGTCTAGTCCTGTTCTTGTCTCGAGAATGTGCACATGTATGAAACCCATCCTGCATGAGAATGTCCATCAAGGGCAATGGAGACTAAGTTGGCTAGAGTAGAGGTGTGGTCGGCTACAGCAAGGGGTATCAGGGGGTTGTGGGAGGAGCCATGACAGCTGAGACGGGTTAAGGCTCAGTAACAACATGACATCAGGGGTAGGTGAACCTCGGCAATAAAAGAGAATATATTATTACGCATGTCCAGGTAAGATGGTGTGTAAATTAAGGAACTATAACGTGTAAAGATGGATTCTGTCATATCTAGCTATGGCAGCACAGCTAAAAGGAAATAGCTAGAAGGAACCACAGGCACGAGGACACCCTGGAACATCAGCACTTCGCTGCTCTCAGTCAACAAACTTAAGTGACAAAAGTGAGGTGAAGTGACAGCATCATAACATCCCAATTTACAATAACGCTCAATGAACATGGACCTGAGGTGTTAACAGGGAAAAGCGGGCTAACAGTGCATTAGACAGATTAATAACATAAAATATAAGGGAGTATAGAGATTCTTTGTCCTTTCAGAAATATTTGTGTACAGGGCTTCAGGCTTCAGCAAAGAATCCTGGGTAGGCTTTGTTGGACGTCAGGGTAAGATATATGACCTCTCCACTAGGCTCAGGACCATATAGAAAAGCAATCTCCTTTAGGACATGGTTAAGAGAAGTCTTCTCTTGGAATGTGGTGCTAATGGCTTCCAACTGGTGTGTATGTGTGTTGAATATCACTTTGCATATGTTGACTAATGTGTGGTTTGCATGTAATGGTGGCAAATGCAAACACTAGTATGTAAAAAGGTGTGGTGAATATATAATCACTTCTGACAAATATATAAAAATTTGGGTTCTTTGATTGTTAGACATTCTCTGGAAGGTTCCTCAATAATGCTTGTTAACATTACCTGCAATAAAGGACAGGACCAGCTATTCTCTTGAACCAATTCTGAAGTCTGCATCTTCATTTTATATTTGAATGTTTAACTTTAAGACTAGCTGACTGAGGGATTTAGGAATGACATTTATTGGTGGCCCGTACTACGGGGATCTTTGGCTATGGCCACACGAATGTGCTATTGATGGTAATGTTTTACTTGTTGTTGTTTAGCCAGCTATCATTTAAAGAAAAAATTGGGAAGTGATATGTGAAAGAAGACTAGCTACATCATTACTGCTTGCCAGAATTAATTCACTGAGCCCAGGATATTGTTGGGAATTGCCTAAGATGAAAGCTATGACGGTGAAGAAAATAGGAGCGGTTTTAAATTGGAATGAGATGGCTAATTTTACCCCTAGACATTTGCAAAGATAAACATCTTCAGCAACATCGAGATTGGGAATAAGAGAATAAAGTTGAATGAATTACACATATTTAGTAAAGAGGAAAATTGTGGAAGCAAAGGAAAGTAATTGCTTAGGGGTGAATGTTGTTTAGTAGACGAGATAAGATAGTGGGGGTTGTTAGCTATACAACATTTTATCAGATAAAAACTATTAAGCAGCTGTATTATGTAGTGTTAGAGATGGAAGTTCTGAGTGGAACATCTTAAGATTATTTTAATATGTCCCTCTTAATTAGTGATATACATTATGTTAAAAGGTAGAAAATGTATTTCCAAAGTAAAATACTGTCCCTAGTATTTTAAAAATAAAATTGCAATTTCTTACACATCAATAGCTTAGTATCTGATTTCCCACGGGGGATGGCTACTAATTCAAGATAGCTAAATAGTGAAGGAAATTTTGAATAGACTACAAGCAGAGCATGGCTGTTGGAAATTTTATTTTATTAAAACAAACAAAATATATAATAACGAGGGACAGGTGTGGAAAATCAAACTAGGGACGGAGAAAACGAAACGGGGGGGGGGGGGGGGAGGAAAACAAAAAAAAAAACCAAACCAGAACCTGGGAGGGACTGATTATGATGGTGTCATTTTGACCCATGTTAGGCTCTGATGTCCCTTGATCTATGACCAGAACTAATGATTCATGGGGAGGGTATTCCCTTCTGCCTCACTTCCCGCGGTGTCACCTCCGGCTTCAGCAGTCTCATGAATGTACAGTATGGGTTCTTATACGGTGGAGCATGATGAGCTTTATGAAGTGTTTTTGTTCATTTATATTCACATTTTTTCACGTGCTTGTGTTAACACTAGCCCCAACAGTGTTGCTACACACAATATTACAGTTTGCCAGGAAGTATTGTAACGGCCCGAGTACCGCAGGACGAGGGCAGGAGGCACAGACATGGAAAACAACAATGGCTCCCACGACATAAACGGTGAGCATACATAACTAGCGTGAAAAGCAAACATACAGAGACAAACATACGGGGCAAAGACCAACAGCACTGCACACCACGGGTTTATATACACAAAGAAAAACGCCAACCGGTGCAGGTGTGGTTACAAATAAACAGATCCTCCCCCGGCACGTAGCGGGCCACACTACGTGAGTCGCGAGAGACGAGCGTTCCGTGACGGAACCACCCCACCAAGGGGCGCGGCTCCTAACGCGTCCTTCCTGGGAACACGACCCTCAGGCTGCCGTGTACACCTACACACAGCACGTAACAACCTTATACCCACCACATACTAGGCGGTCTAGAAGTCGCCCATAAGGGAGATCTCTCTTTAGGAGGGAGAAAGGCAGAGTCCGTGTCTCACTCAGGGATGTACGGTACGCTCCCAATAACACAATGACGCGCCTGTAAACATACAAAAGGTGCAGAAATACAGACGGAAGCGCCTTTACACCAACACATATGGCGCTGTACTGCAGCGCAGGCGCCGAATACGTGTCCTTTTGGCCTCGATGGAAACGCAGGGGTGCACCTCCGCCCCGGTTAAGGCCGTGCTCCTCCCCCAAATGGTCCTTCTTCCTACCGCTCTAGGAGCGTCCCAGAGACTGTCTGCCTCCGAGGCTTTGGGCGGACCTCTCCAGTCTCGCTGGCGATTCTACACAGGTGACAGAACTCGGGCTCCACCAAACCACCCTGTTCACGGTCCTCGATGCTCCTCGGCCTCCAAGAAATTCCCGGGGGTGTTCCCCTCCACCTCTGGAGTGGACGCAGACGTTGGTCGCGGTCCTCCCAAATATCCAGGGAACCTGGTGGCAGCGCGGGAGGTGCTTACGCACTTCCCGCTAGGAGTTCCGTCTTGCGCCAAGGGAGTCGCGTCCTGCGACGGTCGGTCTTTCTGTAACGGCCCGAGTGCCGCAAGGCGAGGGGCAGGACGCACAGACTCTTTTGACGTGGACAGACATTTATTAACATATAACGAAAACAACAATGGTACTCACCCATGACATAAACGGCGACCATCGACATACATATAACTAGCGTAAACAAAGACCTGTAGCGCTGTACTCCATGACACGGGTTTATATACACAGACAAAGCGCTAACCCGGTGCAGGTGTGCAGGCGTGGTTACAAATAAACAAAGCTCCTCCCACTGCAAGTAGCGGGACACACCACGTGACTTGCGAGAGTCGAGCGTTCCGTGACAAGTATATTACACATATTTGGATAAGTGTAATCATACCAACCCTACAAATAGACTCTATATGTGGTTAAACCCTCGTTAACACATTTGAAATGAATAGCATAAAATAGTAGATTGGTTTGTGACATAAAGTCACGAAAGAAGAGAAATTAAGTACTAAAAGAGTTCTAACATTGAATTAGACATTAATACAGTAAAACCTAAAGGAGTATAGAGTCTTTGTCCTTTTAGAATGATTTGCATACAGGGCAGAGGCCTCTAGTATTTAAAACGGTGGGGTGAATACATAATTAATTCTGACCAATCCATAAAAATATGGGTTCTTTGATACCTAAACTAAAGGTAAAAGCAAAAGAAACAACTGACCTATCAATACTGTGGCTACATTACTGGCAAAGATTTTGTCAGTATGGATTCATACAAAGTTACAACATGCAGACACTTCATCCAAATGCAGCACTTTGTGTTTTGTTTCTTCCCATTTGGTCAGGTCCCAAAAAAACAATATTTAGTCTAAGTAATTTTAACCTAGACATGAATTTTGAAATCATTTAACTTTCATTTTATCCAAATGAACTTACAATGGACTGAGTACAACTCAAGCAAGGGCTAAGGGCCTTGTTCAGGGGTCCAACAGTGGCAGTGGTGGGGCTAGCAACTTTCTGATTAGCAGTTAAGTGCCTCAATCTCTGAGCTACCACTGCCTGACTTTACTGAATTGTAGTATGTAATCTCTCTCACAAGAAGACCCAGCTGCTTGGTGACAGACACCCACCCACCATTAATCTCCACACTGGGGAATATGACAAATCTGCCACCATCTGTGTATACAAAATCTGGCCAATGATTAAAACCATTTCATCAGTGATGTGGCTGTTTGTATATTTGGAATTGCCACTGACCTTGGGGCAGAAAAGTAATTAGGTCAGCCTACTTGACAGTATGTGGAGATGTTCAATTTACAGACATCTAATTAAATGGCTGCAGAATTTACATTCAAAACATCAAAAAAAGCATAGCCCAATTTCTTGCATAAACAACTAATGATGGTGGGACCACTTTTGCTTGAGGCATTCACACATAATTTTGAAGCAGCCTTCAAGTGCCCTGTGGTCCATATCCACCTATATTGCTATGGCATATTGCAGTGTTGTCCTAATAAATTATTCTTTAAAACAACTATTTTATATTAGTTTTTTTTAATAACTTATAGAGCAAAGCTTTTGTTAAAGTGCTACCTTCTCTAATGTGTTTCTTTTCTTCTGCTTTATGGAAAGCTGTCATGTCATATTGTTTTAGGGTATCCAGCCTGTCGATTGTGGATGGCAGTCTGCAGAATGTGGACACAGTGCTTTTGGCACAGGTAACATGTCATGCTCTCTTTATTATGTCTGAGCCAGATTTGTCATTGTGACTCAAAATGACTTGTTCTGTGTCTTTGAGAAAATCTAGAAAGACAAATAAATAGTGACATTAAAATCATGTAAATGCTAGTTTTTACATTAATACACCCTTAATGACTTGAGTAGTGAATACCCTAATCTTGGGTCCTGTCTTACACTCTGACCCTGAGCCTCTTCACCACTGGTACCACTTCTTGTGAGTCTGCACTACTTTCAGACCTGACAAATTTACCATTTCTCTCCAGTAACATGGATTACTACATTTTTAACTGCTTATCAGATGAGATCTGTATTGTTTCACTTGTCCTCGAGATTCTTCTCCCCCTGAACTTGCTTAGTAAAGTAAATGCAGATTCTACAAACCATATCTGCAAAGCTGAAAACATTACACAGATATGATGTAACATTAATTTAGGAAACCTCTTTTTAAGAAACTGGATGTGCTTGGATGCAAAAGAAAAACTGCTCATCTCTGAACAGCCAAATATCAGAGCACCACTGGACACAGTCCTTCCATAGAGAAAACAGATGCTTTGTTTGGAGTAAATTCCGTCTGGAATTTACAGGCTGCTGATTATCTAACTAGCTAACTATTTTAGTTAATGCTAACTAAAACCTTATGTTGAAATGACTGTTAAATTAGCTAGGCTAGCTAGCTTGCTGAATTGATGAATTGCATTTAAATTAAATGCATATTCTGATATATTTTATATATTAGTCATAGGTAAAGTTTAATGTTATCAAACTATTTTTCGAGGATGCTTTAAAAACACTTTTGTTGTAGAGTGAAATTCTCAAACAGGCTGTTTAATATAGTTGCTCTCGGGACCAGTGATAAGCAGTATTGTGGAACAAAGCTAATTAGTGGTGGTCTAGTTTTCAGTGAACATATGAATTGCTAAAATAAGTGCTTTAGGAAAATAAGTTCACAGGGCTGAAAAAAAATTATTTTAACTGACTGTTTGCTAAGTAACAAGCAAGTTAGTCTAGCTAATTGTAAATATTAATTGAAACATCATAGTTGTGTTTGAAATAGCCTACTACTCACATACTGATTGGGCCCTGTATCAGTATGACATATGCAGTATGCAGTATAAAATTTTCTAGTACACGAAATATACCCTGATGACATACTACTCTGGCCAAATATTCCAGCACACAACCAGAGCTATCTTCATGGTGTACTGCATCCTGTCATGCAATGGTGGAATCAGTGGAATCTTCATATATGACATTGTAGTATGGTTTGTGTTTGTTGCATACTAGATACTGTACTGCATACTACTACAGGGACCAGTATACAGTATATACTGAGTGCAGTTTGCAGTATACAGTATGTAGTAGGCTATTTCAAACATAGCACATGTTTTACTTAGCGATAACTTCAACAGTTAGTTAGGTAATTTGCTAACTTCACATAATGTTCAAACCATTGCAGCTGAATACTGTTGGACATTCCATCACTTCCTCCTTGGCAATTTTGGCAGCACCTTCCCAGGTGCACGTTACTGATTACGATACAGTGGCGTAATTCCACAGCTGTGCTCAATGATAAATAATGTTTTCCCTTGAAGATATCCATCAAATGTTTTGAGGAGAGCTGTGTGTTCACATATCACTTCTGCTGTTTTCTTTGTTGAGTAAAACTGGTCCCAAAAAAACTTGCTGCTGCACCATAACAATTTGCTAGGAACCATAGCCACTTTGCTAGGAAAACCTGGTGCATCACAGAAACCTATGTAGGTCAAAAAAGAGCACAAGCAGGAAACACATTTGATATGAATAGTATCAATTCTGCAGGAAATGAGTATTTAACCATTTCAAAATGTTCAGTATTGATATATACTGATATATCAGTTTCAACCACATTAACAAAGTCAAGTGCAACAGTCATGAGAACATACTTTTGAGCATTTAAAATTCAGTAAAATATGATTCAAAATTGGATTTGTTGGAATAATGAGCAAAGCAGTACAACTGTATTTCTGTTTAAATCAATTTTAACATTTGAAATGGAAGGTATTGTTTCTTGTTCCTAGTATTTTGTTTTCCTGTACAGTCTTGTTTTTCCAAATCTGTATTCCCAGTCATGTTTTCCAGATATGTTTTCTGGTTTTGTATCTCAGACTTACTGCTTTGCAATCCTGGCCTATTCTATCAACAAAGATATTGGAAATACTACCAATAAAGAGTGTTCACTGTCAAATTTGCATCCTGCCTTGCTTCACCTTTCAGTACCACATCAAAAGCTCTAAAAAAAAAACTAAAGAGAACTGTATAATGATGAAGCTATGCCACCTATGCTTTATAATTTGAATTAAGGGATTCCCAGGCACATGTGTACCACATGTGTGCCACAGGCAAGACAAATGGTTAGCTTTTCTTGAGAGGGAGGTATACACCTTTGAGAAAAGAAATCAGCAAAAGATTTATGAGGGTTCAGGTGAAGGTTTTCATGGTCATACAGGAGGGTTTGCTGGTGAAGGTCCCACTTAAAGAGGAGGAGAAGGTGAGAACACAGTTGTTTCTGGAGATGGTGGAGTAGACACAGGTATCTTATGCGGTACGATTAAAGCATGGGGTGATGTTTCTGGGCACTGGGAGATGGTTGTGGAGTGGATCTCTGTTAGGAAAGGCTGCAGTACTCTCTTTGCTATCATTCCCTCAATTGGCAATCAAACACCTATTCTGTTAGTATCTTTACCAAATCTGCTATATTATGGCCAGCCTTGTGAAGTTGGTAGGGCTGGACCTACAGCAGGTGAACCTGTGGCCACTGTGGGAGGATTCAGTGATATTGCACTAGTAATATTGGAAAAGGAATATGAAAATGAATATGCTCTTCCTTTGTGCCACCTTAATCAGGTCCAGGTGTGACTCATGTCCATCAAAAACCAACAGGAGAGGCCATTTCTATATGCTATTCTATGAGGCTGACTGAGCAGGGAGTGCAGAATTTAGGTGAACTAGTTAGTACTTACACTGCTAGAGCACTGCTCACGTACCTCTTGTAGTTGTCTCTGAATGGGAATGTTGAGTTACTTAATGTAAACCCAGGTTTTTTGATGAGAACATAATGAAGTGTTTCACTATGGGAATCACCTTCGGTATGACCAACTGAAGCTCCAATGGCACCATGTCTTATTAGGACAGACAGGTCTACAACCTGTGACCCAGCTCCACCCCTGCCCTTATAGCTATGGTAGACATACCAGATTAGGTTATTCTAGAGAGAATTCATCCCATACCTGTGTATGGAGGGAAGTCAAATGTATTTATATAGCACTTTTTAGAACAGCTGTTGTCTTAAAGCAGCTTTAAAAATGTCTGAGTCCAAGTCCCCCAGTGAGCAAGCTAAGGGAGACAATGGTACAGAAAAACTCCATAAAGCATGAGGAAGAAACCTTGAGAGGAACCAAGACTCAAAGGGGGAGCCCATCCTCCTCAGGCAAACAACAGACACTGCAAAAGCACGTTGACTTTCTCAGGAAGACAACTCCTAAAATCTTCTAAAATAATAAACAAAAGAAACATTTGCTCGCTTCACACCATTGATTAAAAAGCGTGTTTTTCTCTTTAGCAGCGTCCATGTATATTTCACTGGCTGATTTCATGTGGGCTGTAAAATTCTGGTGACTACTTCCAAAGCCTTACCTACAAGTCTACTTTGGAGCAGCAAAGTCCAAACAGGAAATGGTCACTTTAATGAGACAGCAATACACTCAAATCACCCAGAATTCTGGATGTTTTTCCTTGATCACAGTGTGAATCCACATAAGAATGGGAAAATCGAGCAATCTGAGCAACTTTAGTCGAGGCATGGTCATCGGTGCGAGCCTAGCCGGGACCAGTATACAAAAAAAGCTGCCAACCTTATGGGGTTTTCTCCTTCAATGGTGTCAAGAGTAGACCAGGAATGGTGTGATCAAGGAAAAAGATCCAGTGAAATGGGACACTGCGGACCTAAACAACTTGAGGATAAAAGTGGTCAGAGAAGGATGTGAAGAATCGCAGTGGAAAAACATCACCGGATCAGATGATTCCAGATTTCTGTTGCATCATACATATGAGGGGGTCAGATTTTGATGCAAACAGCATGAATTGATGTGTCAGTTAACAACAGTTAAAGCTGGTGGAGGTGGAGTAATAGTGTGGTGGATGTTTTCTTGGCGGACCCTGGGTCCTGTGGTTCCTTAATTTTTCCCACATTCCAGTAATTTTATTAAGTACACTCAAATAGAAAATAAAGATGCAGACTCAAGAACTAATTGAAGAGAATAGCAGGTCCCGTGTTTATTTGCAGTTCAATATAACGTACAAATGAGGCATTGTCCAGAGAATGTCTAACAGTCACACAAAGAACACTTTTATAATTTTTATACAGTTTTCAGAAGTGATTATGTAATCACCCCACCTTCTTTATGTACTAGTGTTTGAAATCTCCACCACTGGCAGAAGGACAATTTCAGTAGAACAATGCACATTGCTACAAGGGTATAGTCATAGATTGGTTTCAGGAACATGACTGTGCCTTGCAGTGCCCAGATCGTAATCCTATACAAGGCTGTTCAGAGCATCATCAGTACCTCCATCTAATTTGTGGCAATTGCAAGAAGCTATCCTCTCCACATGGGCCAAGATTACTGCAGAATGATTTCAACATCTAGTGGAATCTATGTCATGACAAGTTGCTATGGTTCTGAAAGCCAAAGCAGATCTTGCACTTAATTAATGGAAAAATCTTTTACATGGTGTGTATTTTTCAACTCTGTCTTTGTCACTTAGCCTCGGACCTATCCTAGCACAGGGATAACATGGAGACGAGAAAGCACTTTTGTAAGTTCATTTGGACAAGAACAGCTGCTGTTACGTGGTACTGTATACTGTAAATGGAAATATGACCAGGATTACTACTATTTCAACAACTAATTTTGAATTTAATTTGCTAATGGTGATGAACGATATTACATTTGCAAAGCAGAACTAGCATACAGAGAGAAGCATTGGGTTAAACTGTAAAGAATTTGGTACTATGAATATTGAATATGAAAAATGAGAGATTGGTTATTTACACAGATTATTTAAAAGATGCCAAGCAGGATCCAAAAGATGCTACACAGAAACCTCTCATCTACTTGGAAGTTAGAAGTTCATTAAATTTATATACCATTACTATATGAATGCTAGAAACATTGGGAAACCTTTTGTTTATTGTAAAACATTTAGAATAGAACAGGTAAATGTAATCAAGCTACCTCATTACATTATGGATAAAATATACCCAAAGTGCTTTAAATCTATGGGGAAATACAGCTGAACAAGTTCATCTCTGTCACTCACAGTAACCAAGCAATTAAGGTACAAGATTCAAAATCCATATCAAACAGAGATTATTAAACTTGTCATTATGCTTTAATGAAAAACAGTGTAACCAGAGAAACTAAAACATTATTCATTTAATTTGTCCGAGGGAAGCTTTTAATTAATATGAATGAAAACAAACTCTTGTTCTTGACAACTAATTAAAATAATGGAGCCCCCCCCCCCTTGTTTTTTAATGTGTGTATTTATATCCTCATTCATACATTGTTTCTTGATTTCATCTTTAGAAATCCTGAGCTGAGCTGAGTAAGTCCATGTCTGTATTTTAGAACAAAATTCAGTTTCTGTTCAATCAACTGTTTCATTTTGCCTTTTCCACATATATGTTTCCCCATAGGTTTAAATGTATTCATGTTTTGATAGATTTAACTTTAAAAACCACTTCAAACTGATGGACTAACATAAAAATACCACATTAAATGCAGTGTTATTTCTTCTCTAGTTTGTATACAGTTGCTGATTTCCACTACAATTAACACAACAGAGCCAGTAACGTTTCTCATGTTTTTTTTTGTTTTGTGCAAAAGTATATTTTTATTTCTGCTGCTGTAACAAGACGTGCTTTTGCTAGTTACGGCTGTTCATAGGTACTTAGCTATCTGTTGTCCTTTACACTACACATTAATAATGGGTTTGGGTTTTTTTACTCATATTTCCAGCATGGGTCTTTGGATGATTCATGCCTTTCCCTGTCTTAATTTTAGCAATGCCACTACTCTTCTGTGGGCCCAACATAGTTAAACATATCTTCTGTGATCATACCTCAGTTACAAAGAACAACATAACTGCACTAAACCTGGCTTTATTTAACATTACTGGTACTTTCCTATCATACATCAGCATTGGGAAAACAATGAAAACCAGCAAAGGTCTGGGTACTTGTAGTGCCCACCTGATCGGGGCCTGTGTTTCTTATGCCTCAGCCTCTTGTGTGTACATCTCTTACCTCGTGTCCATGTTTAACCAAGAAATACGTTTGGTTTCACTTTGCTTTAGTCAGTACTGACACCCCTGCTGAACCCCTCAATTTACATATTAAGGAATAAAAGAACTGCAGGGTGGAGTAGAGTGGGCCTTCACCATGTGCAGCATCATGGCCTACACTGACAGGAAAACTACACCTTTGGTTTCAGAATAAAATTAGTATTACCAGTGTATAGCTTTTACAATGTTCTCCAGTGTCTCCGTAACACTGGTCCATCAGTGCTAGACCTGATTTGAACTGGACCAGTCCTAAGCAATGTTGATTGTCTTTAAGAATTCTTTAAGTGTGTCAGGAAGAGCCATTTCAAAAAGATTTGCAACTTCGAACCATCTCAAACCATATTTTCCTTCCTATCCTAATAATACATTTGGTCGGATCAAATCAGATGTACTTGCATAGTCTGCTACTACTTGTACATGGAAATTCAGTTTATATGTTAAAGCACAATGTTTCTCACAAATATACCACAGACAGTGAGTAAGCAACAATTCTGTTTGAAGTAATAGGTTGAACTTCAGAGAGTAATGCCTAAACTCTGAGTGGTAAATCTTTATTTTAGGAGGTTTGGAGAATATATCAAACTTGAGGCTGCTATTTTGTCCTAGTCAGTCAAATAACTGGACATATATCTCCCAAATTGACATTTAGAGGTCAGTACTATCATTAAAACATGTTGTACTAGTGGATTTAACTTTCAGTCCATTCAGCTACAACAGTTTTACTTGTCCAGACCATGACAATCATAGTACATGGTACACATATAAATTTAAAAAGGAAAATGTTTGATTTTTACTTTCCATCTTTTATCATTTTCTATTTCAATATCTTTTAGTACCTTGTAAAGTCTATATTAAACAAAACTCAATATTTGAAAACGTGTTTGTTTTCTATCACAGCAACATCTGAAGTTTTAGATGGTTACAAAGGCATGCGAATCGAATTAAATACTCAAACATTTCTAAAGAAATAGAAAAATAAAAATGAATCTCATAATATTATATTTTACTTTATTATATTTTACAAATATTATACTTATGCTTTACCACATTGCAATATCTGAATGTGTAAGGCATTGATTTAATATTTCATTTTTCAAATGTTTCTATGATATTTCTCAGCTCTGTTTTGTGCATCCTGCAGCGCTTTATTATTTAAGCAGCTGTGCCTGTGATTCATGAGGATCACCACCAGAGGTCCTCATCTGCAAAGTTCTGACTTGCCCACAAATTCTGACTTGTAACTCATCACTCATCACCTTATTACAAACAACTTTTACACACACACACACACACACACACACACACACACACACACACACACACACACACACACACACACACACACCCTCTTACGATGTCTCATACAGCCTCATACAATCTGAGATGTTCAGGTAGGCAATCCATTCTGAAGGTCATTTGCAATGCTTATGCAATCAAGCATGGTAATGCCAGCCTGCAGACTACAGCCCTGCCATGTCCACAAAGAGGAGCGAATTCACCCCAAGTCATCAAAAACCTCCAGGCTGTGGGGCATTACCCCTTCTTCATGTATCCAGTGATTCTCAACATTCAGCACCAAGGCCAGCAGATGACCTTTAACTTCCCCAAACAGACCAAGAGGTTTTTGCACACATTGATCAAAAGTTAGTCCCAACACTGATAATAGGATTTTCTTGTGGGGTCTTTGCTTGTCGCATACCGCAAAATAAAACACACTGACTGATAAATGGTGTTGATGTTATTCCCAAAATCGAATGTTGTGATTTATCATACTGATATTTACATTTCTTATACTTAGATTGGCTATCTGCAGAGGACTGGAGTAGCATAATTGTTTTAGGGGACTCTGTGAGCAGACTTGTTTGGTATCTACAGTTACAGTTGCGTGTGAGACTGTGATCATGTTTAGCAAAACTTGTAGGAGCACAGCATCCTTGTGATTCCTTTTTTTTAAAAAAAATTAATCCTCCTGGAAGACAGTATTTATGTTTTGTGGTAATAGACACACAGAAAGATTACAGTGGTAGACAATTACATTTTTGGTATTTTGGATTCTTCTAAATATCATTTGAATGTATTTGAATATGGCTGTCTGAGTATTTTGACCCATTGATTTATATGCCCTTCTTGAAATGTTCATGGACTGAATACCCCCAAAAAAAGAACTAGATAAGTAGAATTCCTGTATTGCAAAGCTTTCCTTTAGATCAAATTCAGCAGTCTTATTTAAAGAACTCTGATGTTCTTTGATTTTGAAACAGACACTTTAAGATTTTGGTGCATTCTTGCGGCTCCAACAAAAATAAGGTAGTAGTTACATAAAAACTTAATTTTTTAGTGATGATTTCAGCCAATTTGTCTTACCAGTTATCACTTTATGCCAGGTTAGAACAGCAGTAGCTGTTATGATAATGCTCCTGACGTTCTTCCCAAGATACATGATAAAATTTTAGGTACGTCAGAACTATTTATTTATTTATTTATTTATTTTGGTAGCAGGCTATTTTGATTAATCCATAAACAATCTCGACAGAACATTCATTAATTAGAGTCAACCAATGTCAGGTAAAGCTCTCAGGGATTATTCTTGATTTAACCCTCGTAGATATATGTCATGTTCACAATACACGTAGGAGGGAATACATTTTTCTCAGATATACACAAATTCTTTTTTCATATTGACTTTCTTTTTAAAATTCCATCCTTTTTTAAATCAGCCCAAGCAGATATGGTTCCCCTATTGCTCTATGATCATACCCTTCTGGTTACACACAAGAACCACAAAATGGCCCTTACATTTTTCATTATTGCTAAATGGTATCTTTCTATCTTTCTATGGGGCAGTAGTAGGACAGTGGTTAAAGTATTCAATAAGAACTCAGAAGGTTGCCAACTCATGCCTCAGCCCTGCCACATGTTGGGCCGCTGAGCAAGCCTTTAATCCTCAATTACATAAATTGTATTCAGTCACAACTGTAAATCACTTTGGATGAAAGCGTCGGCAAAATGTCATAATGTAATGTTAATTAACTTGTTTCCAATGCTTCAAAACTCCCATTCTCCAAATGTGTCAGGACACATTTTAATCTTGATGTTTACTACTAGGCTGACAAAATGATAGTTGAAAACTAAACGTCACAAAATAAGATAAAATCAAATGCATAAATTTCAAATGGTTAGGAGCATGTGGAAATGAATTTTTTAGGATAGATTCAATTGTATCTCTAAACACAACCCTAACTCTAACCCTACACTGTGTGCTCAATTATTAGGCAAGAGAGTATTTTGACCATATCATCATATTTATGCATATTTTTACAACTCCAAGCTGTATACACTTGAATGCTTATTGGATTTAAGCATATCAGGTGATGTGTATTTGTGTAATGAGGGAGGGTGTGATCTATAGAGATCAACCCTATATCAAGGTGTGCAAAATTATTGGGAAGCTTCTTTTCCTTAGGCAAAATTAGTCAAAAAAGAGATTTAACTGACTGTGAAAAGTCAAAAATAGTAAAAAGTCTTTCAGAGGGATGCAGCAGTCTAAAATATTGCTAAGATATTGGGGCGTGATCACTGAACCATCAAATGTTTTGTTGCAAATAGTCAACAGGGTCACAAGAAATGTGTTGAGAAAAAACCCCCACACATTTACTGCAAAGATTTGAAAAAAATCAAACGTGAAGCGACCAGGAACCCATTATCCTCTAGTGCTGTCATATTCTAGAACTTCAACCTACATGGAGTGCTCAGAAATACCAAGTGTTCAGTACTCAGAGACATGGCCAAGGTAAGGATGGCTGAAACCCGACCACCACTGAACAAGACACATAAGGTGAAATGTCAAGACTGGGCCAAGAAATATCTGAAGACAGATTTTTCACTGGTTTTATGGACTGATGAGATGAGAGTGACTCTTGACAGACCAGATGGATGGGCAAGGTGGAGGTGGGGTACTGCTATAGGCTGGTATTATTAAATATTACCTCGTTGGAAGGTCAACTCCCAAATCCACTGCCAGTTTTTAGAAGACACTTTGTTCAAGCCATGGTACAGGAAAAAGTCTGCATCTTTCAATAAGACCATGATTTTTAAGCAGAACAATGCTCCATCGTATTCATCGAAGGACTCCACAATGTTGCTAACCAGTAAAGGCCTTTAAAGATGAAAGAATAATGACATGGCCCCCTTCCTCATCTGACCTAAACCCTATTGAGAACTTGTGGGAGATTTATGGTGAAGGAAAACAGTACAGCTCTCTGAACAGTGTCTGGGAGGCTGTGGTAGCTGCTGCACAAAAAGTTGGCCAACGGATTAAGAAACTGACAGACTACATGAATAGAAGGCTTATGACAGTTATTGAAAAGAAAGGTGGCTATATTGGTCACTTTTTTTAAATTTCAGAAAATTTTATTTATAAATTTTTAGTTGTCTGATTTATTATTCTCACTTTAACAGATGACAATGAACAAGTTAAATGGAAGAAAAAAATAATTTAGTTGCATAATAATTCTACACACAAATAGTTGCCCAATAATTATGCATGCACAGATATTCTCCTAAGAAAGCCAAAACGTCACTCTTACTTTCTTAATTATTCAGGCTTGAGGTTTATTAACATTTTGGATTGACTGAGAGCACTGTAGTTGGTCAATAATAAAATGAATCCTCAAAAATACAATTTGCTTAATAATTGTGCACACAGTGCAGAATAGAAGAAAACAGGAGATGACAGAGCAAATTGTTTGGTCAGAAGGTTTAGTTTTATGATTTTTTTGCCAAATCTTTAATTCTCCCATTCAGAAATTGCATCAATACACATTTTTATCTCACAGGATATTGGTAGTCAGATATAATGGTGGTTACTAATTGAAAACGGACTTACCGGCTGCTATGAACACACAGTTACGACCCTATATTTGGGTAGGGCAAAAATGACTACAGATAAAATCACATGCCTGACATGTGGCAATGAAACTTTTAGTATAGAGTTTTATGAAGTTGCTACCAATGCTTTAATTCTCCAAATATCAAATGGTGTCAGTGAACACTATAATTTTGCTGTTTACCACAAGGTAGACAAAATGGTTGTTGCTCATTGAAAGCAATACTGACTGTATACAGTAAAAAAGGTAGTTAACCTGTATTTGGGTATGGCAACTGGACTTCAAAAATAAGTACAGATAAAATCAAATGCAAAATTTGAATGACTAAGAGCATGTGAAGGGCATGTGGCACAGAATTTTTAAGAATAGGTTCAATTGTACCTCTAACAACATCCCTAACCCTAATCCTAATATTAGAATAGATGAAAACAGGACAAGAAAAATATATTTTTAACAATTCATATGTGGCTCCTAGAGAAAGGAAAAAAATATAAAATGAAATATAAAAAACACATAACTGACAACTGACAATAAAGTAAATGGTATTAATATAATAGTAAAATAAATGGGTACATTTTGTTTGAAATACAGTGAGTAAAACATGCAGTTTTTCAGGCCTTGGAATGTCAAGAGCTGTATTGCATAAAGAAAATATTGTAAAGCTCTCAAAAAAGATTTATGTTATATAGAAAAGCTGAGCAGACTCTCCTATATGATAGCAAAGCAAATTAATTCAATGACAGTTGGAAAGCAATATCTTTGTAATAGGAGATTATTCCATTTTTGCCAGACTTTGTCTTCTAGCACATGGCACAATACACAAAGCAGTTCCTTAACTAAATAGTTACGTTTAGTTATTTGTATCAAAATATTTGTATTCAAGTACCTCCCTTAACTTATCTCATTTAATTTGCCTTGACTTTGAATTTACCAGCACCACGATAATCTACAGAACACTGGAGTGTTTCTGGAATGTTTAAAGCAGAAATCTAGAGCTACAAGCCTCAGTCGAGTTTCTTATGCACAGCAGATAAATCGCACCTCTCTGAGCTCTGAAAAAATCAGTTATTTTTTTTCTGATGGACATCTGGAAATTATTCCCATGTTTTACAACACTGGCTTCGGCCTGATCGCGCCACTTCTGCGGCATTTATCGCAGACTGCGGACCACTCACGGGCATGCCATTCACGAAGCTGATCGTCTAATGATGTAAGAAAAAAAACGTTTTTAATATAAAAATATATCAGAATTATTTTTGAATCACACCAAGCAAATTTTTTTTCAGGACCCAATGTTGTTATGGGAGGATCGCAGGAGGATATAGCTAGGTGTCTTACAGGTGTCAGCCGAAATGTAAGCTACTTTAGCTAACCCTAAATCAATATAGCACCTCTGTTGTGTTACTATTAACTGAGAGAAAGTTCCTCAACTATCCAGTGTCTGAAATCCTTTATGCATTCGTCAGTAATACTAAGATGAAACATGTCCTCTGGTTTTGCTAAGACATATAGCTTAGCTTGCTGAGTGTCCTCAGCATAGATACTTCAAGTATCTGGTTCTGATTCAGCTATGAGTTTAGCTGCTGAGCTACAGCTTTTTCTAGGATCTTGGAAATAAATGGAAGGTTTGAGATCGACCTGTAGTTTTATAAGTGGTCTGATTACTGCTAATTTGAATGATTTAAGAACGTAGCCAAGGTTCAAGGAGGAGTTTATTTAATTTAGTAAAGGTTTAATTACTTCAGGTAGGATTTCCTTAAGAAAGTCTGTGGGCAGTGAATTGCTTATTTTTCATTTTTTCATCTATTTTTCTCTTTATATTGCTATTGTGACCATTGTCGACCAGAGGAGGATGGGCACCCCCTTTGAGTCTTGGTTACTCTCGAGGTTTCTTCCTCATACTATAGGGAGTTTTTCCTTGCCACTGTCACCCTTGGCTTGCTCACTGGGGCCTTGGACTTAGACATTTGTAAAGCTGCAACATCTGTTATAAAAAAATGCTATATAAATACATTCTGATCATTTTGATTGATTTTCCAAAGTTGTAAACTGCAGTTTTGTTTGTCGAGGGTAGGCTGTATGTTCTCAGTATGGTTAGGGGCTCCAGGATGCAACTGTCCTGTTTAATAATCCAGTTTAGCCATGATGTAAATGCAGTATTTAACTTTAATATCACTTTTAGTATAACTCTTGAATAGAGGAGGTGAATAGCAGTAGTAGAGTGTGGGTTTCGGCTGATTATCAATTGTAAAGATTCCCTTATTATAGGAGCTACAAGGAGATTTCTGCTGAAATACAGGGAGGAATCTGTTTGTGGTGGTATAACATTAAAGCTGGCTAACTACATTGTGTAATTCTGTTCCAATTTCCAATTTCCCCTAAGCATGAATCTAGCCCAGTGACAGAATGCATGTACTGCCTTTGCGAGGAGACAGTTGTAGATGTGCCTCTTCAGGCTTACATGGTAACTTCATTATACTTTCCTGATCTGATGCCTGGCAATGCATTATACTTTTTTGAATGTATTTATGCTGCATTTCTCAACATTTGATCATGATTGACAGCAAATCTTCTATGACATCTCACACACTTTCATGCAAGAGTGGGAGTGTGGAGAGGAGGATGCTTCCGATTGGTGGAAGAAACAACTTTTTATTCACCTGCTGACTTTGAGATACCGTAAGTCTTTGAGATAATTCAGCATCTCAAGCTGGATGTAGATGTACATTATGACTTTTTTTGTTGTTTACCTAATTTGGAGACTATATAGATGTACTGTTTGCTTTTTTTCTCTGTCCATTGTCACAGGAGAATTAATAGTACTTTTCTTCAGAGGAGTGGGAGGTGACATTGATCAGCTAAGGAGTATCTCCACATTTGAATATCTCCTCATATATGGGCAGTAAAGTATGGACTGAGAAATAGACAAATTCCCTTTTCATCCCGCTTTTCAGCCACCATCTTGAAGAAAGCAAGGTAGTGGACGTTGCGCTAAAGCTGCACACCCTTCGCAAGATGTTAGTGTTTAGTCACCCAGTTTCTCTAACTAGCTTCTTTAACTGCACATGCTGAGTCTACTCTGACTTATGCTGTGTGTCATCTGGTCCTCAGATGGTGTTTTCCAGTGCCCTCACCCAGAACCTAATGTATGTGGCTGGGAAGAAGCTTCTTAGGCATCTGACAGCATCCAACAAGCAGGTAACTGCTCACCTCACCCATTTAACTAAGAGAGTTTCAGCATTCACAGTGAACAAAGTATCATGGGCTGACACGGTGCCTCATCTTTGCAGAGAATGTAGTTGGTTTTCAACAGGCCTATGACTCACTGATTAATTTCTTGAGAGGGCCTTCAAATCGGGATTCAATCAAGGTGGAATTGTTCGAGGCCTAAATGAGTCTGGAGATCATTAAACATAAATGTTTCAGTTTAAAAATTTTAATTGCATTTTTGTCCCATTACTTTCTGTCCAGTTGCACCACCTCAACGTCCTGGGCATGCTCTGCGAGCTCATTGGGTTTCGCTGCTTTCTCAGTGATTCAGCTCCTGTAGTTGTAAGTGTATTATAAAGAACTGAATACTTACTGGAATCTTGCTTCAGAGCAGAATATGGTCCTCATTGGATGTTTTGTCATTTCCCTTGCTCAGGGTTATAATGGCATCTTAAGATCCAGTCCTAATCCAAGATGCCGTGACGGTATTGTTGAGGAGTTTATTATCCTTACTTCCCAGAAGTCGGAAGGAGGATTCTGTCTGTTCTCATCATCATGGGTGAGATTTGATTCCCTTCTTTGTATCTTTGTGATATAGCACTGTAAATAGGTGTGTGTGTGTGTGTGTGTGTGTGTGTGTGTGTGTGTGTGTGTGTGTGTGTCAACAGGACCAACTTTATTGTGCTCCTTGAAGACCTTTACGGCTTTACAGCTGCTTTAGCCGCCGTGGTCCAGGGCCTTCTGAAGGAGTATGTGCAGCTGATGTTGGAGGCCATGAAGAGCATCTAAGCAACATTCGACCCCAGCATGACAGTACTCCAAAATATGTGCTGCAGTGATGCAGGTTTTGATACTGAATCCCTCCATGTTCTCCCATGATCTCATTACACAACGGTGGCCTTCCGACTCCGGCTCTGTACTCAGCAATAATGCTCTGCTTGCACCATTCCATAGAGTGACAGTATAGTCAGCAGGGGGAGACAGGAACCACTTTGGAGTGAACCAGTACACCACTTTACTCTATCAAGAAACCATTGCATAACATTCCTGGCAAGTACATCACTGAAGTTTCACACTCTGCTATACATCAGTGCTGGACAGGTGGTCTGAATCTTTTGTCTCACCTTTCTGTTTTCACTGACATTTATATATAATTTACATGTGGTGCTATGGGTTTTAAATAGGATTCATAATGATTTCTTTTTCTGTAAACGGTTCTAACTCAATGTTCATATTTTCATTATTGAATTACATTTCAAATGTAATTTCTACATTTTAGGGTTACTTAAAAGTATCTATAGCTGTCTCCCAGGTCTTTTAGCTGTTTTCCATATATTTTATATGGCCTTGGTATTTCAGCTCATATTCCCTTTTTACCTTCAGATGACTACAGATCTTCAGTCCCAATGTCCTTGCTATAGGTTCTGCTGGATGAGGGAGTCAACTTGACTCCATCTTGCTGTACAGCTTGATGTCATCCCTATAGAAGAGGATGTTATCTCCACTCCTGAATCTGTATCTATACCCACTTTCTATAATATTCTGGCTGAGAGGATTTAGGCCTACACAGAACATCTTTGGGTGCAGTGCATCACCTTGGTATATGCCACATTTTATGGTCACCTGAGCATATATAAAACAGGTGTTGGAAAGCTTCTTCATTTGTGATATATATATTGAACATTGTGCTCTTATTAAATAAATAAGTTTCTTCTGTCCTTGACCTGTTTGGCATAAGCCCACCCTTTTAGAAAGCACTTTGGGGCACATAAGTCAATACAGTAAAACAAAAGGAATATCCAAATAATAGTTATTAATATAGTTTAAACTCATCATCTTTCTCTCTTAAAAATGGAGGCTGTATGAGGTTGCTCGACCCAAATCTAAACCTAGATTTATACTGAACTCTTTACTGCCCTTGCTCTTTGTTATTTATCTAGAGAGGTCACTTTTGCCACTCTCTTGCTGAAACTGATACTGTTTCAATATAATAATTCACCCCCCCTCCCCCCCAGGTCAACATGATTCACTCATAAATTGGCCTGTTATTGCATGGAAATGCATTTCAGAGCTTGGTTATTTTAAAAATGCCTGGAGAGGCTATTTCATCGAGTCCAGGCCTGTGCAGCAAGTCAGGGTACTGCAAGTTTTCCACTGGGAATTTGTGTACTAATGTTGCCATGTTGCTTGCATCACATTCAATGACACATTCATTGACTTTCCAGTGCAGGACAACAGAGGGCATAGTTTGCAGTGTATTTTATGTTATAGCCAAATGTCATTGTTCATTTGAATAACACATTTATTACCATTTATGGTCTTCATTTAGTAATGGGAATAGTAGGAGCCATGTAGACCCATGTGACATTTCCAAAAAATATTCCAGAATATTGTGGTAATGATCAGAAGAAAAGGAGCATGATGAGTGTTTCAAAACTCGTGTATGAAAGATGCAGTTGTAAGTAAACAGCATTGTACGTATTCAGTAGTAAATAGTCATGACTGATTAATGTACATCAAAATGGAATGTTCTTTAAAAAAAAGCTAAACAACTGTTCTAACTTGTATATATTCAGGAACAAAATTGGCACATCACTGATTTAGACCTGCCTCCTTTTTTATCTTTATTTTATTTTTTTGATTCAACAGTAGAAAAGTAACATAAAAATTTAAACAAAGACAATCAAACTAACATAAATACAATAACTACTTGGACTGCTCTATTCTTTCCTTAAAACACTCCACACTAATGTAGCTAGTTGTACAAACAAGACAACTCTGTGAACTCTGAACAGGTGAGCAATGCAGTAAGCCTCAGTACTGAATATAAACTAAAGGTAAGTGAACTGACTCACAACGCTGACTTATTCCAGTGTGACTAATTCTTTGCAGAGCCCTTAAACCCTTCCGGTTGACACTCCCTCCTGTGGTAGGTATGCGTTACTACTACTACGAACAACAAACAAAACGGAGAAAATCCCCCAGAAGTTACTTGTTGCAGCTAAGAAAGTAACCAATTTACAATATAATAACTGGGGAGAATTGCTTGCCTGTTTTGCACTATGCAAAGTTTAGCACTCTGTTATATGTAAGTCAGCTACCTCAACAGAAATAAAATCAACTGTCAAAAATAACATTCAAGGAAAACTCCAAAGAAAATGAAGATTATCTTTTCTCTGCAGGTTTTCAGCAATAACATGGTTTTATCATTTGTTTTCTCAGAACTCTTGTTCAGATTTTAAAGCCTTAGTTGCTAACATTTACATACTTTTGTTAATTTTAATGGTCCTTGATTTCCCATGGACTTTCTGTTTTGCTTCAGTAACTCCACTGAGAACAGTCAGAAAAAGAAATAAGCCTGACAAGCAGATAGGAATGGGGTTTTTTTAAACCAATGCCTGGTCATAGTCAACAATTGGAAAAAGTCACACTCAGGATTAACCTGCTATTTTATGATGCCTTTCTATAAGGATTCACACATTTATCTGCTGCTGGTCAAGTGACCAATAAAAACAAACAAACAAACATACAAACATACCAGCCTCATTCACAAAGCTTTGATCACATTGGAGGTCTTGCACTGCTGATGGTAGCACAAAATAAAACTGCAGACTAGCATTGAATGTCTGAAGCCACTAATGTCTAACATGTTGGAAACAAAAAGATGAGCACCTCACTGAGCAAGGCAGCAGTCCCTCTCCAGGAAAAAAAAGATTCCAAGCAATTCCTAATGTTTTTGTGGGCAAACTTGGTTTTGAAAATAGGGAAGCTAAGTGTTTGAATTGTATTAATGCCCCTTTTCCTAATTTATCCTAATTTGCATTTTGGTTTGTCAAATGTCATCAGTATAAACCATGCTGTGACTACTCGAAATTTCTGTGACCCTGAACCAGTCTCTGTTTTCTAAAATGCTAATTTAGCCTTTCCTGAGAGAAGGAATACGGAGCTCTTTAAAGCTTAAAGCAGGTAATGCATTTGAAAGGTAAGGCATGAGGATTCCATGTTTTGCTTATCTTCTCTTTTTTTTCATCAACTAATGACCTCTTCCTGCCCCAAGCAATTATCATATCCATCCATTTTAACTGAGGGATGTAATGTTAGAGCGGCCACCAGGGGGCACCACAATACGCCTTCCAGCTGGCCTGATGGGGGCTTCTTCGGGACCTATGCAGGGTGAGACAAAGGAGAGAAGGAATGGGCAGAAAGTGAAGGATCATTAACATGTGCTATAGTGCAGTGGCACAGAGTTTCACAAAGACTGCCTTGAACAGTACCTGTTGAATAAATAAAAACATCTGCTTATCTATTCAACATATATGTAGAAAAAAATGACTGCCTAGTTAAAAGATAAATACTGCATCCATCACAATTTAGCAGTGATCCTAGCTATTTGTTGTAACTCTCTGGGTTAAAACTTTCATGATAAGATTCCTTTATTAATACACATGGGGAAAATTCAGGAATTCATCCAAGAATAATAATAAAAAACATAATTTTAATAGGCACTAGGATTTATGAACAACAAGAGTTAACCACATTTCTTGTGATTCAGTTTAAGAGCATTTAAAAGATGTGACTTTTTTTGTTATCCCCCCCAAGTTAAACTTATAAGAAAGTGACATTTTCAAACATGCACCCTTTTTGAATCACTTTTCCCATTGCCCTTACTTCAAGGGTGGATTTTAAGATGTTTTACATTGCATCTAACCACTAAAAATGTGGCATTTATGCTCTCCGTAGGTGCATATTTTTGGAAATGCTTAACTGGTAGCGTCTTCCACAGACACCTCATTGCCTGTTGGACAGTGTTTGTCTAATAGTGATGGTCTGTTAGCATATGTGGAGGGAATGGTGATGAAAATAACCGCAAGCCTGTCCTGTAAGATAAGGGTCATGACCCTTTACTGTGCATGCCCTCACTTCAGTTCTCAGCCTGTTGCAGTGAAGCCAGATTTAAGCAAAGCTCGCACGGTGATGTAATATAAACAGTACATGAGCCTTCACTAGCCTTGGTGATGGGAAATCAGCTCTCTATCCTCTCTACTTAAGGGACGACAGGGGGGTGGAGGAATATTTTCCAATCTAGATCACTATCCACTATAAGTGCATCACGCATAAACCATTCTCATAAAATGCTGTTTATATCCATTCACCCTGACAAGTTACATTAGTTTTTAACAGGCTGCAGATGCGCAGTATAAGGGTCTTTGTTCCCATGTACAGCTCAGCACAGCCACATGCATTAGGGCACTACATAAGAAATTCTGATTACTCTTTATAAAGTAGGACTTGGTCTAATTATACCCAGGTCTAGGCGCAGAAGACTGCAAGTAGGAATTGTCGAATAGGACTGACAATGTTTCTCAATATGATTCAAGGTGATTATTCCCAAAATGTCCTAAAGTAGCAGGGTTTTAATGAAATAAATTGACACTGCAGTTTCTTTATATGGAACTTGTTAGGCTATAAACACAATAGGCTAATATAGAAATCCTTAAAATACAAAACTGGTCATAGGAGAGTACACTACAAGAGTTCATACTAAACGTGAACTATATGCTAGAATGCTACACGTGGCAAGACAAGTTTATTTAAATAGCGCATTTCATACACAAAAGTAATTCAAAGTGGTGAACCTAAAATAAAGAACATAGAGAGGAATGAGGTAAACAATTTTATCTTAAAGGAATAAATTTAATTGACATATAATTAAAAAAGATAAAAGGAATACATCTTAAGAGAACTTTACAGTAGTTGAAATAAAACTGAAATGTCTGTGTGTGGCTCTGTGTGTAATCACAATTATATAACATCACAATTTATTTTACAACAAAATGTATTCAAATCTTGATCACAAATCATGATCAAGACCTAGTAATTGATGTATATTTGGAATGTAGCATATATAATTTATTTGTCACATGAAGTGCATATGTGTTTTATATGGTGTGTTTGATAGTTAGGATTTGAAGAGAGACAGAAAAGATCAGGATTACCTGCTAAGGTGAACCCTGACTGATGGAGGTTCCTGATCGGAGCCTTGGTGGGAGAGGTTCGGGCAGATGCAGAAGGAGTACCTCCCCTGGACATGGGAGTGAAATCTGATACCGGTCCATCGTACATGCCCCGGGGAACTGCCCTTAACACAGCCAGCTACCGAAGAGGGCCAAGGAGTGGAAGAGGACAAAATGAAATTTCAGCATTTGTAGCTGCTGTAGCAAAGGGCTACAGTAGTTTCCCCCAAAACTGTTATTTAAAAGCAGTTCTCATATTGCTGAAAAAAGCTCAGCATATTGCTGCTAAAACAAGTTCTGATGGCCTGCAAATTAAGCAAAGCAGAAAGAAAATTCTTTGAAGGACAAACATGGCAGTCACACAATAACACTACCATTACTCTTAATCAGACAGGAAGCTTTTCTCTCTGCTTCAGTGAGACAGGAAGCTGCAGAGTTAGGAACTTGCTGAATTACTAACGGTACAGATTTGTTACCACGATCACCACATCTGTACTGCCTCATAGTCAAGGCCTGAGTGTATCTTTTTTCAAATAAGCCAAAAACCATAAGGCATCAAATGAATAAAAAAATAAAGACCTGAGACTTTGATTCAAGTATTGGATTATTGTCCATTATTTATGTACTATGCACTTGAAACATACTGTTACAGCATGAATGAAAATAACTTTGTGGAACACATGGTGGCTGAAATCAAGGCAAGTAACAGAAAGACACTGAACCATGTGCTAACACAAACTGTATATTCACTAAATGACTAAAACACGATACTGCTACTGCAGCCCCAGTAAGGTTTACATTTACATTTACATTTATGGCATTTAGCAGACGCTCTTATCCATGGGGACTTACAAAAGTGCTTTGTCACACTCTTACAACAGCGTCACCAGTTAAGAAATTGTTCCTATTGTTTAGTTACCCTTTGTACTATCTGATCAGTTTATCTTCCACTTCTGAAAAGTGAGAACAGGGCATCCATTATGTACATAAAGGAGCTGCCTTAACGCTCTTCTCTCATAGCTGGGAAATAATACTGTGGTCATACAGAGGTCCGTTGTGTCTCGCAGAGGAGCAGTGAGTTAAACTGACAGCAGTGGAACTTCTAGCATTACGGCCACTGGTTTTAATTACTGCAGCTGACTATATCTCGAAGAAAGATGGTGTAAGTGTGGGCAGCAGGCTTGGTAAAAATCCAATTACAAAACAGAGCTGTGAAGGCAACTGCTTGGTACCACTGTCCTTTTTGAGGCTACATTACTGCCAAAGACATAGCCCTTTTCTTTGAAGCTTCAGCCTTTTTTTAATGTCCAAGCTGGATTAATGAATGCTACTTTATCTTTTCAATCCGTACAATAAAAAAAATACATCTGTTATAAAACGTCAAAGAACTAACTGAAAAACGGTTCCAACTGTAGCTGCAGTTTCCGTACCAGGAATACTTGATCATTTAACTGAGTTCCATTAGCAGCCCCTAACCTGGCCGTAATGTTGTGTCTACATGGACACACAACTTGGAACCCTGTGAGCCAGCCAAGGCACTAGCACCAAAATGGGCCTACCACACAGGAATTAATGACAAACCAGTCCCAGTTAAAACCACAATGTAGCTTTGTCAATTTACTGTGATACAAAGCTGCTGAATACACAATGACACCGATGATAAAAACCTGCCCCAGTCTGGTTTCCTAGATGACCCTAGCAACCTGTGCTGAGGGATCGAATCAAAGGAAGAACCTCTGTCATCACAGAGAAGAACAAACGAATCCCTCCTATTTTGCGTGCTTGGGTCTGTGGCCACTGGTGTGGGCATACCTGTTTCCTGGCTTTGACACGCTTGTATGCGAAATCCGGGAAAGGTGAGCAAGGGATAAAGCGGCCAGAGCCAGAGGTGGCTTGCAGCTTTCCATCCTCCAGGATGATCTTGCCCTGGCAAACGACCAACGTGGGGGCACCACGGAGCTCCATGCCCTCAAACACATTATACTCCGCAGCCTGGGGAGGTGGGGAAAAAAGACAAATCCAATCAGTAAAATGTGGTAAGGAGGCCTACAAGGGCAATGAGTGCCAGTCCACCCTGAGCTTATGTACTTCGCATTGTGTCAGTGAGTCAATGCATTTGTAAATGTAAGGTCACCCAAAGCTCAAGACCATCTGTTTTTTTTCTGACATTGAATGGTTAATTGCTTTTTGTGGAAATCAAGCACAAAAAAGTGATTAGATGGTAAAATAAAGGAACAGGAGCATGCCTACACTTCTACGTTCATTGACACTTACAGCCCTTTCCTGGCCACACCCTTCCTCTTCTTTTAAGTTTAGCATGACTTTAGCAAAGCAGCTGAAAAGGCTAACCAGGCTATGTCATCACTATATTACTACAAACTGGAGGGATGCAATAGCTAATAGAGCAGGTAAGGCAAGGTGCTAGCTCTGCTAAGGTCATGAGTTTGATTCCCAGGGGCCTCACAGAGCATCATAATGTAAAATATATAAGTTGTTCTGTAGGTAATGTGTGATAAATGTCTGATGTTTGGCAGAAAGACCATGCTGAAAGTCTTCCCTCCTAACTAATGTATTCCCCATTCACCACTAGGCTCATGATATGTCTAATTCTTACACCCCTCCTTTTCTCAGTGACTCCTATATTCCACACCATGTAGTCTGAAGGAGAAACCTCCCAGAACTCCAGCCAGAGCAGTATGTCATGAAGCTTACAGTGGTCTACACTGGCAGCAAGACACTTTTGAACAAAGTCAGCCTCTTCAGAAACACGAGTTCGCAGTATTTTCCATTGCTCCTTTGGGACTGACCTCATCTGTGGAATTTACACCTGACACAAATGATGAACAGATGCTGTGAAACATTCACATGCACATACATACTCTCTGCAACACATGTCAGATACATTAGGGGGTAACCCAACAGGACATGCACAACAAATTCATCTAACACTAACTGTATTCTTGAAGTACACACTATTGCAACATATGTGCTGCAAATTGTAACAAAAGATCTCACCAACTTTGAGGTCCTGGAACAAATATGGTCATAGCTGAAATTAAGTAGTGCAATTTCCCCTCAATCTCCAGCCAAATTCTGGTAAATTGAATTTTGGGGACTTTTAAGATATGCTGTATGCATATATTGGGCACAATGCAAAAAGGGGGTCATATTTTGAAGACCATATAACTTAAAAGTGGGCTAAAAAATAATTTAAACACAATATAAAATTTGCCAATAGTGAATATTCCACATTTAAAAACAATACTACTGATTCTTAAAGTAAATTTTTGGGCTCCCATATCAAAGTGTGCTAGGTACCAAAACAGCAAACTGTAAATTTAAAACTAAATATTCATGATAGATTTGCCACTAAGCTGATACAAGTGTAATAAGCACAACATTGTAGTATGAACTGTCTTTAATTACATGGATGTTCTACTACAACTTTGTGGAGCAACATGAGAGTGTATCAGTTACTCTTGAGCAATTTCGCACATGGATCTGTTGGAATATCCTCTGTACATACAGCAAAAAAAAGAACTAAAGTTGCTCTGAAGACAAACAGCAGTCTAATTCTTCTTTATTAATGTACTCATAAAATGCTTGGTGTTTATTTTTTCTGCATTAAGTAGATCTTGGCTCTGAACTTTTTTTTTTTGAGGTCAAAGAGAAAATGGAGGAAAGAAACAGAGAGGAAAGAAGTGAGTGGCTTGGGAATGAGACCATGGCTGCGCTCTAATTAACAGCATGTGAGGAGAAAAGAGAGAAGAAAACAGAGCGACAGCACTTATCCTGGACACCCTTCCCGCCTTTATTAATCTGTTCCACACCATCCATCTATCCTGTTTCTCACAGTTGTTCTCTGGACATAGAAATCCCAGCAGCTGACATTACCCAGCCAGATCCAGGGACGGTAAAAACATTCCACCATCTCTCACCCTCCCTGTTCTTTATCTTTCTCTTTTTTCTTTTTCTCTGTTGCTGTTCCATCTCTCTCCTTCTCACATGTACAAATGCTGACATAAACAAGTTGATCTTTCAAGTAAGTTTTTTTTTAATCCACTTTATCCCTCTTACAATTCTGCTCAAGTTTTTCCCTGTCCAGCTCTCTCTCTCCAATCCTCTTTCCACTACTTCTACATTTTTCACCATGAAAAGGCCATGGAAATTCGAAAGCGCCTATGTCCTGTTATTGTCTGTGAAGTATTTTGCTCACGACACTCTTGTATGGAGACAACAGGAGATGACAAAAAAAAGCAAACCCTGCCAAGGATGATGTCATAGCCAAGTCCTCATGTGTAACTACACAAGCAGTGTGAAGGTTCAGAAAATTCTTGTTTATATCTTTTAAAAGAGAGCATTGTCTGTCCCTCCATTCCCATGTGTGACAAATCCAATGGAGATTCCTTTGCCCTTCTCAATTCCACTGGTACTATTTAACATGTGTGATAGAGCTGGCAGATATTCTTCTAAAATTTCATCCCCTGCCACAAATCTCTTTTTTCTTTGACCAACTTTCAGTGCACAGTTCAAACTGATCGCTATCACTTTTAAAATACAACATAACTGCAGGTGCTCAATAAAATCCTCATAAGACATCATGATGAGGGAAAGAAATCCAACTGGCCTGACAAAGTAAGACTGGAGTGCAGGTTTTTTTATTGGATACCTCCATTTCTCTGCCATTGCAAGCAGTCAGGAGTGCTCTTTATGAGGATGAAGTGTATCCATCACACACTTTAATACCAACCCTCCACGGAGACCTCCATCTCCGCCCAGAGGAACCAGAGGTCAGTGGAAGCATGCCAGGTCTGCTTCACTACTTCTCTCACTCTCTTGCTAGAATGCTCACTGTTTCTTCTGGCTATGTCTGGTCTTTCCTGTCTCTTCCAAAGGCAATTGGCACAGAAAATTGCAATATATCTTGTAGGCATCCTGTTGTCTTACAGAGTTGTGTGTTTTCGCTGTGATGGTTCTGACTACATCTGGATCCCAGATGACCAGGTCACTGTCAGAGCCAATGGCTATCCGGCCCTTGCGTGGGTATAGGTTCAGGATCTTAGCTGCGTTGGTGCTCGTCACAGCCACAAACATGTTCTCATCCATTTTACCGGTAACCTGAGGAAGAAAAGAAAATTTGAAAAGAAAAAATTTTTCCATCATCAACAAAACTGAACATACAAAATCAAGTATGTTGAAAATTGTAATGTTTCATGCACTTCTGTACTGCAGTTGCAAATTATTCCTAGAGAACAGTGACTCATAAAAAAAAACCAAAAAAAAAAACCATTAACATACAATTAAACAATAACTGCTAAACTACTATCTTTTCACTGTTTCTCACTAGCAATTTATAACTGTCCATTAATGTAAGGGTTTCTACTCTAGTGGTATTATTTCGAAAGCATATGCTCTGTGTAACGTGTGTGGCCCGAGTGCCAAAGGGTGAGGGGCAGGACGCACAGGCTCCAGCGACGTAGACGAACATTTATTGTTTCCATAAAGACAATGGCACTCACATATAACACAAGAAATGAACATGAACACGAAACCTTTAACACGGAACAAAAACGATAAACATGAATACATGTAACAATGACGAGTGGAACGTACAACGACAACGCTAACATCACCAGTGACCAAGGACACTGCACACACTGATGCAGGTTTAAATACACATAGACAAAACGAGATACAGGTATGTGCAGGCGTGGCCACAAACAAAGATCCTCCCACTGCACGTGGCGGGCCAAACCATGTGACTCGCGGGAGGCGAGCGTTCCGTGACACTCTAGCTGCAAAAGGCTTCAAACTCTCATTCTCTCTCTCTCACACAACCACTCCCCTCACACACAATGTGCATCTAACCAGATGACATAATTCCAACTGTGTGAAAAAAAAGCACAGAGTTGGGATTAGAAAAAGCACAGAGCACAGGGCTTCCAAGAAAACGTAAAAAAAGAGACACCCATACAAATCCCCTTTCAAGATGAATATGGCTCACACATTCCCGTTACCGCAATGTTTTGTTAAATAAATGAACAAACAAACAGATAGAGCTGGAGCAAAACTAGTCACAAAGTGGTGTTAGTATTAACAGAACAGAAGAGTGATAGTTGTAGTTAAAAATCCGCATAAGGGCCTCACCACAGCTTTGTCCCAGATGAGAGACATTCTCTCCTCTACTCCATTCACTCCTTCAGGGATCTGGGTGAAATCATCCTTCCCAATGGCCTTCTGAGCCACGCTGAATGTGCAATGGGCACTGCCGGTCACATTCAGATCACCACTGGGCAGAGGCGACAGAGCAGATATTTTTTTAACACCCTGAGATCAAAACTATGCTCAAACTAGACTCTTGGTGACATTCAGCACTGCAGTATTCCATCGTCATGCTATATAAGGCATATGTTCTCTCCCAAATTCTCAGCATTCCTATGAGCTAGGCTGGAATTTGAGCATTGCTGGCAGGGAATGGGTTAAAAACTAAGGATATAATTGACCACTATTGTAGCTATGACAGTGGCCTTCCTGAAACACAGGAAAACCACTTTAAAAGCCACTGTACATCCAAGCCTCTGTATTATTTTTGGCTTTAACCATGGGACTTTCCAAGTACATTCAGTATGAGAAGCAGTGCATTTCTCCTATACCCACACTGGCAATGATCTTGCCCCTGTGCAGCTGCACATAAGGTAGCAGCGGTATTTTCTCTTGTAGCTGTGATCTATGCTCTATTGGAGACTTGGCAAAAAGTCAGACTGCTATGCTTTGATTAAAAGGCTCATCTAGAGAACAGACAAAATCAAGAGCTGAAGGTTTATTTCTCAGTCCCTTTTTAATTACATCTAACTTGACTTTTCTGTTTGAATTCTGGATAGCACACATTACATAATGATGTTCTTACAGTGGATATGTCTTGACATAACTAATGACATGCACATATAACATGGTGAAAACCTAGCAAACTTGCTTAAAGTCAATCAAAATGATTGTATTTATATCTGGTAAAATCATTTGTTTGAAATAATGTCATTCGACATAATCATGTGATGCAATATTAGTGTTTTGATTGGTTGCTTCATGAAACATGTTGAGATGGATGCAACTTTTGCAGCTGAGTTTCTTGCAAGTTGCTGGCTACTTTACATTTTGCGACTCATGTGAAATTTAGTTTCATGTACTTGGCTGATTCCTTTCACCTGGCCAATAGAGTGTTCAGGTAGTCCGGAGTGGTGGGGTCTGGACTGAGAGGTGGGGAAGTCACATAAGAGGCAGCCTTGGCCCAATTCTTGCTCCAGTAGTGAGTCCCGTCTGTACCCAGGCTAGCTGTGATTGGCTCACCAAACACCACATTACCTGTGAATGAAGTCCAAAAGCAAATTAGCATGTCTAGCTGTCTTGGCTTAGAAAATATTGACATTGGCATGCAATGCTGAGTGTTTTGTCAAACAAATGTATCTGGTGAGTAACAAAGTTTCACACAAATGTAAACACACAAGGAACCTCTTAGTGGAAGGCTAATCAAGATAGCAGATTTTCAGCTGCAGTTACAGTGTCTGGTGAAGCACACGGCTGGTTAGGCTAATGGTCTGGCTTGCAAATCAGGTCTCCACTGACAAATTTGTCTGAGTCTGAGATTTGGGTACAACATATGGTGGTGAAAAAGGTGTCACTATATCAATCACTCATCCACTGCTTCTACTTTGAGCATATATATCATTCTACCATCCAGACTGAATCAGCTTAAGCTCATAAACCCCTCATGAATGGCAGATGGGTTTCTGAAGCTAGCTGGATGATACATCGCATCATTGTTGATGGATTCCTCTGAAAAAGGTCTTTCTCTTTTCCGTCTATAACTGCCTGGTAAATCTTCATCACAGCTGGAGAGCTTAAATAAATGTATAGCTTCATGCTAGGATATAATGTAGTTTTTCCAACCTTTAAGCAAAGCACAGGGTTGCAGTTTTAAAAAACATATAGACATCCACATTGCTGCAGGATTTTTTTGTGGTTTGTCATCTACTTTAACACACCCTTATGCACAGTCACTGTGCATATGACCTGGTTTTGCAACACTCTGCCTTTGGGCATGTTTTAGAGCTTTGGAGGTGGACCGCAGCTTAGTGCTGACAACAGCAGTGGTGCATGTTGTGTATTTATCCAAGTAGTTATGCCAAGTGTTCTTGCCTTGACTTTAGTGCAACACTTTATCAGTCTATTTTTATTTGCTCCTTAAAGCAGAAGTAATGAACATTTAGTTTACTTTGATTATGCAGTGCATTACACTCTAGATATAGTTCTAGAAATCATGGCAGCCACTACTGTTAGACAGATTGCTATTATTAAAGACAAGCTTGTGTCCCTAGTCTGATAAGGCCTTGCATCAGTATGCACCTCAAAGAAATGTATAATGTCTATCACAGAGGGCTAAACTTGGAACATCGGTGGCTATATACTAATATGCCTACATGGTGATGTTTATGGTACCTTTTTTTCTGGCCTGTGAAATGATGTCAGCTGCGCTTTTGCTCATTACACGGGTCACATAGAGGGGACAGTTGGTCTGGCTGGCAATGGTAACGGCCCGGAACACCGCTTCAGCTTCCAACTACACACACGCGCACACACACACACACACACACACGCACACATATATATGTTCAGATTTTCTTGGTGTCATGTAGGAAATGGAGTGAATTAGGCAAACATTCTTATAGCTGGCTATTTATATCTTGCACAGCAAACAACAAACATAGTTACATACAAATATGTTCTCTTAATTATAGTAATCCACCTATAATTTAGACAGTCGATCTCTGCATTTGATGTGGCCCGTTTAATGGGATCTCATCATTTGGTATGTGTAACTCTTCACACAAGACCTTAAACCAAGCGTAATGGGCCGCACTGTGCCATAATGGCTAGACGTTATTTTGAGTCTGTGCATGCTGCTACATGTATTCCAAACATTTACCTCTTCTGGTCGGCTGAGAACGTGCCCCTCTGGTCCAGTGATGCCCATGCCCAGCATGCGGGCCTGCTCCTGTAGGTACAGTCAGTCCGTTTTATAGAGCACAGGAACACACGTGACTATTCACAGTGGAGCCTAGAGCTGAGGACCTTCACCTCTGCACATACACAATATATACCCAGGGGCTCAGTACCCAAACAGACCCCGAATCAGTGCTACAGACTTGTGTGGAACCATAGACACACCCTGGTCTCTTCATTTACTGTAAACTTCCTTGTCATTTAGATGCTTTCTTTATTATGTGTGTGTTCATTATGCAGTACATGGCACATTAAAGCACCACAAGTTTAAGCCCTTTTTCAGAGTCTTTTGAAATCGTGGGGCTGTGCGATGTGAATGCAATTGTGTGACAACATTTTTTGCTCTGGCTGTGTATTCCAGCACATTACATGTGAAAGAAAAATGAATGAAAAAAAGACTAAGTTAAAGAAAACCCCATTAGCTTAAATTTGAGGTTAACACTACAACATTAAGTATGTTGAGTCCTGTTGGAAAACTGATTGATACATTGTTAAAGGTCCAGTGCATACTGATGATCTTAGGAATAGCAAAAGATCTGTCTGAACCCAGAACACTAGAATAGTGGATAACAAAAGGAATACTTTCAGTTATGAGGACCAACTGTTGCACATATCAAGAACACATAAGTGGTCTTAAGGTCTTAAGTGGACATAAGGTCGTATAGACAGAAGTGGTGAAGATCATTTCAACTACACTTTTAGTCCAGTAGTATTTAATGGTAATTAAACCCTTTCATGCCATTTGGGGTAAAAAGGAATACTAGGCAACCTTCACCTGGCATGAATAAGACCATTCAGTCAATGTCCAGACATGAATAAGACCATTCAGTCAATGTCCAGTCAATGTTCAGACATGAATAAGACCATTCAGTCAATGTCCAGACATGAATAAGACCATTCAGTCAATGTCCAGTCAATGTTCAGACATGAACAAGACCATTCAGTCAATGTCCAGACATGAATAAGACCACCCAGTTAATGGCCAGTCAATGTCCAGACATGAATATGTCCATTCAGTCAATGGCCAGTCAATGTTCAGACATGAATAATTCTATCCATTCAATGTCCAGACATGAATAAGACCATTCAGTCAATGTCCAGACATGAATAAGACCATTCAGTCAATGTCCAGTCAATGTCCAGACATGAATAAGACCACCCAGTCAATGTCCACACATGAATAACACCATCCGGTTAATGTCCAGTCAATGTCCAGACATGAATAAGACCACCCAGTTAATGGCCAGTCAATGTTCAGACATGAATATGACCATTCAGTCAATGTCCAGACATGGTTCAGACATGAATAATTCCATCCATTCAATGTCCAGACATGAATAAGACCATTCAGTCAATGTCCAGACATGTTCTAGACATGAATAAGACCATCCAGTGAATGTCCAGACACGAATAAGACCAACACCAATAGATTAATTTACACCACCAAAAACCCTGAGTCCATAAGCTATACAAGAAGACTTCCCTGAAATATCCTGGCCTCACCTACAGACAAAACATATATTAAAAAATTCAGACGTTTAGGACATTTTTCCTCTTATCAACAACAGATACGGTCTTATAGACAGAAGAGGTGAAGATAATTTCAACTACACTTTTAATCCAGTAGTATTTAATGGTAATTAAACCCTTCCATGCCATTTGGGGTAAAAAGGAATGGTAGGCAACCTTAACTTGGCATAAATAACACCATTCAGTCAATGCCCAGATATGAATAAGACCATTCAGTCAATGTCCAGTCAAAGTTCAGACATGAATAAGACCATTCAGTCAATGTCCAGACATGAATAAGACCACCCAGTTAATGGCCAGTCAATGTTCAGACATGAATATGACCATTCAGCCAATGTCCAGACATGGTCCAGACATGAATAATTCCATCCATTCAATGTCCAGACATGAATAAGACCATTCAGTCAATGTTTAGACATGTTCCAGACATGAATAAGACCATCCAGTGAATGTCCAGACATGAATAAGACCAACGCCAATAGATTAATTTACACCAACCAATTTACACCACCCTGAGTCCATAAGCTATACAAGAAGACTTCCCTGAAATATCCTGGGCTCACCCACAGACAAAACATATATTAAAAAGTTCAGATATTTAGGACATTTTTCCTCTCATCAACAACAGAGTCAAGGAAAAAACAGAAAGCAAAAATAAATTTATGGTTACTATGCTGGCATCTGAATAAAGGACCAAAGAAAAATATTTCAAGCAACTTCTCAAAAGCACACTTCCTCTACTTTATTTGAAGTGTGAATCTTTTTCTTTTGTCTAGCTATGAAATATAGGACAGGCTTGACTGAGTGCTAAAGTATGACATTTGTGTTGGTGAGTATGTGCACTCGTCTGCCCATACCTCAGCAATAATCTCTCCATTTTCTGCGTGGACCTGCACAATGCCTCCAAGTTCTCCGAGGAAAGTGAAGATCTCATAGAGCTGGATGAAAAAAAAAAAAAAAACTTAAGACCCTTCCCTTTCTTGGCCTCCCTTATAGATACACACCTTCCCACGCAATCACACAAGAAATCAACACTCAGGCAAAGCACACACACACACACACTAGAATAGGCAAAGATTTACATGATGTAATCCTCACATTTCTTCCCTACAATATACACACATCTCAGTAGAGAATGAGAACACATTAACCAGCATGAATCACTAGGCATTCACCAGATGTGGCAAAAACAGTTTGTCCATGCTGCTAGGAAAGCGGAGCAATGACATCTGCACAAACACTACCAAGTTTTTCACTCAAAAACTTCATGTTGAAGCGTTTTTATGTACTTTACATGTTTGAGACAGGTTTATGCTGCATTATTTTCGTTGGAGACTTTTTTGACCATAACAGTTCCCATTCCTGTGGTTTCTTGGTGATTTACCTCACTGTTGCTCATCTGATAAAGATCTTTGTAAGCCATGTAGACCTGATAGGAGTTGACTCCTGGACAGAGACAGACAGAATGAGAAGGAAAAAATAGAAATGAGGAAGAAGATGACAAAAAACAGCTTACACGACACACCCTGTACTGTCCACCTTACTGGTTCAGTACATTTTCATCTAAGAATACTAGCATTAAAAATAACAATATTATATATAGAACATGGCCCCCACCCTCACCCCTACCAAATTTTCACCTTTTTCCTTGAGCAGGACCTCCACTTCCTGCTTGACACTGTCGTTCCAGTGTGTGATGTCTACATGGAGCGAGTAGTCGCAGCATGCTTTATCATCTGCCCACTCCCTCCAGCGTTCAAAGGCCTCCACCAGGCTGCAGCCAGGGTCAGGGATCACGTGGTCGACTGTAGACGGAGAATGCCGGCAGAAGAGAGAGAGGGAGGGAGGTCATGAATTCTGCCACTGATCCTCAGTCTGGCTAACAACAATTTAGCCAAAAGGCCATGCTAATGGACAAACGGGCCGACAAGCACATGAGCACTGGCTTCTAAGGTTACCAGTGGTCATAATAAATGGCCAGTGAATGTAGGCAGAGGCTTTGTGCTTGTAGCAAAAAAAGAAACAAGCAGCTCACTCAGTGTGGTAGCAGCACACTCAGTGTGGTTTGGATTCAGAATCCAAACCACACTGAGTGAGCTGCTTGTTTCTTTTTTTAATGGAATGTGATAATGCTGTTAAGAATGCATGAAATCTAGTGGTTTACACTTAGTATTATGCTAATGAGATCATGCTACAAGCACAAATGCTCTACCCACATTCCCTGGCCATTTATTAAGTAATTGTGCCTTATAGGTGCATTTTATAGTTAGGGCTAACTGATCCCCTGCCTGTAAGTATACACTACAAGGTGATTCCATTAAAGTCAATGCTGATCTTTTTTTTTTGGGGGGGGGGGGGGGGGGGAGAAACACTATTCCTTTAAGATGTTTCCTTAGTTTACTGATGTTTCTGCGTATAGCACTCATTACAAGAAGCTCAACCAGCTAGTGCACATCCTATGCCAACTGGAAAAGAGAGGCCCATGGTCCTTCAGACTAAGACTTCTAAGCTTCTCTTAAACTCACCTTCATTGCAACTGAATCTGGAAAGACTTCCATCAAGCAAAACCTAATCCAGCTAAGAGCTTCCCAGTCTTACGCAGAAATGTGTCTGTGCACTACTTTAGTTTAATCCACTCTAGACATCTCTCAATGTCATTTAGCATTCATTAACTCCAGGAACACTACAGTGCAAAACAGAGACAGACATACAGCAGAATAACAGAACTAACTTTCCTTGAGTGTATTAAGTAGTCAATGGTCCAGCATAACAGCGATATAGTGAAAAGAGAGAGAGAGAGAGAGAGAGAGAGAGAGAGAGAGAGCTGAGAGACAGAAGCTGCTGCTTCTGTTTCTATGGTTTGTGGCAACTCTTATAGTGCTTCTGGGGTTCCACGGGACTAGTGTTTCACAGTGGGCCTCCCCAGGCCCTCACTTGAGCATTGTGTGGTCTGCTGGACCACTGCCTGCTTTGTGTCATTTAAGACTACATTATCATAGTAAGCACTCCCTACGCAGCCATATAGCTCCCTGCCAGTGAGTGATCCCTGGCAGTCTTAGCTTGGCTTGTCACCTTGAGTCACATTTTGACCTTCCTGGTTGCCTATTTAAATCAAGGATGAACCTCATGTGCCACAGTGCACAACTCGAGTTTGAAAAGAGACTAACCAGCCCACTTAGCCGATCTGGAAAGACTTCTGTAAACAGTCACTGACTGCTTTAGAACAAACAGTACTAGTACTAGTGTTTGACTGCAACTGCCAGTGTGTGACTGCAAGAACTTCTAAATTCATACAGGAATTTAAACCCATTAAAAGCCTTTCAGTTACAGTGGTAAACCATTTAAAAGCCTCCAGAAGTTAAAAGATATGACCCTATTCAATCATTTCATCCTAGTTTCACCACTTGTTTATACTGTTTTTTTCCCCTCATATATCCTCTTACCAATCATGGTGGTTCCCCCTGCCAGGGCTGCCTTGGTGCCCTGCGTGAAGTCGTCCACAGTGGTGGTGCCCCGATAAGGCATCTGGAAGTGGGTGTGGATGTCAATCCCCCCAGGGATGACCATCTTCCCATTTGCCTCAATCGTCTTTACCCCTCCTGGGACTATCAGGTTATCCCCAATTTGTCTGTTGATCAGGAGGAGATAGGACCTTAGGGAAGGGGACTGCTCAAACATGGGCTATATTTGTCACACTATTAACAATGACAGCTTCAGTATTTCACACACAACAGGACTCACAGTTGAACTGTACTTCAGGAAAACAGAAAACATCATTGCAGGCAACAAAATAGCAAAAATGAAATGACTATGATATACACATTGCCGTGCAACATAAGGTAATGTCTATGTAAACTGTTACCTGGGTTGGTAATGTAACTAAAGTATTTGTTTGCTATGATACTGTGACTAAATACAAATGTATTTCAATGCTAGAGGATTATTCACCATGACCAATAATCAGCATGAGCTGGGTGAAAAGGCTATAATATAAATTCAATCTAAATGATTTGTAATCGCTTAGTACAATAGGTGCAGATCATATAGGCATGTATAGGTTTTTAATAGGAGTGAGTTTCTTACATTGCAAATCACTAATTATTTCATTCTTGGATAAAAAAAAACAAACAAAAAAAACCGAACAGAACTGCACCAGAGCTTTGGGGGTAAAGAAGGAAACTATGCTCAGCTAAGTGTTGAGAAAGGGAGCAGAAGGCCAGGAGTGAGCTTGGAATAGGACTGAAGAATGCAAGCACTGTGTTTGTACAGAGCCCACAGGGGAGGATGCTCAAACTAGGGCTGGAGCGAAGAGCCTAGATTTGTGTCCCAGGAAGTGTGTGCTTGTATCTGTGTGTGTGTGTGTGGGGGGGGTGTTCTGGAGTGTGTGCACTCTGGTATTTATCTTACTTAATGAGGCCATCCTCCATGTAGATATCAGCATAGAAAGACTGGTCATCGTTCACAATCCTGCCTCCCTTAATTAGAAGCCGGTCGCTCTGAAAACACGGGTGAGCAAGATAGGGTGGAGAGAGGGAGGGAGAGAGTGAAAAAGAGAGGGGGGGGGGAAACATATGAGGCAATCACATGTGACAGTCTTGGACACGTATTTGGGAACTTTCCTACTGCTCTTCCTGAAAAATAACAGCCAACAGCTGAAGAAGAAAAACAAATGCTTTCTGTATGCAATATCATTTAAGACACAGGACTAACTGATATGAATAAACATGAACTATATCAGTCTCTCCAATAGCCCACATTTGTCAGCTATGAGAGCTTCATGTCCAAGGAGCTAGTTCAATGACAAAATGTCTCCCGTAATTAGTGGCAGCATACCTGGCTAAGTGAAACATTGTAACATTGAGTCACTGGCACCGTCAGTGCACCGTCAAGCCGCTAGCTTGTGGCTAACATAGCCCTATCAGATACACTATCTCAGGCCTGCAGAAAGCAGGAGTGTTTTTTTGTTTTTTTTTGTACGGAAATACAGGGGCACTGAATCACAAGGGCTACATTCTTGGCAGACAGACAGAATGTTACAATGACTCAGCGGGATGAAAGAGGGCCAAAGAATCCTTGAACAACTCACATCCAACACACACTGTGTCTGAATCTGTGTAGACTCCTTTGGGATATGGTAAAAAAAACAATTGTTTTGGTTTTTTTTAGCCTCCTAGCAGTCAAGAGATGTTTAGGAATTAAACGTAAACTCTCTACACACACTACTGGTTTAATTTAAGAGAGTTGCGAACAGTTGTATGGAAAAGCACTGAACATCTTATCTTGAACCATCTGTACTACTGTCTTTTGCACTACAAACACAGACTTTATGGCCTATACTCTTTGTAATGCAGTAACATTTTAATCTAACATTGTAAAGTATGTAAGTTGCATTCATTGAGCACTAAAGAGGAAGAACAGCAGAATCAGCAGATCAAGAAGTTTAAATAAAATCAAATTTATTTATATAGTGCTTTTTACAACAGATGTTGTCACAAATCAGTTTTACAAATGTCTAAGTCCAAGTCCCCAGTGAGCAAGCCAAGGGCTACAGTGGCAAGAAAAACTCCCTAGAGCATGAGGAAGAAACCTTGAGAGGAACCAAGACTCAAAGAGGAGGGGGGCATCCTGCTCTGGCCGATACAATTTTTTGAAGTGTGATCAAAGTTTGCTTAAAATTATATGATAAAATTAATATACTTTTAGCATATTTAAAATAAGTATAAATAATCTGTAGTGCATTTACAGCATATGGTAATGTGCAGTACACACAACATAATGAGACCACCACAACACACCCACATGGATCACTGAGGCCATTGCTCAATTATTCAGTGATGTCACAGGCTGAAAGGCAGGGTGTTGCCACGGTTTTGCAGCACCAGGCGGTTGAGCATGTGTGCCACTAGTCCTATTTGTGAAGCAGCAGTAATGCAGGTCCATAAAACCTGGGCCATCTTCTCTAACCTGCAGGGGCAGGGGCAGTAGCAGAGGAACAGGGGCCTGGATCAATAACTTTCATTACTGCCAAATAGAGTACTTAGGCACTACTGCTTGGGTTAAAGTATGATTAGGGACATCCTTGCTATCAGTGGACTAATTATATTCTGCCCCCTTGTATGATACACATTGTGAATTATAATACTTAATGAATAGGGGTCACGTTTGTTAGACACTACAGTTTAATCACAGTTGCATTTCAAAACATTAGCGAAATGCAGCGAGGTTGGCTTTCACACTCTCACACAAGTAGAGGTGGAGTTACTGAGGTTTCCAACCTACAGGGCTTTTGAATTGTGTATGTAATTAGCTCAGGCTCACTGGTACAAACTATTTTTGTTCATCATTGGAGACATTAGTTATTTTTCCATCTGAAAAGATATTTCATACAGCAATAAAACATGACTGCATAATTAAAATATTAGCCAGTTTTGCCATTTTTAGACATAACTGCTTTTGTTTTTCAGACCCCATTTGTTGGACATTACTATAAGAGGACATTAACTGGCATCACAATAATTGTCTCAACAAATTCCTGTCTGCTTGTTAGAACACTGACACAAAGTGTAGCACATGGGGGCATGCCCAAATGCCTCACAGTCATAAGCACTATATGCAAACGTAAAGTGTTAATTCTCAATCATATTACTCATCTAATATGTTTCGATCAGTTGTGTTATGCTAAAACAAACAAACTGACAAGTCAAGGCAGCACCAAAGATGCTTCATCTAAGTGAAGACAGAGCCAATGATCAATGAGGTGCTGACCTGACATGAGCAAATATTTGAAACCCCAATATTGTATATGTATTCCATTACTCTTTAAAACCACAGCCTTTAAGGTTCGCCACAATTTAGTAGCCAGAGACTGATGCTATACAATAAAAGTCAATGGAAAGCCACGTGTCTCTTACTTTGTATATCAGGAAATGCTTAAGAACATCAGGTTTGGACAATGTGAAGTTTACATCTCCTTTACCCACTCCACGTGTAGAGGTTAAGCTGCATAAGTCTCTTTATATATAAACAGTAACTTAATTATGTTGTTGAGCTATGTAATAAGGGATGGCTGTTCTATAATTGTTAGTAATCATATCCATTTACTGCCATACAGTGTGATAACTATGTTTGTCATGGACATTATTTCATCATCAACCCTAATTGCCACATATTTCCCTGCATATGACTAAGGTGACCTCATCATTTTGGACATGCATAGCCCTCACAATTGAATCATATATGAAGGAGGGGAACATGTTTTAATTGCTAAATAAGCTATAATTAAATAATACCAGAGATACAATGGCCTGTTTCCTTCATGCATGGTGTGTACACTACACTCAATCTGCCTCTTGTCAGTTCCCTAGTGAAAATGCCTTATATCCAGACATCTCTGCAGAAAACACAGTGGACACAACTGGGTGAGACTTACCTACGTTTGAAGTTCTAGTTCTTAAAACACTTATAGGGACCTAACATTTCAGCATTTTTTCTAGTATGAATGTCAGTAAGTTTGTGACAGGACATCACAACTGACATTCACATTGCTGGGCACTGGATAAGAGTGCAAGTCAGTCTCCCAGAAGAGTCAAACAGAGTCAACAGAAAATGTAGACTGATCATTGCGGAACATGCCTGGCATGAGGCTGGGGAGATCTAGAGAGAGTGAGGTATTGCTTTGGACCAGCACAGGTCTGACTCACAGAATCATGACCTTTTCGGTCAGGTGACATGCCTCAATTTGATGTGTTCATTTCCTCAGTAACAGCTCTCTTTATAAGCCTTTTTGAATTTATTGCTAACTGTTACCATGTAACTCTTTTCAGATCATTACACAACATTCATGCACCAAGCTGAAAGCTATCATTCACCAGGGAATAATTGTTTGCTTACAGTAGAATTTGCAAGCATCCCAAATCAACAGATTCAAATTGATACTATTTTCCCTTGTCTGTGTGCTGGAATGTTCTAGTAGCTTATGCAATATTCGAGGGATGAACAAGAGACTCAAGGGATGATAAAGAGAGGATAAAGGATGTGGGTTCTTCTATGCAGGGTTTCTACTGAAATCAAGCAGAGTGTCTGTTTTCCACATTGACGAAGACCAGGCAAACAGGAAGGCAGCATAGGGGGAAAGCTCTCAGACATGGACAAAAGATTCCTTTCATTGTCTTTCTGCACGCCAGGTTTGTCATACAATTAAAAATTAAAGGCTTCCAGTATACAGTAGTGCAGATTAAAGAATGGCATCACTAAGTGAATTATGTTTCAGCACATTCAGATGCATACAGTTCATTATAGCAGAGGAAAAAAAAAAAATTGGTGCTCTGTGATTTGTTTGTGATTGCACTAATTGTGGGCAGTGGTGGCTCAGTGGTTTTGGTACTTGGAAGGTTGCTGGTTCAAGCCCCACCACTGCCAAGTTGCCACTGTTGGGCCCCTGAGCAAGGCCCTTAACCCTCAATTGCTCAAATTGTATTCAGTCATAATTGTAAGTTGATTTGGATAAACACATCAAATAACTGTGTTCTGAAATTGTTTTGATGGCTAGGCAAAGTATGCTTTTAGGTCCTCATAGAATGGATCTCAGTGGTATTTTTGGCATTTGTTCAACACAAAGTTGTCAAACAGACCTTAAAAGAATGAAACAAAGGTAATTGTTGAGCTGAAAGCAAGATGAAAGCTGATCTCAGATCAGATTTCTCATGTGCTTTGCAGACCTTTGACACTTAGAAAAACATAAATGGTCCAAAAACAGCTGTCCTACTACAAACCCAAATCTCTGTGGAGTTTTGTACACTGCTCACAAACATAACTATACAGGAAGATCCAGAGTACCCGAAACCTTTAAGGTAACTTTAACCGACTTCTGAACATCTGCGGTTGGACTAATTGAAACAATTTGGGAAACGGGCCTAATGTAAAACATGCACAATTCTGATACCGATTCTGTTTGGGTTCTAGATGGGAACAGTAGTGTCGTTTGTACAAATGGAACGGAAAAAGGTCGCATAATTCTGAGCCAAGAGGACATTACAGATCGGTACTATTAGCTCTGCTCATAAGTTAGGGCGGGATGATGGAAGAAAACCAACGCGGCATGAAAGCCAGTACTGCAACCTTGTTGCTTAGTGACCAAAATATTTACCATACACTCATAAACTCTTTGCGATTTTTTTCTTTTTTTGCCGGCAGACCAGTCGACCCAAAATAATTTATCAATCTAAATAAATTGCACTCGCTCGATACTATGCACCAGGGACAAAATATCCGTTTCCTACAACGAAGGCGGTGTGGTTGCCATGGTAGCTAAAATCGTCGTTATTATAACTCTGAACTGTCCAGCAGACCTTTACGTATGAAAGCATCAAGCTATGACCTTACAGGCTGATCCTGGATCACCTCTAAACCTTGCCAATGATCAAGTATCTAATGCGCTCTTAATTAAACCCCAGGAATGGGTCTTTAGTTAAAAAATTTAACTAGTTTAACTAGTTTAGTAAAATATTGTTGATATTTAACAGCAGGTAGATTATAAGTAGTAAGCGCAAATGTGACATTCCAATCAACATTCAAACCTGCAAATCATAGCGCTACGCTGGTGCCAGCGGCAGCATCCACCCACACGCCTATTTTCATCTTTCGTCTCCATGGTGAATGAATGTTGGTATGGGTGGTGCTAGAGCACAGCTGCCTGTCTCGCTTGCCGTCAGCACCCCTTACACAGATGGTTTGCAGTCTACAACCCCGTTTTCTGCGCTGCTAGCCTGGGCAAATAGACTTCCCCACGTCTGGTAGGTCCCATCATTCCTACCCACATGTCTGGAGAAAATTATTGATGACACGAGCAGCGCACGAAACATTGAGCTACTGCGAGCGAAGAGACGGGAAAAGAGCAAACCACACCTAGAAATTTGACCAGACCCTCATTCTGTCTCTACACAAGCCAAGCTTCTGTAGACTAGGACAAGTGAAAAACAGCTGCCTCACCCGACAGCAAAGCCGGCTATTAAAATATACACTTATGTCATAACACTATAAGGCTATAAACTACATCGCCTCGCACTAGCCACTGATTACGCCCCAGCATCCTAAAAGCAATTTGCAGGGTACGGAAAAGAACAAAGAACCGTGATACAGCAGTTGGACAAAAATAAATAAATAAATAAATAAATACAGCAAGCCTCCTTATAAAAATTAATTTACTTATAGTCCTTTTGTGGTTCTAATTCATACATTTTCGGACAATGTGTTTACGCCCGTTTGCTTCTTTGTGGCAGACAAATACCGGCGTTTGCCAGTTATCAGCACTAAACGTTTATGGGCGTGTTTTTCTCTTGCGGCAGTCAGGAGAAACTGAGATTCAGCCTAACTGTTTATTTGAATAGACATTTGAATAAAGGAGCCGTTTTATATATCGACTCTGAACATATTATATCAATTCTGAACGCGTAAGGCTACTTTATTCATGTACTTTTTAATTGCACCTATATACAAAGGCGATATACCTTCCTTCTTTAATCGTCGATTAAGTATGCACATTTAGGAATTAATCATTCACAAATGTAAAAACAAAACCTCAATATATTACCGAGTGTATCATCTAGGGTAGTTCATTAAATGTTCACAGACAATAATGCAATTTAGCTTTAAGAAAACGCCTCATTCTGCTTCTGTCACTATGGGAGCTTGTCATTCTGTCCCATGCGGCAGATTTAATCTAATCTAACAAAAGCATTCGCATGCCATGGACAGATATCTTTTCGTAGTTTATCCATAGCGCATTTACGAACCTCTGTTTAGGATTTCAGTAAAATCCAGACAACAAAAGAGCTGCCTTGCGAAGATTAGTTTTTGGACAATGAAACGATATCTACTTACTGTGATTTTAGGAATATTCTTTTTGCCTTGGTAGGACATGATTTATGCGTCGTGTATGTGGACGTTATTCCAAGGGATTTATGATGACTGTTTTCTCGATGTGCTCAGTCTGCAGCTGGTGCAAAAGAGGGAAACTGATCAATATTTTGTGGCTGCGCACACTGGAGTGGAGCGCCTATTCGCAGCGAGAACGTTAGACTGCGGGGCTCCGCCCTCGTTGTCCCGATGTGCGTGATGTGCGTTTCATCCCACAAGAGGACGCTCTAGCCGGGTTTTCTCATTTTATTTATTGTTTTATTCCCTTTATTTTTAATGTGTTTTATTAAAGCACTTCGCATCAACAGTTGTTCGCTTGCTGTATTAAAAGCCTAATTCCCTAACTCTAGGATATTTTTGTGTGTGTATACCTATATTATCTCCAACCTCTTAAGGGATCCCACTTCAAATCAGTTCAGATTTTTGTTCAACGTTCATAAGTCCGTAACATTTGGCAAACGCTAGCAAACGTTACTGTAAATCGGAATTTTAGACGGGCCAACAAACACACAGGACAGTTCTGCAAACCCTAATAAAAACTAATAAAACATGAATAGAATTTGAGGTAAGAATATTTAAGAAATATTCTGTTTCGTTTTTATTAAACACATATTTTAAAATAAAAGAATTTAAAGAGCTTGTTGAATATTGACTAGACAGGCATCCAGGCTGTGAATGAAAACAAAGAGGATGCAGTCTGGCTCAGGGAACAGCTGCTCAGCCCCACCCTGCTATGTGCCTCTGTAGTCTACACCTCCTTTATAGCCTCCTCGACCCAAACACACACACACACACACACACACACACACACACACACACTTCTGTAGGCTACTCTTGTTCTACTGCAGACATATTACCCACTTTCAGCTTGAATACCTAATATCTGAGATAGGTTATTTCATAACCTCAAAACAAGCCAATGTGTCACTGTAAGTACTGGCCAAGTGTTGCCACCCTATCTTGGATTACATTAGCTGACCCCAGTAGTGTAAACACACGTACCATGTACACTCATTTGCAAACCCACAAAAAAACACACACAAGCAAATGTGATGGGGACACAAACAATACCCCATGCTCTGGCAGTCTTACCATCTGGACTCCACCCCTTAGCTCATGAATTACCAAAGAAGAACAGCTGCAGGGGGGCGGTGCCTTGTTTGGCTACTAATAATATCTATACGTAATCTTTAGCAAAAATGCTAAAATGCTCATAAATTCAAATCACATTAGGATTTGAAAATAATTCCACTTGGTAAAACTGTAAAACTGAGGATAAACACAATGTCTTTCACATTACTCTTTTCAAAATATAAACGCTATAAACACTAACAGTGTATGGACTCTAAACCATCATGAAACTGATCACCTTTGTAAATACAGTAAAAAAAACCCAAAACATAACTAGTGCTTTTGAAGAAATATATGTTTCTTTAATAGTAATACTAAAAAGAATGTAAGACTTATTTGAGCTCTATATTTGGGGATTGCAATATGCAATATAAATGATTGCGATGCTTAGGAGTCTGTACCACTGACCATTTCTTCATTATCATATTGCACCCCTGCTTTCCTCCTGTTTTTGCCGAGTCAATTGTAATCTGGATTGTAATGATATTGTCTAGCCACAGGAGGGCAGTCTCCTACTGAAATGTTTTTTATGCTGTCAGAGAAGTGGTGATTGCCCCTCACGATTATTGCTCCAGGCACCGATTTGCCCATTGAAGATAATGTTGAACCAAACTACAAAAGTTGTTCTAGGTCATTTATAATAGGTTACTTTAAATGGACAGCAATACTGTCAATTTCTCACAAAAAAACTATTTCTCCTTAACCTTAGAATTTTGCTAATTGCGGCATTGGCTTCATCTCTGGGGACAATCCAGCAGTAAATCAATCATGTCACTCAATTCAGTGACTCATCCTTGTAGGCCTCATGCCGAGCATCTTGTTTGGTTGAGCAGTTATTTTCAATCGAACTGAAGTCTTTTCGGTGAAATGTATTAGGCTAACAAAGTTCTAAAATTGTCACTGAAAAAAAAAAAAAACTACAGAAACACATTAGCAGACATTTAGCCACTTCATCTAACAGTCTTTCTGTTGAAAATAAGTGATGGTTCTACTATTGAAAACAGGTCTGAGGGTTATTTACCTGTCCCTCTAACTGAAGTCAGCTGTTGAAGAATTCAATAAAGGAAAACTGGCAGAGAAAAAGGATGGCATATTAGGTGCAGCAACTAAAAAAGGTCTGTCACTGTGGGAGAATTACAAAACGATAAAGCTGGAAGTAACATTATAGTAGTAGCATTACGTTGAGAATTGAACCCATTAACCCGGTGTTATTAGCACCCTACTCCTCCTGCTTCTACTCTACCAGGTAACATGCAGGAGCTACTAAAACATCAATTTGTCATTAGTTATTCAACTATAAGTGTGCACTACAAATGATTACCATTAATAACAAGAACAAAAACATTATTACTGATGACAAGATGAGTTAAATTAGTTTTGAATTTGATTTGTCTATGATGCTTTGCATTCCCTTATTGCGGCTTTATTGAGGGGTTTGAGCACTGGATGGGGTATGTGAGGGAAGGAAGATCGGTGGTTTGAGTAGAACCTACTCTTATTCAGTTACTGGACATTGTGGCATATGATGACACAAATGTGCTTATTTAGGTACGTTAATAAAAACCCTCAAGCTCTCATTGCCGGTCAGCTGCCCTTCCATGCTAAAATGTAGAAGCATGACTTGATAAAATTCCTTTTGGCTGTAAGACCAAGGTTCAACAACACAGCCGGTCTGTATTTTCTGATCATGAGGAGCATTTGACACACATTAACCTTTCTCTTCACGCATACTTTAAATGTGTAAAAGGTGATACTAGATTCTACAGCATTACATTTTTGTCAAGGTTTACTCACTGAGAATTTACCTCTCTTGCCTGAAGTGATAAATTCTATAAAATATGTAAAGTGCATCTTACATACCACTCCTCATGCAAACATTTATTTAGATAATATTAAAGGACACATCCTGCAGACAAGAAGCTGCTAACATGCAATATCTTAGGTCTAATGTTTTACAAAAATAGAAATAGTGAACGAATTCCCTAATTCAGAAATATCCTCAACAGGAATTCAACATCGACCTCTTCGCTGTGAAAGCGTTGTACTGGTGTGTGGAGGTTTAGCAGGACTACTTTGGGACAAAGTAGTAGGCTAGAAAGTACGTAGGAACATCTCACTTACCTTTACATCGTTACCGCTTTGAGGTACCTGCTTGTCAGTGGTGTCTTTAATTTCCTTCATTTGTTTTGAATCGTGTGCTCTGTTGGGGGATGAGCACTTGGCGTCGCTGGTTGGACTCCTAGCCTCGCTCGCTACACCTCCTTTATTTTGCGTTCTCGGAGTTCTTGAGCCTCGTTGACCGACACTAAGAGCATCAAAGTCGATGGTTTTGCTCTCGTACGCTCCTTCAACGTTGCAGAATAATCCTCCGTGCTTTTGCCTGGGTATTTGATCGGCTGTACCCGGCCGAGCGAGATAAACCGGTAGGTCATCGTCCCTGTTCATAGTGCGTCTACCTTCAGCCATGCTGCGCAGCGAGGGGGCTGGAAGAGAAGGGAAAGAACGCTTCGACTGACTCAGAGCGAACGCACCGGAGATTAAACAGAAGTGGAAACCCAAAACCAGAGGTGGCAGTGCTGTCCTGGATCCCCACGGAGCATCAAAACGCACCTCATGCGTCGATCCAGCAAGAGATTATGAGAACAGGATGTTAAATACGTTTCATATAGAAGTGGATATTTGTATGTATATATATATATATATATATATATATATATATATATATATATATATATATATATATATATATATGGGGGGGGGCTTTTTTGTTTTTCTCGTTTTACTTTTATTGTTGCCAATTGGATTTCTTCGTCACTTTGACGAAAATAACTGCGGTGGGCTTGAGTAATTGGTAATTGTTAAAATAATAAGTTTGAAATAGTATCTTACGTTACCGCTTTCCTTATTACCACGGGTTTAACATAGACCTAACACATCAGTGACAGAGGGTCACTTTCATGCTTGTTATATTATATAGCTTGATTACCTTACCCGATTAATTTCAATTTTATTTTATTTGTACTCCATTTCTTACCGTAGACATAATCACAAAGCATCTTTATAGAAAACCAGGATCACTCATCTAATGAGCAAGCTGAAAGGACTTGTGGCAAGGAGATCTCTGAGATGACATACAGAAGACATATTGAAAGGCCAGACTCAAAATTGGAACCCGACCAACTCTGCACAGCACTAGACCTTGAAACCATCGACAGATCAAGTTACTAAACACAGGTTGGAGATATTTAACTAATGTTAAAGCTAGAGCTAGGGTGACTCTTGATCGGCTTGGGCATATATATAGAGGGTTAGACATGACAAACAGAAGTTCCGTATTAGCACAGAAAAGCAAAAAGCAAATCTGGGTTTTCTTTGACAGCTTAGGGAGTGTGCTGAACAAAATATTTATGACGAATGTAGGACAAATTATTCTGCGGGATGAGACACTATAACATGCATTATTGGATGCCGATGATAATTTCAGCCGGAAGGTATGTAGCACATCCGAATAGTTATGAAATGATCAGGCATTTCCATTACAGAGAGTCAGAGGAACAACAGCAGAGGTACCATGACAGCTACTGCTATCTAACAGACCTGATTTTTATGCTATAAAACTTACAGTGTACATGAATTATGGGCATCGGCATTAACTGTAATAGGCGTGAACCCATGCTTAAAGGAATTGCTTAAAAGAAATGGGAAGGCCCTTATATAGCAAGCCAAAAACCTAATATTTCTAATGTTGTCCTCCATTTTAATAAATACCACATTACATAAATATATTTGCAACTACAAGTCCTTAGACTGTTCTGGATATAAGCATTTAACTGAAATGCGGTCTAACATAAGTGCAAGCATTTTGTACCTGCCTTGCAGGTCTTTATAACGTACTGTAGCTCTGAAACTAAATCAGTCTTAAAATAAGAAAACACTAATCCCCTCTGACTTTACTCAGTAATGACGACCAAGATTTCTAAATCGCGATTGTCTTTCCGGGGTTCAGTTTAATTCACACTTCCCCAGCCCCGCAATGGCGCTATCCTTTCAGCACCGCGAACGACGCCCTCAGTTACTCACAGATACGACGCTTTTGAAAATTTGGAAGTGCCGTGTCACTAATAAGTTAAATACCGTACTGTGTCTTTAAAAAAAGACGGGACGGCTTGCGCAAACTCCTTTTGTTACGAGCCGTGTGGTGGCGTGATTTCGCAGCTTTGGAATACAGCCTACTGCTTGATCAAGTGCACTCGTAGGTTAACAACCAACACGACGACGTCTTTAAAAAAAAATTGAAGTCAGGAATGAATGTTTTGTTATGGTTGTTGATTTAGGTTTAGTCTGTAAGCCTAGTATGCTAGAGCTAACCATATGAGAGTTCCAGAACCATCTTAAAAACGACATAGCACACTAGCCCGAGGAGTGGGTTTCACGCTGCGTGAACAAGAAAACATTAAGGGAAGAGCTAGTAAACGTCATCCTGGCCCATGTACTGTCAGTTCACGCCGGTATTGACGTCATACTTGGCGTCCCATGGCATTACAGAACATGAGATCATCAAATAGCACATGAGATCACACACTTCCAGTCTCCAGATCAAGTTTCACGAGCCGTTTGTGACTTTATAATGGGCTTGAAAATCTGTGTAGATTCAAACATGAATAATATTGAACTGCTTAAGGCAATTGATTTAGTAGCATATTTGTAGTCTTCTTGTGTTTATTAAAGTATGGGATTTTTTTTTCTGAAGGAAAACCAAGTAGTCTAATTCAGTCAATTGTCCATGCATACTCAGTCACTGGCCACTTTATTATGTAACATTGGATTTATTTCTAATGGGTATTTTTTAGGTGTACAATTACAGACTGCACATCAAACAAATTATCAGCTACATTCTGTCCAATTATCCCCGGTCACTTACTGAACTCAGAACCATAGAAAGACAGGTTATTATTTGAGTGGTGGACTACTCTCACCACAGCAATGTCATATGCTAAAGTCACAGTACTAGGCATTGTGCTAGCGTGAATGTATCAACACTGTGCTTGGGTCTGCCTTGACAAAGTATCCAGCACACAGCAGACCTGCAGTCAGAAACCAGCCAGTGACAAAGTGTTAATGAAGGAACGCTAACACAAATTGTGCATGGCTAACTCTGCTGTTGGATTGTAGCTTCTAACTAATAAAAATCCAATGAAATGGAGTGGTGAATGCATAAATCCTTTGAATGTATGTTTATACATGTCATTTATACAAAACCACTACATGACCTGAAACTGAAATACATCTATGTGCAGACGCTTTCGACATGGGGTGAGTCATCTGGCTTGTATCCTAATCAACTATGGAGGAGGCAAGATCCTAATGGAACTAATCAAGTTCCTAATGGAGCAGACTGAGTATGATGGCATTGGTTCTGGCAGATGCTTACATGAGCAGTACTTCACCTGCTCGACAGTCTTCATTCAAATACAATTATGTGGATCATAATGAAATGATTGGCTCAGAAGGGCCCAGTTCTGGTTTTGCGCAGTCAAGGTCAGACATGGATTTCCTCCAATCTTTATGTTCAGTACTGTATTATTTTTCATATAGTTAACACCACAGGAAAACCCGCTAAATCAGTTTTTGTCTCCTAACTGTTTTTATTTTCCATTTTAAAACACTATTAAGCCATCACACCGTGGGAACATTTTTCTAACATTTAAAAAAAATTTTTAACTACTTACTACAACTACCATTCCAGAGCTAAAATTTGAACTCAGGACCACCAGGGATCTGAGAAAATTATAACTTTGCAATATACAGTGTTAGCACAGGCAAAACTGTGTATTTAATCCCTCAATGGCCTTTTGTCTATGAATAATACCCTCTCTGACCTTGGTGGCACATAGTGGAATGTAAATACAGATTTAAATCTGTCATGACTGATGCTTGGACTTCTGGCAAAAGTGTAGGATGGTGTGTCCTAGACCCCATAAGTAGGATTCTGAACACAAGATAATTGTGCTTCACTAAACATTATGCATACAAATATGAAAAACCCACAGGTACTTAAAAGGAAAGATGAAGATGATAAATCTAAAACAAACATGAGTGACAGAGGATCCTTTAAAACATTTTTAAGGGCTATAAAATGGGGGAGCTTTTTAGAAGGAAAAGTACAGGAAAAACTCTGTTGTGTAAATACCCCCAACAGGAACAAAAAGCAGTTTAGTGATATTATTTGTTATACCTACTTATAAGTTCTGCAGCCTCTATTTATTATTCTTGGGGTGGGTAGGAAGACAGAACTATGGCTGACATGAAAAACATTTTGCTTATTGCACAAAAAATGTCACTTCAAGACAGCTGAAAGTTTTTTTCAGATTGTTTTCAATATTTTATATTTACATTTACCATTTTGCATTTAGCTCTCATCCAGAGCAACTTACAAAAATGCTTTGTCATCTACTCAGAATGTATCCTGGCCAGTAGGTTAGAGTCAAAGATACAGCTGAAGTAGAATAATACTAAAATACAGGAATCAATGCTGATACCTAGAAGAAATGCAAAATAAGCATAACCTCTAAATGAAACAACAATAAGTGGAATACCAAATGATACCAAACAATACATTAATTCATTTTGTAACCCTTGATGAAATGATGATGTAACATCATAACATCATCATAACATCAGCGTAGCTTGCCCTAATGTAGAACTAGCTGTGGGTTTATGTAAAGAGATCTTTCTACTCCATGGGTGCCTGGATAAGGGCTGATTGAAGTTACGCCTGCTCAGGGGAGCATGCATGAAAAGCAGCCTGTTAATATTGCAGGAAAAGAGGCCTGGGCAAGGGAAAAGAAAAGAAATGGAACAGGTGTAAGTTGCATCAACTTTCTCTGATTACAGCGACACTGTGCAGATCAGGGTTGATTCCCCTTACAAACCTGATACACTAGTCGTCTGTAGCTTGCCACTACTTCTAAACACAGTAACAGGAAAAAAAAAAGTCCCACCAGTTTTTTTTACAGAGACCTAATCTTTGAAAGGGGACCAAGACATTTTGTAATAATTAAAGTAAGTGCTTACATGTTACAGGGAATATCCATTTATTATTTATGGTGATTCTCCAGGCACTTTATAACACAATGAATTTTAAATTAGAAATATAATACTCACAGTAGAGAAAAATCTATTACTTGCAATGACCTTACATTCACACAACCACTGTGTAAAATAGCACTAAGTATTTATAACCAACACAGATTCAAGCATTAAAGACTCAATGATATCCATTCATGCATTCTGCTTAATTTTATTATTAAATAATTTATTCAACCATTTTCTACTTACACTAAACAACCCATTGCAGGTTGGTCACATTATCAGTCATGTGTAGTAACCCCCAGTTGGTCTCCAGGGTTTCAGTGCAGGTTAAAGCTGGAGCTGTTCCAGGATGAAGCTGGTGAAGAGGGTCACACTGCAGAACTGCTCTCATACTAGGGCTCTCATGTTGTGCTGCTACCACTTTGATAAGAAAGTCTTTGCTTCATTAAAGGTGTGGGGCGATGGCCTCCCAGACTGGTGGTGGGGTTGCAATCCCAAGCAGAGGCCAACAATAATTGAAAAGGACTGTGACTGAATCAGAAGAACGGGGAAACTTCTAAATGTCGTATTACCTAGGTTGCTGCTCAACATAGCTGCATGTCCATCAAAGGCTAACATCACACTGTATCACTGTGCCTCCGATGTGGGACTTGAAATTTGATAATATACTGCTATTCTAACTAATCTGTTCTTTGTGACAATCTACAGTCATTAATTAAAACACTTAATGTAGATAAATAGGATGATATTGTGTTCATTATACTTAGACAAATCTGCCCATAGTACCATAACGCTAGGAGAAAGATTTGGGTGAAGGGACTGCCATAAAAAAACATCAGTGCCATGTTCACTTCCAGGTTAAAGTATGGTTCACAACATGCAGAGGTGGTAATTTTTTATTTTATTTTTATTTTTTTAAATCCAGTAATGTCTAAATCCTAATTAGGGAAGACTATTGATTTGCCATATATACAACAAATGGGGCACTTTTAATCCAAAAAGAAAGATTCTTTAATGAGTCATTCATTCCATAGAACACACTCATATTAATGGACTGGAAACTAGATGAAAGAACTAGACCAGTTTAGACTGTGATGGTGTCACAATTTGATTAAATCAACAAAAAAGCTGACTGTGGTTCATTTTACATTATAGGTACGTGTAAGTACATGCTATATTATAGGTATCCTCCATCTTTGTTCCACCAAATTCCATCTTTGTGGTATAAACAAAAGAAGCAGAACAGACAGAATGCCACATCAATGCTGAAGAGGTATTTAGACTTTAATGAAATAAGATCAGCCCAAACCCAGGGCAGGTGTCAAACGTCCCAGACACATATTTACAGGCAGATCACGGCGGACATAAAGGGCAGCTGGAAAGACCATTCCGTATAAACGAACAGGAGGCACTCCGGCCAGTAATCTCCTGTTGTTCTTCTTTGTAGGAGTAGAAAAGACAGGAAGATGGACTCCCTCCATTATATGCAAGGGAAAAGAGAGAAAAATCGACCGTGGGTTCGGCAGATGTGGGAAGAATCGAGGAAAGGGGAATATTTTTGTGTTTCATTTGCAGCTGTCACCACAATAAACAGTGCAATTTATAGTAGTTGATAAATAATAAATTGCAAGGGAATTCTACTGCTCAAGCTGCAGAGAGAAGAAGGAGTATTCACAGCAGGTACGAAGGGCAGAAATCATTCCAGACACATGTACATATCAACAAAGGTATCTTACACAGCAATAACTGAAGGATATTTTTGATTATCAACAGGAAAGTATCGGTACATAAGGGGCTCATGGAGACAATAAAAAAAATACTCTCAGTTCAAAGATCATTCAAGTTCTGTTAGTATGTGGGAGAACTGTTGGGTGGAAAAGCCTCTTGAGGAAAAGGGTGGCGCAATGGGCTAGCAGTGGATGATGTCTTTTGATCTCCTTCTTTCTCTTTGCTCTTGTTCCAGGCAGAAAGAGGGACACCTCATATAAGGGGTCCTGGCAGCAAAGACAAGGCTATCATCTTGTCACCTTGAGTCAGGTCTGGTTTCTCCTGTGTGTGTGTTTCTGTGTGTGTGTGTGTGTGTGTGTGTGTGTGTGTGTCCAGTACATTTGAGAAGAGGGAGAGACAGGTGATGGGATCTGACTGCTAGTCTGTTAAAGGACAATGTTTCTGCTCTGGGATGTAGTTGATGCAGTAGGCAGGTGCTGGCAGGTGGCATGGCAAATCCCCTGCATGGCAGAGATAAACAGTAAATCCTCCAGACTTTGGTTCATTTGACTGCTATTTTTTAATGCAGTGTGTGTGTATGTGTGTGTGTGTATTTTTCATACGTTTTTAGCATCACACACTTTACATGTTATTTTATGTCTGTTTGTGTTTGTGTGTGTGTGTGTGTGTGTTTGTGTGCATACTCATGTGCATGTTATTTCATGTTTTGAGATTTTGCCAGGTAAACCACTCTTTGATCTGGAGGGTAAGTCCAGTGCAACTTTGCTGATGAGCCTCAAAGAGTAAAGTCTAAAATCCATTACCACAGCACTACATTTCCCATGTCCACCCACACACAACAAAAAGTGGCCACTAGCACAGTTCTTGTCTTTACAAGAGGAAAACTGCTGTTGCTTGCAAGACTTCATGGTTGTCTCAGAGTCTGCAGGCACAAAAAGAGAACTGATATCATCCACAAAAAAACTCATTAATTCAAGTTGTGTAGTTATATTTAAAGTGACATTCAAATGGCAAAAATCATATCTGTTCACCACTAGAGTTCAACAATGTTACACTTCTCCATCAGACAGTAAATTTTATCGTGACATCGGCAAAAATCATGGCTAAGACATTCATAAGTTTTGTGTATAAAGTAATACTTTAGTAATAATAATTAATAAATTAATAAGTAATAAATTTTCCTATAGCAAAGTGTCATCAAATATATGCATATGTTATCCAAGTTTCATATGTATTTGAGGCAACGTTCACTGACCACATCTAAAACTTTTCCATGAATGCTAAATTCCAAAAGTGAATAATGATAAGGTTTTTTTTAAGTTAATAATGAAGATTTTTGGTAATAAATAGAACAACATTATATATAGGTTCGAGGGGTCAGAGTAGACGCTGTATGTCCCACACTCACCTCAGCAGAAGATGTCACAGACATCAAGGCCAAAGGATAAAAGCAAGAGAAAAAAATAGAAACAGAAACAAAAACTGCAGGGAACAAACATCATAAAAGAGAAAAGAGAAAGAGAGAGAGAAAGAGAGAGAGACAGACAGACAGACAGACAGACATACATACAAAGAGGGAGATTTTTAGAGAGTACAAGCTGCCAGATTTTTTAAATAATCTATAGTAACTCTAGTAAGTCAGTTTATAGTTGAATATTTTCTAGCTATTATGTTTTAGTGCCTTCTTGTTCTTGTTCTTTTGTTTTCATTTATTAGTAGTAATTATCAATAATCAATCATTTTAGCTGTACCTCAAAAATAATCACATTTAAAAAAAAAAGTTTTGGCAGTGCACTCCTGTGATAACTGGAAATGGAAATATGATGACAAAGGATAAAAGTAAAATTCTCTCACCTTCTCCTCCAGATCTTTAATCTGCCTTCTCTGGATGTCTGTCTTATCCTCCAAGTCTCTTATTCTCTGCAACAATAGACGAAAAGAATGACACAAAACTAAATTAATTTCCAGTAAATATTTTACAGTGCAGAGGAGAATATGCAGACAATCAACATTTAAACATCACATATTGGTCATTAGAAATTTAGGCTGATTGTTTGACGTTTGATGATGTTTGATGTTCTGCCTCCTCCTGGTGTCGATGAATGAAACTGCAAAGTGTAAAATAGCTGCTAATGGTAGCAAAGGAACAATATTTGCTCCTTATGTTGATATTTATGTAATTGTGAACATCTTCCTGAATTAACAAGTATTATTAATATTAATAATCTGAATAATTAGATTTTATTTAATTAATAATAGGGAAGGTGCAGTGGGAAATTAATGCTATTTTAAATCTTATAATCTGCATATAATTAGCCAGAGTAGGCTGCCCCTGACCCCCCTTGCCACTGTCGCCCTTGGATTGCTCATTGGGGCTTTGACTTGGACATTTGTAAAGCTGCTTTGCGACAATGTCTGCTGTAAAAAGCGCTATATAAATAAATTTTGATTAATTGTTTTTATTGATATAATCTAGATTGATGCCTGTATTGTGCTAAGCAGTTCAGCTTCATCCCAGTTGCAGTATTAGTGTGTATGTGATAGAGCTGTAACAAAGTCTTTTATTAAAGTGTCACAGTTCAATGTATATTATAAAATAATTGTTTTGTATTATATACACCACAAATCATTTACAAATACAAATCATAGGAAAATCAACATGATATCAGATCAAAATAGCAAAATATCACAACACATCTTATTATCACAACTGAAAAAGCATATCATTACAGCCCTTAACTGGGAGGGTACCTGGTGGGCCTGGTGGAGCAGCTCCATTCGCTCCTGCAGCACCTGGCAGTCATACTCGCGGCTCTTGCGGAGCATCTGTCGCCGGAGCTTCTCCACGGCCATGCGCAGTTCGTCTCTCTGCAGCTCGCTCAGCGGCTCACCGAACTTGATCACCCTGTCCTGCTGCAGTGCGTTATACAGTGTGGCCTCCAGCTCCTGGATTTGCTGTTGGAGCACACAGATGCGCATGCTGACTACTTGCCTGGAGTCCAGGTCGAAGCAGAAACGGCCTGTGGTCTAATTTCAGCTCGAGGCGCTGCGAGAATGTGTTTGCAAGTTTTTACATTGAACTAATACTGACAAAAGAAAACATTCTCCTGATAAAGGATACTTTGCTTTTAGGAAGGACAGACCATCTGGAGCAAGTGGAAATATGCAAATTCAGTCATGCTAACTGGTTTCTGCTCTATTTCATTTAGTTTTAGCGTTGTTACCGTTTTGGGGTGAGGCTTTTCATAAAAGTCTCTCTAGATAAGTCGCTCTGGATAAAGGCGCCTGCCAAATGCTGAAAATGTAAATGTAAAAGTGGCTCAAATGTAGGCTATAATGAAAGAGTACCATATAAGCCTGGTCCAGGGCCTGCTTCCTGTAGTCCAACTCCTCCTCCAAATAGCCTTTTTGCTTGCAGAACATCTCCTATAGATGATAATGTTATCTAAGTAGACCTTCAAGCACAAGTCAGGTACACAAAAAAAATGGTTGTTTAAGTCTGTAATACATTTGTTTAATATATGCAATTCTATACAGTTTAAAAATGTCAAGCAGTCTGTGTATTTTTAGAAATAAAATGTTAGTTTATGAGGCCTGTATAAGATAATAAAGTATGATTGACAGATTGACCATACCATCTCTAGTTCCAAGTCCATCATCTTTTGATGGAGTGCTGCCTCTGTGCCCTCAATCTGTTGGATCCACTAGGGGGTGACAAATGCACACATTAGAGAAAGAAATTGCTCATTGGTTGATTCTTATGAGCATTGCTTTACTAGTTTGCCAATAACCACCTTCTCATTCATACTGATAAAATATGACTTTAAACCAGACAATCAAAACAAAACTCAAGATAAAATCCATTAAAAATTCTGGCACATGCTACTGCAAATCCTGAAGGTGCTAACAGAAAAAGCCCCCCCGACTTTGCATTAATTTGTGAGGAGCGTATGAAGCCTTATAACATGCAAAACATGAGAGCTGAGATATTTACCTTCTCAGCTAGAGATAGGACAGTACTCGCTTGGATAATGGCCACTTGTTCTTCATTCCTTAAATTCTGTGGTTGCCACAAGAACCATGTTAGTCAAGTTAATATTTGGGCATCATATTAAAGAAAGGGAACAGAACATTAAATGAAACGGGACTCACCCCGTTATCGCCCAGAATATCTAATAATTTGATGAGGTCAGGTATGCAGACATCCTTTGGGGGAGAATATGAAATCATGTAGGACCATCTGCAACAAGAGCCTTACATTCTTTGACGTATGACATCAACTCATTGTTTACCTTCACTCCTTCCTTTATACAGTAGATCTGGAGGGCACTCACTCCCTCTGAAAAAGGGTGGATTGAAAGTGTAAAGGGTGGCGACCTCCTCTCTCGTTCCTATCAAATCATGAAACACATAATATCTGTTAGTGACGTTACTGGATAGAGCAGTCAAGCCTCGTTACAGTGCTGTTTCATCCGAATCGGCTTGATAAAGCAGGTGGAACCACTGTGTTGCTCTATAGTTCCACCACTAGATGGAGCCATATATGTTTTCTGAGTAGATGGCCTGGAATGACTGATGATTATGCATCAAATGGGCTCTGTTCAGCTAAGAAGTTGCATTTTGTCCGTGTTTAAAGCCTAGCAAACGTCATCAACTTGCACAGCATGGTCAAGAAATACATCCATAAATATCCATCCATCCATCTACATAGACGCCCGAGCAATTTATATTACAGGGGAAGCAAACTTATTTGAAGAGAAAAAAAAAAGACTAAAATGAAGTAAATAACTGTATGAGAAGAGTTTTACAAAATTATACATTTCAGTTAATCCTATCAAATTCAAACAAAACATCCACTTGGGAAAGAGCGTGGTGCAGAAATCTCGCTTTTTGTTGATGGATTTGATTCTGCGCGTTGCAAGAGTCAGTGTCCAGACCGAAATATAGCAGGAATGTATGGGTTATATTCATCGTATTCCTCGACTAACAGTTATAAACAGTCGCGATTGTTTTGACCATAATCAATTTCAGTGTTTGCCAGTTGGCTGCAAAATGAAGATAGCTAGCTAACCTATATCTTGCGAATCTAAATCTAACACGTTAGATAGCTAGCAAGAAACGCTAGCTAGCTAGTTTGCAATTCCAGTGGTGTAGCGTTAACCAGTTCAGGGCACAGACTGTACATGTTAACGTAACAGAAATTCCAGCTCATGCATAGTTCTCCCTTTCTGCAGAAATGATGAAAATAAACAAAAAGAGCCCCACCACTGCCAAGTTGCCACTGTTGGGCCTCTGAGCAAGGCCCATATCCCTCAATTGCTCAAGTTGTATTCAATCATAACTGTAAGCTGCTTTGGATAAAAGTGTCAGGTAAATGGTGCTGCATGAGAGCAGCAGTTAATTTAATTGTTTACTTTAATTATACATCCAAAAGCAGTGTCTCGGAGGAGGCCAAATGGGATAAAACACATGAAACACAGGTTGGTAGAAGATGAATAGTTCTTAAATTTTTTTAAAAGTGTCTCCGGTAACTAATAAAAGATTCAGATTCTCACTGAGTGCCTTAATGTTAAGTTCATTTTGTAGTCTAAAATCTAATTTAAAATATACCTGACAAACAATTCTATTACAGTAATATTCTCTTTATTGACTAATTACAAATCGTGGTAGACTATCATTAGCCAGGGCATATTCCAATACCAATTGCAGTGGCTAGCTACAGATTCAGTATTTTTTATTTATTTTTATTGCAGCTTTTATCCTCCAGAGCCAAGAAAGTCTAATGTCATGTAGAATAAACACTGTTTAATGTCCTGAATCCGTTGCTTATCAGTTAATCTATGCAGTACTGCTAAGATTTTGTTACTGTGTGCTTTTGAAGGAGACCCTTTTGCTGCTTCAGTCATGAAAGATGACTGAAACATGAACATAGATGCTGTGCTGTGCCTTCTTATATTGTTATGCTATTGAGTTAAGTTTGTCTCTATGAGAAAGTGGTATTTTCCATACGGGAAATAAAGTACTCAAAGAAAAATTACCTCAGACTTCAACCACCCCAAATTTACAAATTTATGTTGTACAAGCAAAGTGTTTCTGAAGTTCTAGGAGTTTCACCTAACAAGGTTTTCAGTTTATGGATGCATGGATGGATGGATAATTTAACTGGAGAAATGTGGGAATATGGCATTATTATGGAAATATAGTTAGATGATGGTCAAGTGTTAATCAGATCACATTTTGTAGCTTTGCCATTTTTTGACCATAGAAGCTAATTCTTTTTGAAAGCTATAAGAAATCCAAACCAAGAAGCACTGAAGGCTGAATCATGATCTTAGAAGTGGTATAAACAATCAAAGCCAGGAAGCTTTCCAGACCTAAATCTGGATACTGCACATATTGTCTTTCTGTCCAATCTGAGCTGGTCAAATGGGCTGCTCTGAAACTATAAAATCAGCCTAGGTACAGGAATGTGGCAAGAGTGAGTCCAACCTCCAGTTCAAGTATGCGAAACTCGAGTAGCTCATTCTGGTCTTTAGAGTCTTGTAGCTCTTGCTGCAGTCGTACATTCTCACTGTCCATCTTCTCCACCTGCCAGAGACACATCAAACAGCAACATTATATAGGGAACATTGTACCAAGAACTGACCAGCACCAACACTTGTTTATGTTATTGTTTATACCATGTCAATTACTTCTCAATTTGTTACACTGACAGAATCCATTAGTATTAACAAAACAACAGCCAAAACGTCTTTTACTGTGGGCTAGCCTTAGCTTATTGTAAATTATAGCGCTCACAGCTACAAAGTTGAAAGACTTTTTAAGCCTCCAAAATGACAGCTAGAACTCTAGCCTCATTTGCCAACATTCCACGAAAATGATACCACTGCCCCTAAATCAGTCTGCAAGGAAGGAACAACAACTTGTTCCTGTAGGAACCTTCTCTAGGAGCTCCTGGTTGCGCCTGAGGAACAGCTGCTTCTCCTCTACCCATTTGGAGTCCTACCAGGGAGAGAAAGCGTGGATGAATCAGGGGCTGCTTTGCGTCTCACTGGAGTTCCTCTGGCTAATGCAAGCCGCATGATTAGACAGCTAGCTGGAGGCCTGGCTCTAGCAGTCTTCACTGCTTCAGAATCCATCATGAGTAAGAGGATCAGGACATCAGTGTATGCCATGTAAGCATTACTAGAGGGAATATGCATTTAGTTAAAAATGTAACAATCTGGTGTGAGCAGATTTTTTGTATGAGTATATGGTTTGATTTGTGTTTGTGTCACATTTCCTGTTACACCTTAATGTAAATTTACTGCCTGTACAATTAACCTTTCGAGCTTCAGATCTGATTTATCCTAACATTCCAAAACAATCCATGCCTGCTACCCAGTACAGATAATAGTAATGGATAACACTAGTACTAAGGGCTGATACCCAGCGCAGTGTTCTTTAATTTTTTGAACACTTAATATTTCAAAGAAAAGAAAAACTGATGAAATATCTAAGAGGAGATGACACCAATTATACCACTAGAAAATAAATACCCCCCCTGGGCTCTATTCCAGCTGCAATCAAAGTGATATGACCTTAATAAACCCCTATTTCAGCCCACTCACCTAGTTTGAAAATCTAAATGGATTCTAATTGATCAGTACTGTATACTAATTCAATGCAAGTGTTCATAGCAGTATTCAGAGTAGAAGAGCTGAGGTCTAGGCCATGCTGGCTATGTCACAAAAGGTTATAAATGCCACTAAATCAGACATCATTGTGCAGCTTACTGAAATTAGCAGAATGTAGATTGTGGGAAGGTACCACACAATGAAAACCATTTAGCAACAGCAATTAATTTTTTTAGAAATTGTTCAAGAAGATGATTCTGCCGATAAAATATAGATATAGACTCCTTGTGAATCTGAAGTCCAGTGTGCATGAAGCAACTGTTTCCCCTGCCTGGTCTAAAAAGGTGATCTCCGATTAGCTTCTTTACATCTCAAAAACAAGTAGAAGTACAAGTTTCACATTGCCACATCACTTTGCAGCATTCCTTAATGTGCCAATCAAATACTATCTGAATGTGACCGAGGACTGGAAATGAGCACTACTTACTTGGCCTTTAAGTGTGAGCTCTTTCTCTAGGTCTTCAATTTTGGCCTTATATCTCTGAACATCAGACTGGAGCTGCTCGTGAGCCTATGAAAATACAGCATTCTCCATTCAAATAAACCATGAAGATTCACGTGAAATACATCCCTTTCATAATGAAAGGGAAGGTGTTGTGAACCTATCACCTGACAGTGTATCATCTGGGTGTGGGAAACCTTCTGAAAAGAATTCAGTCGATTTTTTTTTGTCACAAAACAAAGAAATGAAAGTATGCCACAACACAAGAATCAATCATCAGAAACCTTTTATCCCGCAACACAATTTCCAGAAATTGAATTATTTGATGTGTTATAAAAGTGATATAATCCAAAAATTATTATATGTAGATATTGATCTCCCAATGTCAAGACTACACCAATGAATCATCATTATCATTTATCACACTGGTCCTCGGGCAAGTTTTGGGCTTACCTTGGCCTCCATCTCAGCATCCAGGACGCCACCCTTCTGCTCCTGCAGCAGGGCATAGGCTCTTTGCAAGGCCTGGTACTCCCGCGTAAGCTGCCTGAAGCGCAGCTCAGACTCTTCAGTGGCCAACCCCTGTAGATACAGCCAGGGAGAAAGTGAGTGCATTGCTCAGCCAAGAAGTAGGCAGAAGGTGCAGAAAAAGACATAGTGTTATTTCAGAGGGAGCATGAAGAGTGGAACATGGGCATAACAAGGGAGAGGAAAGACCAGACTGGAAATGGAGGCAAACAGGAGGGTGGGAAGAAGTGTGTGTTACAATAGTAACTGGGAAAAGTATATGTGGGGAAAAAATGATCAAGCGTGGAGAGATTTTCTAAATGCCATATAACTCCAACTGGACCATATCTCCTTACCTTCACCCTCAAAAAGATCCCAACCCATTTGCAGTTTTGAATCTCACCTCATCTGGATCTTCCTCTGGTGTCGCTGGGGTACGATCCATGCGTAATGAAGCCACAGAGGAGGTCTCGGAGTCCATTGACTCTTCATCATAGCCAAAGAATGTGTCCACGACAATATGTCTCTGCACAGGAAAAAAACAGTTTAGTAAACATGGAAAAGGTACAGATTCAAAAGTGATCTAATGGGACTTAGAAGGAGAATGTGATGCCATCAAACCTTGATCGGTCGGCTTCGTTTATGCCGCTTCTTTCTCAAGAGCTTTTCTCTGTCCTATGATGTGGATAGTCAGTGACAAGTTACTCAACATTAAGGCATGGAGTGAAATAATATCATAAGCATACAGCATGGTCACAGTGATGAAGCACAAAGACAAGAAAAAGAACTACTGACAGTGCACACAGTTCTGTAGAACAACAATGCAAAGGTCTTTTTCAAAGTACATCATAAGCATAAAAAACCCTGCATGTAAGCGCAGGGTGTATTTAAGTTCAAATGTCCAATATAAATGCTCACTCACTCTTGTCAGCTCATCAATCATACTCTGCTGCTCCAGAACTTGCAGCTTGAGGAACTCGATCTCCTGGTCATCATGAGCCTGGTCCAAGTCATTCAAGGACTTCAGCTTCTTCAGTGGTGGATGAGAACTAATTTTCTCTTTCTGAACAGAAAGGGAGAGAAAGCGATTGAGTGAATTGGCTGTATTAAGTACAGTTCAATCTAAAACGCCAACATCTACATTTATTAAACGTACACATTTATGATTCACATTTTCCTTCTGTATTCCCTTTATGGGATTCCAGTGATTTTATAGCACCCTGAATATTGGGCAACACCTATGCCATATGTACTATTTACAGTGATGTGCCAAAGGTCATGGGACAGAAACCATGCCACATGTTGGCACTCCTGTAGGGTCCAGTTAGCAACCTCACGAGAACAGGTGAGGCACTGTCATTGTGTTGTGGTGTTAAGAGGCACTCTGGTGGGTCTCCTGCTCCCATATCCCATGAAAGCTAAAGAACACTGCACTCACCTGTGGAATGTGTGTGGGGCATCCTGAATGTTGTTGTGATTTTTGCCAGAGTCTGCTCACACAGATAAGTCTAGCCAGACGCTGATGGTCACGATCATTATTAAGCACCTGTGAATGGCCACTGGACTGTCCACTCTGGGTGGTAATGCCTTCTATGATTTATTCCCAGTACACACATGACACTGTGCAATGTAAAATGCCTGCACAATTTTGGAAATGGAACATCCCATCCGTCTGGCTACCACTATCATGCCTTGTCCGAACTCCAATAATTCACATCAGTTTGCCATGAGCATGCTGGTCAGTGTTCAGTCTCACTGATAAGATAACACCTCACAACTTCCACAGTTGTTAGCATTTCCTAGCCGTCCCAGGCCATCCGCTGACTTTTGGCACATCAGTGTAATTTGATGTTTGTTGAAAGTGTATAAGGGTATGGAGTTAGCTGTGAATGTGTACAAGGGAAGGAGTCACGCACCATCTCCATGTTCTCCTTGTTCAAGTTCTTGAGCTTGTCTTCCATGCGGTGGAGAGACTGAGTCAGTTCATCATTCTTCTTATTCAACAGCTTGTTTTTCTCAAGCAGTGGCTTACACTGTTTCTCTGCCTCCCGCACTCGCTTTAGCTGAGAAAGAGAATAATAAATCACACCTTCTCTCAGCCTTTTAAAACTACATTTTATTAAAAACCATTTTAGTATCAGTAATGCATTTTATAAGCCCCATAAGAGTTGCTCACAAAAAAGAATAAAGTATAATAAACTTATGAACCTTCAGCTTGTTATTGCTTTGTTCTTGTATTTCTTCAATCATACACATATATTTTTTATTTCACTAACATACCAACTCATTTCTTTCATCGACCAGCAATGTGTTACGGTCCTCCAATTTGCGGATGGTTGAATTCAATTCAGCAATACGTCTCTGGTTCCTCCTCATATCCTATTGAGACAAAACACCACACATACATGTATTGCTCATTTGCACCTTTAATTTTAAGGGTATTGTTATACTTTAAAAACTACAATTCCTTTATGTAATAATTGATTAATGTTTCTCAACTTAATTTTATGAAAGGTGTCTTTATATGTGACATAACAACATAAAACTAGCCTTCGCAATTTTTTATTTATTTATTTTTTAATCAGGCCTGGCAGTCCTGGTTTTCAAAATTTCAGTGAGCTTTTATAAATCATGTGGGAACAACTGGCACCAGCTGGTGTTTCTTTACCGGACTCCCACAATGCTCTGCTCCATCACCAGCGCGGCCTGGGATCTCTCGTTTAGGGCTGCCCAGGTTACATTCTGCCTCCTTGACAAGAAAAAGCTGCTCATCGAGTGCATCCTTCTGAAGCTGTAGCTTCTGCAGGAATCCTGTCGTGGTCTCCAGCTCTTTCTCCAGGGCAAAAACGGTTCTGTCTTTTGCTTTAATTTCATCTACCTGGAAGGATGAGCACAGTTTACACAGAATATGTTGTCTCACTCTTGCCTGTTGGGAGCATTTTATTAAGTTTCCCCGATGCTGTGTTTCAGGTTCCTTGAAAGTTAAAGTACAAATGATCTAGTTTAAGGTTTTGTAAAAAAAAAAAAAAAACAAACAAACAAAAAAAAAAAAAAAAAAAAAAACAACAACAAAAAACCAAAAACAACTATATACCAAAGTCTGCCCAATATTATGTTAGTAGAATGCTTTACACTGAATGCTTTACACTATACTATATTATATTTCAGACACCACTGAAAGTGTTGCAAAAAAAGGTTTAAACTCACTGGAGAATGGCATAAATAAAGAGGACTGCCTGGTCCTAATAGTCTGATAAACGCACTTGGCATTCCTCTTTTCAATAACTTCAGCCAGCTAAGCCACTTAAGCAGAAGAGAAAACAAAACGGTTGTGCCAGGACTGACCAACACAGCATGTTTAAACCTAATGAATCTAATTTATAAAAATTACGCAGAAGTTCCACTACCAGATAATCACAGGTGACTGATGGACAGAGGGATGACAGACAGACTGACAGACCAATAGTTGCTAGTTTAGCTTTCATTTGGTAGGTTGCTCAGACACCTATACAAGATACCTTTCAAAATGTATTGGATAGTTTTGATAAACTAGTGAGAGGAGCTATCAACATCAGCCTAGTCATAGATTAGAACCATACAATTTGTGTGAAAAGGGGAATGCATGTAGACACTGGATATTGTAGATGTTAGAAATGTGAATAGTATATGCATATTGAGTATCCATAAGATTAACATGAATCTAGTTAAAAAATTACCATAGATTAAGGGCTTTGAATACAGATTTTTAGCTATTCACACAATGGTATTATTTTATGACAGACTGCTTATTAAACAATACTATATGAAATGGAATGGAATTACCAGTAAAACCCTTATACTTTGCAGGGCACAACACATAGAGTCATGCAATTAACTGCTACAGTCATATGGCCCAACCAACAAACCTATAGTTGACTTTAACATCAGAACGCATTAGCGTTAGCTACTTACCAGGCGCCGAATGTCCCGCTCGCAGTCCCACTTGATCTTGCTGATCTGCTCCTGGTGTGCCTGATGCTCGGAGCGCAGGTCACCTGCCTTCATCTTGTCTGCCTGGATCATGGTGCTGAGCGCCTCGTCTGTCTGCTTCTTGGACGCCTTCAGCTCGGTGATCTCCTGCAGCAATTTGACACGCTCCTGGTCGAAGAAGCGTCGTGCCTCCTCACGGGCCTCCAGCGCAAGGGCCGTGCGCACCTTCTCACCACTGCTGCCTCCACCGCTGCTTCCATCACGCAGGGCGGCCAGCGCCGTGCGCAGCCGCTGGATCTCGCCGTCCTTGATCTTGGCTGTACGGGCCAGCTCCTGCTCATGCTGGCGCGTCAGTGACTCGCGCAGCGCAGCCTGCTCCTTCAGCTTCTCCTCGTGCCAGCGGGCCCGCTGCTCCGTCAGCGTGGCTGTGTGCCGGTGCTGTTCCTGCTCGCGGATTCGCTTGGCCTCCTGCGTCTTATCCCGCTCCAGCTTGCTCACCTGCGGTCAGACACAGTGCCTGGAAGTTAGCAAACCTTTGATATAGAGTTTCAGCTAAAGGCAATAATTGGTTTAGGCTTTGTGTGTTTCAGGTGACATGCAAAGGCTTACTGTATACTGAACACCTTAACATGTTACTTATTTTTTCATGGAACAGGTACATATATAAATAAGGTTGGCCACTCTAACCAATTGCAAAGGTCAGCCCTAACTCCCAATGCTTCATTGTAAATGAAGAAAAAATAATCAAGGTTCTCTCAATTCAGTAATGGCCAATACCTCTCTTAGCCACATCTGACCTATCAGTTCATCTATCAGGCCATTACTGAGGTATCAATCTGGGAAGGTGAGAGCTAACAGAGGCTTCTTCTGAGGATACATTAAGATAGTCATACAGCACATTCAGAGGAGAGCAATTACATGGCCTAACAGACTTCTGAGATCATCTAGGACTGTTGTGTTTTGGCACAGGGATGAGAAGTAGGTCATTATTTTCACCCAAAGAACAAGGACATTTATGCTCTCTTGGACTTCTAGCCACAGATGGCAGTGCCATCGTCAGGGTTCAAAGTTGTGAACTTCCAATGACAGGGGCAAGACCTTAGACAGGGCACCACTCAGGAATTCTTCCAGTGGTAACCTTATATGAACTGTTCCATATTCAGTTCTGGCTCTAGAATTCAGTCACTGTCTCTGAGCCTCTAGAGATCATGCACAACTTTCATAAAAAGACATGGAATTCTCAAATTCCATGTACTGTAACATTTAAAATGAGTCTGAGCAAGTTTGATGACAGGAATCACAAAAGGTTAGTCATGCAGCTATGGCCCTTTGAGCACAGGATGACAGAGACTTTAATTAGAATTTTGACATGGATTTCAACATATGAGAAAATCTGTGTAAATGTGTAAATGAGGGCCTACCAACAAAAGCAGAACATATGTGATCTTGGGGTAAGGATTAATACTATTCATCAAGTTGGCACAGGGGAATATTATCTATGTTTAATGGTATACAACAGATGATACCATTAAACACAGAATTATCACCTGTGTCAGCTTGCTTCTGCCATAAGAGCTTACAAAAAAGAAGAACAATTCTGTAAGAAAGTTGAAGACCCACCTTGCATTTTTCTTGGTGCAATTCAATTTGAATGTCAGTTAATTTGGACCTGAGATCTTCATTGGCTGCCTGTAAGGCAGAGATGAGGGCTTCAGGCTTTTCGCCTTTGGGGCGCCCTTTCTTCGCCATTGGGTCAAGTGCTATAAGTCTTCAAATTCTCTCACTTCTCCATTGCATCAAAACATTAATTCGAAGGGTCCAATGCCGTCTCTTCCTCATTATTCTGGCAGACAGAACTCCTGTGGGTTAGTGATGATAAGAGGAATTAAGACACAAATGTAATAGAAAATCAAACCTGACCATCTCTCTCTCACCTTCTCTTATACTGTCCCTGGTCTTAGCTATTTCAGACTCTTTAATGGCTAAGTGTTGACTACGTGACTTCAAATGTATTCTATGTAAACACATAAGACCATAAAATCTCCGATGCATGCCTAAACAACTTTATGACATAAATTATGGCATAAATTCATTGATGTTGTCAGTACACATGTTTACTAATTTGGCTAGCTGGCAGTAAGAAAGAAATATCCTGAGTGCTACAAAAGTCAATGTTCCATCTGAAAGTACCAAAATGTATAAAAAAGTATCAAACTCCATAACATTTTAGGTTTTCTGTGATCTTAAGTGACACAGTAAAAGTTACACTAATTAATAATATTGATTCTAATAATATTGTTCTAATCATCTGTACAGAATAAACAAAATTCCCCCAATTTTTTTTAACAGGAAGCTAAAGAAATTATTTACAATAATGGTTCATGGGGACAGTTCCTCAAAGACCTCATTTAGTGAAAAAATAGTGCTTCATTTTTCACTGGCCTGCCCTCAGAGAGGGAACAGCTTAACCTTAACAATAACATGGAGGAACGCAATTAGTTACACTCATGCTGTTAAGGGTCATGGCCTGATCTTAGTGAGGCTTACACCTGCTACTGAGCTGCTGTTGAGCCAGAACTTCCCCCACATCTCTTCCCTGCTCCTCTGAACAGAGCAAACGATTTGAACTCATTCAAAAAGGCAAAGAGTGGTGCCAGCAGAAGCTGTTGCATCCAGCTCCACAAGACATTTGTGTGGGTTATTCCTTAGTTCTCTTTGTTAGCACAGGAAGCATTCAGCAAACATCATTTTGATGGCATGTGCTGTTTTGAAGATGGCTCATAAGCCAAAGAGCAGGGTACAAGGGGATTACTTTGGCCAGTAAAGCTGTTAACATTCTGTGCCGCTTTGAGAGCTTTGCTCTGTGCTCCACCAAGAGGAGTTCCTTGGCTAATAAATCTAGATAACAGTTAATGTAGTTCAACCATTTACAAACTGCATCTGAAGCGAGTCAGTATTGTGAGGGTTTTGTTAGTGTGCAGGGGCCGCGTTATATATCCGACATACAGTACTTTGAACACAACAGACAATGGGATGGCCCATGGCCCATTGGGAGAGGCAGGCAGCATGGTTGCTCGTTGCCTTGGCAACATATGCAGTGCAGCAGTCTCCCACGCACATGCCACGTTACAGGAAGGACGCCTGTGCCCCTCCTCCATGCTGCTGACTACAACGAACAATTAGAGCCCATGCCAGCCTCGCCCACCACCTCAAAGCCAAAAGGCATTTAGCAACAAGCAAGGCTTACAAAGGTTTAGTTGCTCCTCTTTACTTAACCTGCTCCTAATCAGCGTAGCATAAAAGTATGCACAAGATCATTGCAAAAGATTGCAGATAAGGAACAGTGCGCTTGTGTCTTCAGTTCCTTCAGAAGCTCAAGAGTTAACTTCTTCCCAGCTGCCAATGATGACAGTCAAACTTTCTGTCTGCCTGGACTTTCTGTCTGCCTGGATTTTCTCCTCATGCAGTGGAGCTTTTGCTTGAATTTTGTTAGAATCTCATTTGTCAAATTGCATGGAACATGTGGTGTCCTAACAAGTTTGGCCAAACTGTCCAGTATAAACCCAATTGGTAACTTGTATTAAAATCAGTTGATTCACTTAATCAATGTTTCTTATGGTGGCGTGGATGTGCAAAACACTTTAACAAATCAGAAAACACAACAGCAAAACCAAAAACACAACAAATGTGAAAACACAACAGCAAAACAAATAAACACACCAACATTAACTCAAAACAGACAGGGTAGATTCTTACTGAATATCATGTGGTTGTTGCTGATTGGCTACAGTATGTGTCAGTCTGACAGATGTGAAAAATGGAGATCCAGACAGCTGCTGACTCTGGGCTTGGTTTGTTATGGTGTCAGGTATGCCCCAAGTACACGTCATGAGTACAAAGTTCAAAGTCAGTGTAAGAAATCGAAGAGGATGTGGGCTGGATTCTCATATTGGACATGTCTGCAGTGTCTGCAATGCTGTTATCATGTTAGCTACAAAGTTAGTTGCTAAGCTAGCTAATCTAGATAGCTAGGTAAAGTAAGCATGGGTTTTTCAAGCAAATTAAGGCTCAGATATTGTTAGTTAAAAATAATTTTGCTTGTTGTTTGCTTGTACTTTAAATGTATAGCTAGCTAGGTATATCTAATGCTATCTAACCAACATTACCCAGCAATGGTAGCTAGTCAACTAATGTTAGTGGGGACAAATTCAGTAATAAAATAAATTTTGCCTGAATCTCATTTGCTGCTTATACCGATTGATTGTCCTTTAGAATGATCGGCTAATACTGATGCTACAGGGGTGGAGGCTACACTCTGCAACACTTAGCCATTGACACCAAATGTGGTTTAAACTGGTTTATTAATCACTGTGAAGTTGGTGTTAGTATATTACTATCTAGCTCAGTGGTTAAGGTACTTCACTAGTAATTAGGAAGTTGCCAGTTTAAGCCCCACCACTGCCAAGTAGCCACAGTTGGGTACCTGAGCAAGGCCCTCAAGCTGTATTCAGACATAACTGTAAGTCACTTTGGATAAAAGTGTCAAGTAAATATTGAGATATGCAAATTCCCTTTTTAAAAGTATTTCAGAAAACTTTTTAAAATGGATATGTGTTGTGTCTGTACCAGATCTAACACTTATATTGAACGTTAATAGGACAAGGGAATAGAGCCCAGTGAAAACTCTAGTCCAAACTGATCCGTGATGCATCTGGGTCAAATCAAATGCATTTACTGAGTGAGCTGGGCCAGTCCTCTACCAGTTTTCTTCCAGATCTGGAAAACGAACAAGCCCCAACAATGGCCTGCATAGCAAAAAGACAAATATGTATGCTTACATGGATTAAAATATAATATGTATTATTAATATGTTCTTTGTATTATTAGAGGGATGATTAGGCCTCAACCCTCTGACAATTGAGTTCATTTAAAGAATAATTGTTTATGGTAGATTAATCTATGTTGCTCAAGTTACTTCCAAATGTAAACCTGCAAGAGAACCCACCTTCATTTCCATCCTGTTTTCATTTCTAATTATTGGTGCTAACTGTTTACACTAGTGCATTTCATCCATGCTGAAACTGAACTGGAGCTGGATCACGAGGCTAACATAGTCATACTGTACCTTATGAGTCTGCTACAGAGCTAGATGCACTGAAATAGCAATTAACTATTATACATGAGCTTTTACTATCAAATCTAACTTTAGAAACCTTAGATACCTAACTTTCTTAACTAATTCATCCACAGTATGGCTTGTTATAATGAACATTTATAAGAAAATGAACAATATTATGACTGGCAGTTCACATTTACCAGTTACTTGTTGCTTCTGAGCAGTTCACTGAACTGTACAAAGCAATCAAAGATGGTGTAGCTTGATAGCTAGATAAGTATTACAGTTTTAGATTTAACCTTCTGGTGCAACCGAAAAGCAGAATAAAATATTGCGCTTCTGTTTTGCTAAATTACACAAGAAGAAAAAAAACAATAAAGTGGACTAGTCCATTTATGGATTCAGCATTAGCTTTCAAATGTTGAGCCTTTGGGACATAGGATCATAAAACCAGGAAATATGACTGAATCAGACAAAAAAAGTACTCTGCATACGTATAATGCCTAGTAAATAAGCTAAGGCATATTCAAAATGTTTGGCAAAGAAAATATGGCAAACTGCAATTACAGGTCCAAGCCTTTTCAATTATGCTCCTAAATGTTCTTTGCCTTGCACCACAGCCTTACGCACCAGTGCTGAACCTACAGCGATTTTAAACATTAAGGTAAAATAAGGCCTCATAGTTAATGCATAGAAATAAATAAAAATCAGTCTAAATCTGGTAAAGCAGGTAGGGTAAGATGCTAAGAGCACCAAGGTCAATAGGTTTGATTGCCACGGAGTACAGATAGCAGCAAGCCAAGCAGAGATATAAGATAATACAATTTATTATCTAAAAATAATTTCAAATAAATTTTAAAAAGTACATATCTGAAGCACCAAAACTTGCCTCGACATTAAAGGACATAATCTATCAAAAATGCAGTTTTGATTTATGAAAACAATATGTCCTCCCTTTAGTGCTCACCTTATAAAAATACACAAAATGTTTTTGGACACATGCCCTTACTCAGTACTCCCTTTCACTAGGTCAAAACCTACGGACTAGTGTTAATATTTCTTCTCAGGAACCTGCACAGTAATCCAGTGGGGTGCTGCTACTCCACCATACCACCATCATGTGTTTCTCACCCATACATTTTTCATGTTTGTCCAAAGATTATGATACTGGTTTAATAAATATTATACTTCTTCAAACAGTCCTTGTCATGTGAGTAAAAATTGTGGTAAAAAGCAGATTCTGAGAAGTCAATCTCTAGCCCATCTGTGACCAGAAATCCATGAGAATATAACTGGTTATGCTCTCCTTTGGATGGATGAATGGTTTCATTCTCTTTTTGTCAATAAGGAGCAATGTTAGCCCATCAGGGCATCTGTTAGGTCAGGCCAGAAGTTACTGTGCATAAACTTCAGCAGAGCAAAAACTAATTATGACTAGGAAGAGAAAGAAAGAACAAATTCTATATACTTCTTAAAACCTTTATGATGCAACTGTGAAACTCTCATTAAATGAAAGTCAAATTGATTTATGTACTGCTTTTTGCAACATATGTTGTCACAAAGTATCTTTATAAATGTATGGGTCCAGATCCCTAATGAGCAGGCCAAAGGCGACAGTAGCAAGGAAAATCTCCCTGGGGGAAATTAAAGAAGAAACCTTGGGAGGACTAAGACTGAAGTGTGAACCCATCCTCCATCGTCCATACTCCACTGGGCGGCCCAGCTAGTAACCAGTCCATAGTTTATTGTGTTATTTTTAGTCAAAGTAGCCAGTGTAGATGCCTGTTACTCCAGTGGGTATAGGGTGGGTGGGCTGTTTCTAATATGGTAGAATCAGATCATCTACTGGCAGCATTGGTTTAACTACGTCATTACACATCAAAAATAATTTTGACTTCTGATTAGATCCTAAGATACAGAATTGGAAGGATCTGGCATGTGAGAGCACTGCGGTAGAATGGCTCACTATCATTACCACTTGCCATCAGATCCCAGCATGGCAAACCACAGAAATAATCATTAAAATTACAGACGTCTTGGTTCTAATGTCTGTGCCTGACCTTGTAGGCTTTAGAAAATCTACAATAAGGTCCCTGTTCCTCACCCATATAGAAGCTGGAAGAAGAGCTTGGAGAAAAATGACCTAAGCCAACAATGAAATAAGAACCTAATGACCTAAACCAAAAAAAATTACCTAAGCAAGTCATGTCAAAAACAAATATAAAACTACTAATACAAAACAAACACAAAAAAATACTGCCATTTGGAACCCCCTGTCTTCTAGTATTTAAGAAACAAACAAATCACAGGGATGTCATTAAACTGATTAGCCTCTTTTGATTCAAAAGAGCATTGAGATCAATACCGGGCATGCATCAATCCTTTTTATTTGGCACTGACCTCATCCACACATGACTCTCACTTTCAAACCAAATATGTGTCCTTCCTTAGACAGGTCAAACTGAGAAGTTACTGTAATTGATGCAAGGTTACATCAAATGACTAATTAGACTTATTGAAATGCAATCCCACTACTTACTGGAGCTGTCCAGAGCATCACATTGCATTTACTGGGCCGATCGGCTTTCAGAGAAAATTGATAAGAAATGATCAAAAATACAGAAACATCAAATTAATTGTTATAAAGATTGTAAAAAGACAGTCCACTCTTGTAATTCTACATAGGATAAGATGTTAAACACCTGTGCCAGATCATTAAAAGTTCACATAGGGCCAAGCCCACTGACTTCACAGTAGACATGACAACCTCACATGGTCTTCACAGGGGTCATCAGGTAGCCACCTCCCTCCATCTGTGTTTCACTGAATTAAGCCCCAAACACCTCCAGAATGCTCAACAGTGAGGTGTGGCATCACACACCCACCAACCTCCAAGCTCACTTTTAAACCAACCATATACAAAACATCACATGTCCAGTCCTCATGTATCTTAGATACTGAACACCTCAGCCTTTCATCTTAATAATACATTTCCCCAAATAACCTGTGCTCTCCTTATTCACAGCCACTGACTAGCCCTTTCAGCTACTTCGGATAATTCCTTCATAGCTATAATAAGCTTACAGCCTCTTAAATTGCACAAGCAAAGATGTGGCAGACTTAGCTACAAATCCCCTAGCACCTATCTCTACCAGCCTTATATATACCTGCCACTCATGTTCTTTCACCTCAGCCACCAAGTCTGCATATTTCAGCTTCATCCATATCAGTGCTTCATCCACTGCATCCTCAAATGGAACTGATAACTCTATAAAGTCAACTATCCACTTACTTTCAGAATACAACAATATGTCCAGCCTCAGCATAGTTAAAGCAATGCACTATGGGACCTGTAGTTTTTGGTTATTACCGCTACCAATTTCCAATCTCATGCTTCAAACCATTTATCTATTTTTATGGTCTCACTCACCAATACACTGCCTCTCCCAAACCTAATCACTCTATTCATGTTACTACTGGACAAAGAGCTCAGATCTACATGCCTATAATTGAATGAACAGGCTAATGAGCTAATTGTACATATACAAAGCATAATACGTAAATGTCCTATGTCATTAGAGCTCCATTAGAGCATTTTCATTCCAGCAACCACACCATGAGCTCTCCTCAGGGGTCATCAGGTAGGTACCTCCCTTCATCTGTATTTTGTTGAATTAAGCCCACAACACCTCTAGAAGGCTCAAACTTATCCAAGCTTAACAAGCAGCATGTCTTAAGCACAATGTCACTAGCAAACACAACTTGTAAAAACCTAAAGGTAAGCACCTGATTATGTCTCTGTTTGTGTCTATGTCCCTGTTTTCTCTGTGAAGCCGCTGTTGGCGTCATACTGCCTTTCCTATATAAGAGGTTTATAAACTATAGGAGGTTTATAAACTATAAACCCTGCACCCAGGAATAAACTTTACCCTTACATTTCCTACAAAGTTGTTTGTGCATATTCTGACAAATCTGCAATATTGCAGTTTCATCAAGAGTTCCATAGGACCAACCTGCAGCATCAATAGATCAGTTTTGCTGCTCCAATCATCATAACAACTACGAAAAAAGATGACTCAGTGATTTGACTCCGAACTGTGACTGACCTGGGCATGACTGTTGCCTTGGCCGTGTCATGCACAAGTCTATGGAACTAATGCTGTACGACTGAATATGCACGAGCCGCTGGATGCCAGTCATTAAATGTTTATTTGTGCCAAACGATAATCGGATTACAACTGCCCGTCCCCACCTCATCTTTCTTACAAACATTTACATTTATACTATTTAGCAGATGCACTTGTCCTGAGCAATTTACAGAAGTGCTTTCTAAAACGCTAGTCAAATCAGGGAGTCAGTACAGGAAAAGACACACAGAGTCAAGGTCTGGTCTTGTGGATGCACTGTCCCTCGCTTACTAGAAGGGCAGCCTAGCTATGCCCATATGCCACTCTGGTTGCCATTTTTAGTAAGTGTTTATCTAGGTTAAGTGTGTGGCAGGTCACATTTGCTCTTAGTCCATATGCTTTGCGTTCTTGTGGAAGTAGCAAGCACTAAGCATCCAACTGGGAGCCTGAAACCTTTTCATTCTGTGCATGTTACCAGAAACAGCATGCTTTCCCAGACTAGCTTTCTGACATTTTTTTTAATATTATTACAATGTTCTATCTGAATTCAATGCAGTAAAATTATCTCTGTAGTTACCCAATCTGTGGCATTCATTTGAGCTTAGTTACATGGTTAGTGGTTAGTGGTTATGACTACTTTACAGTGAAACAACAATGAAAGCCAAAAGAAGTATGTAATGCAACTGAGACATACATAGACCATACCAGTCTTCACAGATGGCATATTTTTATATCAGAAAGAATGACATGATAGGTTTAAACAGAAGAATTGGTCATTGTGGCACCATGGAAATTACAGGTGTATATTTGGGGAATAACTAAAATAACAGCCTTACAAGCATCCTTCTCTACAGTTTTTAAATTTTAACCTTATTCTCAGAGAATGAGACAATATTTGCTATTTGAGGTCACAGAACACTGAAAAAACAGACTGAAGAGAAAGGCTGCAAAACATTATTTTAAAGAAAATGTTGTGCATGATTTACCATACAAAATGACCAAGCTATATATAGAAATGATGAAGACAAAAGAATGTCATTACAGATGGATAAGCAGCACCCAGGAAAACATATGTGAGAAGGGGCTCATGTTTCCTACCAGCTGCAATGGCCCATATCCCTGGAAGCTTGCGTGAGTTGAATGCATCACAAGCACACTTGCATTGTGACCCAGTTTTGTCTTCAGTCAAACTCGGACCAGCTCTGTTTCTTTACAACACTTCTTGGCAGAGTCAAAACAAGAACTGCTGTCTAGAAAGCCTCTGAAATAACCCTTATGATATTCAAATACCATTTCAGGAAACTATCAATGAAGCCAGCCAATTTGCACTGATACTCAAAGACTGATGACCATTTCTAAATTGTTTGAATCATTAATATTACTTCTTCTTAATACTACTTATGTATTACATCAATTAAATCATTAAATCAATTAAATCATTTTATTCATGTCAATACTGTAAAATAAATACACTGCCAAAATGACTGAAGAGTAAGTATTGACTTATTGAAGTTATGACACATTGTCATCGGGCTTTCTGCCTCAAGCAACTGCATTAGTGTTGTAGACTACTAGACTGTGGGTCACTAAAACCACCAACCATAGACATAAGGTCTTTAACTCTGTGCTTAGCATGGGTTATTTAAGAAGTATTTTTGCAAATACTTTTTACTTTTTCTACAGACTGTGGCCCAAAGCAACATACTGTGCACTGTTTTTTTAAAACAATAATTCCAACGCAGTCACACATAGCCAATTTCTGTTCACTCATTATTTTCAAATCATTTCATATATAAGATATTGGAGGAAAGTCCGCAAATTTCCTCATCAATAACCAAATCCTATGGAAAGGAAGTGATGTAATCTTAATGCTGAACCCACACATCTTCCAGTCTGGGTTGACCATGTCATTTTCTGTGGATCAAATTATATTTTTGGTATGCTGGGTTTCTGGTGGAGGGAGAGCAATAAGGGACAGGCCTAATCTGTGTTATACAACTTGTGCGGTTGTTAGACTAGCTGTTCCAAATCTCCCCATGTCAAAATATTGGACATATTTTTCACATAAATGGGACATGTAAAAAAATAATAACCATAAGATCACTGATGATTTCTTCCAATGGGGAAAATACATGACAAATGAACTGGGTTGGCAATTAGAAAAAAAACCTAAAACCCCCATGAATTTGTGCATTTCTCCTCTTCTAGAAATGCAGAAACATTGTATCAAATTTACTGTGACATTTCTGACTCAAATGGAAAAGCTCAAAACACATCTAAATTAGGAACTTAATTTCTACAAAATATTTCTGTAATATTTATGACATTTCTGTAAATAAAATTGATGCATAGTTGATTCATATATTGGCAGTTAGGAAAACCCTTAAAACTTAAATGCTGAAAGTATGTAACCAAACTATTTAAACTTTTAAAACATATGCACTCTATTTAGCCTTTCTTACCAAATGAAAACTATGGAATTAAATACCTAGTGTCATTTATACACTTGTATGCAAGTGTTTTGTAATTTATATCTCCAAAACCAACCAAAAAGTCTGATTTTAACATATTGCATAAGTTATGGTGTTAATGTTGAATTGTTTTGTAGACTACACACTCAAATAATTTTTTTTTTTCTACTTTTACCCACACACATTAGCCTGCTGTAGAATAGGCAACTGAGATTACAGGTTCACCTAAGCATCTTGCATTTTAGACAAATATGTGATTTGTCATGTTATTCTTTCTGGTTTAAGAAGCAATTTAGCTTTTTGTTGCTCAATAAAATCAAGTTGCAGTCATCTCACAAAAGGGTGACAACCAACATTAATTCAAATTTGCGATCTCAGTCTAAGAAAGTATACGTATATTATTCTACATCTATTTTATCATTTATCTACTCGCCACAACTGTGTGTACATTATTCATTGAATCCCCAAATTAGAGGTCATAGGACACTATAGCATTATGCACAACAAATAAACTAATGGGTTCTAGATTAAATGCTCAGACGTCTTTCCTGTCACTGCATAATATTCGAGACGTGGTGTGGGCAACATTTACGTCAACTAGCAATCTATTCTAATGCACATGTCGACCACGGAAAAAAAATGTCTTTGGGGAAACACGTATCGAAGAACGGTGATAATCGCTTATCTTACCACTATTATACCACAACTGACACCTGGCTCTCACTATATGCCTGTCTGTAGTCTTCATTCAGCTTCACATGAAAATGAAAAAAAGAAAGGATAGCATATATATATATATATATATATATATATATATATATATATATATATATATATATATATATATATATATATATATATATATATATATATATCTCACACACACACACACACACACACACACACCAGGAAATTGTTTTATTTTGTAATATGGCCTTGACAATAATGAGCGGCCATCAGTGATCTTTACAACGTTGGATGCTGTGCGTCTTAATGCGCAGCCAGGACACACCGGCTCATACTCACACATAAGATAAAAAATATATATCAAACGTTCATCATCTGATAACCCCACATTGTATTCCTATATTTTGCGTGGCGTGGTGGTGTGATGGCAGTACGCTGCAGTAAATATCCAGTTAGCCTATAAGCTTCAGTGAAGCCATGCCTTATTGCAGCGGAAATTCTTTCCGGTCGGATTTCAAAGCGCATATCTCGTACAACTCCGTGTAGATACAATCAGCGGACAGTGAATTTCTATCAAACAAGCCAAAATATAAAGCAATGCTTACCAAATAATACGTTTTGTCGACGAATCAAGGCCTACTACCCTCAGATCCGTTTCCATAATCTTACATTTTTTTCGTTACCCCTCAGCATCAGCAGCCGTACAATGCAACGACGGTACCGATGATGCTTCCTGACCCCGCCCTCCTTGTACCGCGAGAATGAGCTCACCACATTCGCTGAAACAGGCACTGCAGTCACCTTGTCCATCGTAGTGCGTTTTCTTCGGTGTAGAGGCATTTTTCTCCTCTCTCCAGAGCAATCTCTTGATACTTTTTTAGCTATTTTTAATAATAGTTCTGTCAGCGTTGTTGTATCTTCTTTAAAGATAGACTACGATTCCGATTACATCGATCATATTGATGTCCGCGGGGTGGCACGCGCATCCACTACGATTCAAGGAATAATTTCACGTCGGCCAGATTAGGCTACGCGATCTGTAGGTTTATTTATTTATTTATTTATTTATTTACCTTCGTTGCTACGCCATGCACGCAGCATTAACATTTTGAAGACCTTTAGATCTTCAGACCGTTAGATAATGACATTGATGTAAATGATGGACATACTTCCAGTTTCTTCATCCCCGAGGTTTGGACAGATTTACATTTAGTAAAGGCTAAGGAAAACTTTTACACAGAAAGGATGTAGTTTGATAACCTACGCGTTTCCAAAGAGCCAGTCAGGATATCGCATAACGTATTACAGGACCTGTGTTGGTTAAACAAACAAACGCTCAAAAATTGAATAAAATACATCAATGCTAAATCCAGATTAAGAGTATCAAAGTTTTATTTCGAATTTCCATGTATTTTTTTTTTCCATTCGCTTCCCTTACCGTTGTCTGACTGCCATCTTATGGCGAAGTGCAGAAATGAAGCGCACCCCCCCTCCCCCCATTGACACTATTGAAGAAAGTATTCGGGTTTTTTTATGTGTACATTGACCTTTTTTGAACCCAAGAAAAGTGTATTCATACCACAACAGATGTAGAACAAAAAAAATCACTAAATTTAAAAAATGAATTACTCTGTCACTCTCTTCCTTTTATTCAGAGGTTCTGTTACTTTGTACACAATAGCCATTTTACATCAGTACAGAGGCAACTCAGCTCATCTTCTTTGACATAGTACTGGTCAAACCTCTTAGTCCTAATTTCCCATGAACTTTGCTGGAGCTGAGGTTACATCACACTGGGGGAAATATTTTGGGAAATCAAAGTTAGGTTGGGTTAGAAGAATGCCTTTGGGTTGACATTCTTGGACTCAGTCTAGGACAGAGAGCACATCCTCCTGGACTCAGTCAGTCCTGGACAGAGAGCACTTCCTCCTGAATTCTTGTCCCCTTGAGCGGATCCACTTATTTGCAACTGCATCAAAATTGACAAGAAACACTTTTGAACATTTTTGTAAAGCATCTCTTGTGAGAATATTTAAATGGCATCAAATATCAAATCTTTGATGGAAAGCTTACACTTCCAGATACAGTTTAAGACCAAGTCCTAGACTAAGAAAGACCAAGTCCTAGACTATGAAACACATTATATGGAACTGTTGATTTTGGAAACTCACCCCACTTACTGCCTAGAAAAACAGGGCACCCAGCGTGCAGGGTTCGGGCATCTTCCTCTCCACTCTTCAGCAGGTTGTACCATACTACTGCCGATTGCTGCGAAAGCACAGAGGTGAGCAACATTCTGCTTTAAAATGACATTTACATTCTGCTACCCTAGCAGCCATAGCAGTCACTTTCAGTGTAGTAGAGACTGAGAGGTTCACTAACCATTTTAGGTCTAAGCGCTGCACCAATGCTTGGAAACACGGTGGCCCCTCCCACTTCCACATCACTCATCTGACACAAATAGGGCAGGTTAATAATGAACTTGACACAGCGTGGTATAAACTAAACCTCTGGTCAAAGAAAGTCCTTTTAACAGGTCTTACATAGACCAAGACAGTTGCGATTCTTCTTCCTTGGAGTTCATCATAAGAGTCATTCACAAGCTGTACAGAGACGAAAGAGGTTTCTTTTTGTTATATATTTATGCAATATATATTAGATATTTTGAATACAGATCAAGTACTACAAGTGAGTTTTCAAAACTACTTCTATACTATATGTTACTACTCTATGTTAATATATGCCCACTACATAACTGCAGCTAAAATTGTATAGCATGAAAACAGAATCAGCAGGTGCCCACCGCTGAGTCATAGTGTGGTTCATATTGTCCTCCAATTCCATAGTTTGCAACCTGAAAGAGAAAAGACACATTCTGCTTTGTGTGATATGAATCGTGGCTCACTAAGTCGTAAGTCAGTCCAGTTTCCACAGGGTTAGGAAGCAGTGACACAGTAAGTCGGAGCCCACAGAACCCTCTTTCATACACCAAAAAGTTAAAAGTGGCCAAATTACTACTTAATGATGAACACTTTAATATTTTAACCTGGAGCTCCTCTGCTGTTTCCATATCCAGCCCAGTCACATCGGCTGTGCGTTGATTGACACGGGCAACCACTGGACTATCATCTTCAGACAACCAGGCACTGAGAGAGAGAGAGAGAGAGAGAGAGAGAGAGAGAGAGAGAGAGAGAGAGAGAGAGTCAGTCAGTCAGTCATATTTACACCCAAGTCTGAAATGAATCCCATTTTAAAATTCACTACAGACAGCAAAATAGGCTCCCAGGTAAATCAGAAGTCATGTGAAATCATGTTTTTAAGATAAATTTAATTGTGGCTCTTTTTCCACACATGCTTGTGAAATATTCTCTGCGTTTCTCATATGACTTCCTCGTGTATTTCATACTAATCACTGCTTACCTTTTTGACACACGTACTTTGGTGGAAACCTTTTTCCCTGTGACTGGGTCCACAACTTTAGCTCTGGCAAGCTAAACACAAAAAGAAATGCTACAGCATTACAGCAGCTACTGCTTGTTGTTGGTCATAACCTGGATGCGCATCATTTACTATTTAATGTAATGAAAAGTATGTATTGCATAATTACATAACAGGTACCAATACTTTCAATAAACATCATAAGTATTTTATATATATATATATATATATACAATTTTAAAATTCTGAAAAAAGCATGCTATGAAAATAATGGTAATTCAAGCATTTCTCAAAGATTTCTAGACAAAAAATTCCCCATAAGCTCAATTTCTTTGCTCCTGTGACATAAATATATTACCTAAACAAAATGCTGAAAAAAGCACAGATGTAATGCCAAACATGCTTTCAAAATGCTGTGTCCTATAATGTACAGTTATAGACACACTCACAAGGTTAAATTTTTAGACTCACCTTTGACCTGGAAAGTCCTTTGATCACTTCAATCTCACTTAGGGTCAAAAAGTCATGAAATCTGAGGATGAGGGGTTGGTCCCACTCCTGCTCCTGCTTAGCAGGGGCATACATCAGCCGAGGGTTCCCTCCCCCTGTTGTGTATCTACAAACCATCTTCCTCTGTCTCTGAGGGGTCTGCCCATGAAAATAGACATTGGATATGAGGAAGAGGGGGTTATTCATAGCATACCATTGGTCAAAGCTTCAGGACTGAGCAATACTAGCAAAAATGATCATTTTGGTCACACAATCATTTTCCATTTTCTTTGGATAATGTTCCTCTAAAACATCTATTTGGTTATATATTAAAATGTCAACACAACAGATTTATGCTTATTTTAGCACATTTTATTTACTCACATCCACTCACTTGCATTTTCAATATAAGCCAATATTGATGGAAGCAGATTTTCTTTGTAATGATGCTTCATTGTAATGAATCATACAGTTTTTCTGCTAGTCTATCGCCTTGCTTTAACCTCCCTTACCATTTTGGTCCCTTCTCCTCTACACAAGGCCTCATAGTCACTGTACCATGGATGACCCAGAGGAGCTTTGTCAAAAGGAGAGATGGAGAGTTGTGACTCATTCCAGCCTGTAAGACTTTCTTCCAGCCTGCTGAGATGTGCTAGATTCAGGTCCATGATATCTGAGGAGAAAAAAAAAACAAGAACAAAAAAAAAAAGAAAAAAAAGAAACCTTGGAAACACTTTACAAATAAGACTTTAAATATGTGTTTAAGTTACAGGGCATCCTATTTGATTATTAAAATGTTAGGTATTATACTTTAGAGCATAACTTTCATGTAATCACTTGATTCATGCACACATGAAAACGTTTTTGATCTAGTTTGGTACATGCAAAAGCAATGTGACCTTTAGTAATGAACTTTGAACTTGATACAAAATAAAAACATTCCACGATGCCAGGTCTAAATATGAAAATAATATAAATATAGAAAATAGAAAAAAAATTAAAGCTGTAGAACTCAGATTCACCATGCAGTAGTAAATGCTGGCTTAGCCCAAGGGTAATGGGCAAAGTCCCTGCTGAAAGTGGAACAGAAGCAAGGAGTTGCAGAACTTGCTGTATGGTTACTGCAGCATCTGTAGCTTTATCAAGCTTCCTCAGGGTTTCCTGCATCCAAAGAGTCCCATACTGGAACCGATGATTCTGGTGAGCCACCACAGCAATTTGGAAACATTCATCTGGATCCAGGTTCAAAGTATTTTCCAATCCTAACAATAAGAGAATAGTTAAAACGTTAACATTTTTACAAAAATGTAAACCCCAGTAGAGGTCTTCAGAAGAAGTGTCTTTGGTCAACACGAGCAAAAGATGGATAACCGGTAAGCATGAGACTCACCAGTCATTTTCTGTGGATCTAGTTTGTATAGGTCCTGCAGTCTAAGCATGGCTATTACTACCCCTTCTAAATCAGTGTAACTGGGGAGCAGATCAACTTTTGACATCAGGGCACTGAAATCTATACAGAAGAGACATTCCAAAGAAAAAGTCAATAGTGAGTTAAATTGATGCTGGAAAATCATTGCTACTCCAGAAAATGAGCATGTATTTTACAGCTGGCACAGAGATGAAATGGAGAACCAAACCTATAGCAAATCTGCTAGAAATGAACTAATGCAGGATGCACTTCTGCATGCCACCTTCATCTTACAAAACCAGTCTAGTTTGACATTGCCCAATAACCCTTGCTACCCAGCCCAGTCTTTGAGTATCCTCAGCTGTGACATATTTTACAATAATCCTGCTCTAATACACCTGAGACATAAATTCAGTGCTTGATTACTAGCTCAGGCATGTTATGAGGTATGTTAGATCACAGACTCTCACTACATTAGTTACCATTATGCAATAAACACTGGCAACCATTTCTCATATATCCTTAACATCTCCAATTAGAACTGTATAAAGAGCCAGGCAACAATCCAGGGGATAGAGAATATTACATTATTTCCTCAAATGTTGCAGCTGCTCTCTCCATTGGCTAATCATAGCTGCAAATAAACTATTGTTCTTCGTATGTGAGCCCAAGTTAATTTAGACAGTTAATGTTAATTCATGAGATACAAGGTAGTGACTCTTCCTGTCAAGTGGTGGAATTACAAAAGAGAAGACATCCTGGCTGAATGTGCAACAGAACAAAAATATCTGTGGTATTTGTGAAAGAGGAGTCATATGACAGGTATGAAAAAACACTACTGCTCCTGGATTCACCTTAGCAGCAACCTTGTTTTAACCCTGAGTTTACTAGCAGACGTCATGAAAGATAGAAAGTGTAGCAAATTGGCTAATTGTCATTTAGACAGTTTTCCCAATAAGATGATGAATTCTGGCAACTCTGGGCAGATGTACTGATGTCTAACTGGCTAAATGGCTTTTTAACTGTATGTACACTGCTAGTTCACCCTCTGAGAGGTTTCTTCTGGCGACTTCTTCAATGGCTGTGCCTGCATTCTTCAGATGTCTCACAAGCCTGAATGCTGTGAGGGGGTTGCTGATGAACCTTTCAGGGTCTTCAGAGGAATCAACAGAAACAGTCTCAAGGCCATGAAAAGCTCTGTCCAAAACAAGCACATTGGTTGAACAATTTTTGGGGGGGCTTGTGTGTAAGCACTTTAATGTACATTACATGCTATTTTTATGGACTCTTTGTTGCTGTGTATTTTTGAAGTTTTTATGAAGCAAAATGTAAAAAACAGATATAAACCTTCAGCAAAATTTATGCATCTTTTCAGAAAGACAACAAGGCATTCATTGAACTGTAAGAGTACCATATTCAGTTTGATGTTGATTATTTATAATTAACAGTATTACAGTTACCTTTTGAGTAGGTTTGTCTGGTTTTCCAAAGCTGTGATGTAGTGTTCAAGACTTTCAGAAAAATCCTTCTTTAAATCAATAAGCTGTGTCATATGATCTGTAAAGCATAATCTGCCTTAACATGTATTTTAGCCCACCTTTTAATTTGCAAAGACACAACAAATAACACATGAAGGTCTTTTATGTAAAAAGAAAAAAAAAAGCAGAGAATGCAACGTGAGTAATGTATCAGCCATTTTCAAATAATGATTAGTTTTAACAGTGTTAAAACTGGAGTCATGATATTTGAGAACATAACTGCAACATTACTACACTTACTGTTTATGCAATTATAAAATGAGCACACTGCTTTATACTTTTGTTTGGAAGTTATTAGACCACTACATATATTTAAGTACATTACAGTTTCCAATGATAAAAATGAAATTAATACCTTTCTAGGTTTAAGAAACATACAAGATTACAATTTAAACAATTTGTCATAATAATCTAACTATACACTACCTGTTGATGAGTAGAACTCATTCATTCCACCACAGAAAATCCAGTGCGATATCATTATAATGATCACCTTCATCTCCACTGTCTCCATTGCCAGAACGTAGTTAAACACAGCACACAGCAACGAAATGGACACCTTACAAGTGTTCAGTACACAGACAAAAGGTGATGGGGCAAGCTCCTTAATTTTGCTTCTAAAAAGCAAAACCAAACATAATAGGTCCACAAACTCAAAAATCCCTATGAGGTTATAAGCAAACAATCAGAACAAAGGCAGTAAGCCAGGTAGTTATGTTTTGAAACAATGTTTCAGTAGGAGGACCATCAGTTGTGAGACATGCCGATTTCCTGACGACAAAGACGTGTTTTTGCCACACTTTAAATAGCTTAGTATTGCAATACCCAATTAGGTGGTTTTGGCTAACAGAATAACAATAGCATACTAACATGCTGTCACAGAGTTCTGGTCACTGCAGTCTTATGAAAACAAATGGCTAAAGTTTTGAACTAATTCTATGGGAGCAGCCAGCAAAAATGCAAGAATTACAAATGTTTATGCAATCTGTACAGTGTGACAAACTGGGCATAATTATATGACTAACCAGAGAAAAAAAGGTCACCCAGTTTTGACACAATACTTATTTTTTCAAAAGGTGCAATGAACAACGTCCAACAGGCCTCAAGTTTTCCAAAAGTATGAATTTCAACAAATAATACCTTCACAGACTGTCGATCAATATTCCATAAACCAGGTCATTCATGAGCGTTGCAAACACACATACACACCATTTAAAAGGGACACTGTTTATTGTACAGCATATATTACATTTGTATATGCAATTAAAACATGAAATACCATAAAACAGTACAATAATTTATGCATTCTATAAATAAAAAACAAAAGAACAACAAAAATATTTTGACCTTCTGAAAAAGTTAGCAATCTTAAATTCTAGCCAACCCCTTTTTGATTCAACGAATGGAGACTAAGGTGAACCCCAAGTGTATCTGTATTCCAACGAGCTCCTCTCCTCTTCCTCAGTTTCTATTTTGGCACACAATGTGGACAACAGGGGACAAAAGCTTCGCTGGGCCTTTTTACTGACGAAACAAAATGCACAATAGTCACAATAAACACTCCAGCACCCAATAAGTAACAGTATATGTTATGGAAAAAAATAAAAGAAAGAAAAGAAATATTGACAGTTGAACAAAAAAAGGAAATCCCTTTAAGGCCAGGAACTTTGGATGCCTTACAAAGTGTGACGGCTACCGTGACCTTATCACCACAGATTCTGAAAACGCAAGTGTTCAACATGGCTACCAAAGCTGACTGACTTAGTCTGAAAAAGTAAACCATGACATCCAAGACCAGAGCACCAGAGTTCGGAGTGTGGTGTATGGGTTTGTTATGTGTCACAGTCCAAGCATTGCAGGTGGAGCGGAGTGCTGGTTTAAGACCGGCGAGGTCACCTCAATCCACCTCTGTGAGGCCACATGGTCGCCTGAACTCCTGCCCTCGCTCATGGAACCATTTGTTTGATACTGCCAAAGACACAGGAACATGTGGAGGTTAAAGGGATGTACACTATAATGCAGTAAAAGCTGATTCATGCTGAAGGAACTTCTTCCAAGTAAAATCTTTTGGTGAAAAATGCTTTTCACCTGGACATGACTTTGTAACGCTGTAGCATTTTGTTGAAATAAGGTGTGTGTGATAAAGCCGATTTGTAATACACCATGACAGGTGGGGGCAATTTGATTATTTTTAAAACTGCACAACATTGTTTCTGCATAAAACTGATGGGATGAGATAACTGGTAAGTTTGATTGTCAGAAAAACTTTAGCAGTCTTGAGCACCAGCATTAATAGTACTTATTTTCACTGTGTTAGGAACCTCCATCATTAATCTAAACTGTGTTGTGCCCCTCCTACTTACCCCATTTACTCCCCACTAGTACAGGGCAGGCTGCATGCCTCGTTCGGTAGTCTCCCTCTCCACTCCTGAAGAGGTTGTACCAGAACACTGCAGTACCCTGGCAGCACAACAGTGAAATAGAGACAACGTACAGACACAATAAATGTTAATGACCTCCTTGCCTATCTAATGAAGCAGCATATGGAGGTGAGGACAGGTAAAGAGGATCCTACCTTTCTTGGCTTGATAGCAGCTCCGAAATCCGGGAACACAGTGGCTCCACCAGCTTCGACGTCGCTCATCTACCAGAAACAGACAAAACATATTAGGAGCAATGACCTGCACTACGTTCTTGGTCCAATTTCATAAGATACAATATACCTTTAAGTGTATTACTTCTGCATGTACCACCACAATATGTATCTCAATCTAATACAAACCGAATGCTGACAATTATAGTTATATTTATATGCAAACAAGAACAGATATATTGTGGAACTGAATATTTTGTAACCTTCCTAAAATATAGCAATGAAACAAGGCATAGTCTAAAAATCTAGTTTAAAATGAAGTTAATATTTCAGGAATAACATTTATAAACATTAATAAGATATGTATAATTAATTACATTTGCATCAAGTGCATCCGAGATAGAGAACATAAAACAGTAGCTGTTTGCAAATCACTGGTGACTGATGTGTAATTTCGGTCCCCAGTGGAACTGAGCCATGAGATTGTGTGTTATCTTGATAACTTACTATCAATTAAACTGAGTTAATGGTTAACAAAGCAACTGTTTCAAAGCCTCATGATTATTTTCAATGATAATGATAACATACTCAAGTTCAAGTTCGGTTTATTCATCACATACATAGTCATGCACAGTATAACACGCTCTTTTCATTAGTAAGTAATACAAAACAAGTGGCATTCTTTTTTTCTTTTTTGCAAAGGTAAATGCAATAACAAGTTCATATAACTCTTGATATTGCACTGGAGCAGACACCACAGCCTTACACTACAGAACTGAACTTTAAAGACTGATATTTAAGGCATATGCACACTGCCCAGCATAAAGAGTCAGCATGTTCTATGGCACATTGCTTTTCCTAATAGACATTCTAATTGGCCTGCCACAATCTTAACTTACTGTAATTACCATGTCAGTCAATTAGTCCATTACAGGGAGTGTGCTGGTGAAATAAGCCAGCTATGGCAAGGACAGTTGCACGCATTCGCAAGAGTGTCTCGGCGTGACTTTGGCACCACAGGACGAGGGGCTGCATACTTACATAATTTAAATAAGTAGCCACCCGATTTCCTGTGCCTAACGATTTGAAAGCTTCTGGCTCGTCTTTCTATGAAGATAAAATTTCAGAGTGAAAGGCAGGGGGCTTGTTTCAAAGCACGCGTGTACTTACATAGTTCAGATAGGTGGCAAGCCTATTTCCATCAACCTTGAGGTTGCTGTCAAAAGGGCGCTGCAACAGATATTCGCAACTTTAAACCCAATTTGAAGTGCACAGGCCCAGGGGTTGCCACTCACCACACAACAATGGAGCCTCGACAAAACATACACTGGGGCAAAGCATAGCAGCTACACACAGACACTGCACTGGGTTGCAAACTCCTGGGCAACTAAATTCTAAACCGGTAAGCCCAGGTGTCTGCGATATTTGCTCTCAGTGTAGCCCCTGGTTCGCAATTGTATGTAAAAAATTAAGGAGAAAATGGTAACACTAAATTGTGAACCAACAGAAATGAAAAAGTCAGAGATAAATCTATAACGCTTAAGCACTACATATATATTAAATGTGCACACAGAAGTCCATCGTCTTAATAAGAACTATTTGCAGTGAAGTACCAAAAAAGAAACCCATAAGTTAATCTACAAACTAGTAGTTTCTAAATCCATTTTCTATGTGGACTAACAATTTCTATGTGGTCCACAATTAGCATTACATTAATGTATGATACTCACTTCCTTTTGTAAAGGAGGTTGGATTTATTTACTTTTTTGTTAGTGGTTTCCAACATTATGTTTAACTGTGAATATATACATTTATTACACTGTTAGGAAATTCAGATCTCAAATAATGAGAGAAATCGATGATATGATTATAATATGAATTGAAAATTGTCACTTAATAAGCCCTGGTACGATATTTGACATTTGCGAATATACATAATGATGATATGTAACATAATACTAGCCTGAGTGTAGCAGCAGGCCTGTTCTTAGTTTCACACAAAAACACTGTTGCTTTGCAAAGCTGTGTACAACAAACTTACCCTGGAGAAATCATAATGTGGCTCATATTGTCCTCCGACCCCATAGTTAGCCACCTGCACAAATAGAGAGAGAAAAAATAAAAAACATACCGTTCAGATGCCAAAACCATAGATCTGTTTATGCAACATGAACAAGATAATTCGTTCACTGCAAACAAGAAGCCAGTGAAAGCAAAAGAGCTATTTGAGCACTCACCAACAGCCAACTGAGAATAAATAAATAGGTCTTGTTTTATTTGAGTAACAAGGCTAAGAGGTTAACCCTGTGTTTCAAACATTCTGCCTGGGACTCAAATGACTGACACTTACAGATCTACATGTAGACAATGTTTTATGTGTAGCAACACACAGACATGTAAACATGAAGGATATAAGAGTGGTAAAAGAGTGAAAAGAAAATATAGAACCTATACAGCGCCAAAGAAAAACAAAACAAAACTGTATCTAGCTGGATCCCAAATGGTACTTCAAAGGAAGTTATATTACAAGGTGTAGTTTTATAAAGCATTTAAAAACCTGGAGAAGTTCAGCAGTATCCACTGACAAAGCGGTAACATCTTCTATTCTCTGGTTAACACGTGCAATGACTGGGTCCTCCTCTGCTTCCAACCATGCGCTGGAGGTTACAGACACACAGGACTATAACAGCAAAGCAATGGTTCCATTCTCCAACCTACATGCCTCACCTTCTGATTTAAATTCATTGGTCAGACACTCTCATGGTTACAGCTTTGGTTTTTATGGTGACAGGTTTGTTGAATGGACGCTCAGGTTTTAACGGAGAAAGATGTGTCATTCTTGCTGACTCACCTCTTAGACACTCTGTAATGTGCTGTTATCAGGACACCTGTTTTTGGATCTCGCACAGTGGCTCTCGCCAGCTAGACAGAAAAATCAATCGCACTAAGAGGGTATCAAATCAATATTTTTCTACAATAAAGCGAATTTCAAATGCCTCCACTGACCAACCATTAACACTGTTGCAGACTGGTTGTGCAACAGACTCTTTAGACAAATCTTTCTAAAGTCAAGAGTCTGAAGGTGGGAAAAAAAACGTCTGGTGGCATATAGCCTAAAAAAAAAAAACATTTAGTAAAATGGATTTCAAAAGCATAACCTCCAGCCTTCATTGTCAGTTTGTATAATCTGAACAAACACCCATGCTTGTGTAGTTTGATTGCTTAAGGCTTACCCTTGGTTTGGCCAGCTCTTTGATCTTCTCGATTTCTTCATCAGAGAGAACCTCCAGGTAGCGGACGATGTGCGGATTGTCCCACTCATCCTCCTCCTTCATAGGCTTGAGAAGGAGGCGAGGGTTCCGGTTCCCATCTTGGTAGCGGCAGAACAGCCTACTTAGCCTACGTGAAGTCTGTGGGAAGCCACAGTTAGCTCAGCATCTAACATTTAAAACAGTCTGTCAATCTTACATTTCCTTGCTAAGACATGTTACATACACGCTACAAAGATTGTACTGGTATTATACAAACCATCATGGTAAATTAATCAAATCCTTTGCGATCTCTGACTATCTCCACTGCACCCTTCTATCACATGGATGCTCACCATCTTGACACCCTCCCCTCTGCACAGCGACTCGTAAATCTCCCTCTCGGGCAGGTAGTCTTTGGGACGCTCATAGGTTCCTAGCTGAATGGGCTTCTCGTCGGCAGGCTCCTGCTCGTCATGACCCTTTTCCCTTAGCTCCTTGGAGAGCAGCTGCTCAAAGTAGCGCAGGTTCCCTCCTGCCCTCTGGTGGCTGGGATCTGTCAGTGCACAGAGGTAAAGGGTTCAATGATTTTGTTCAGGAACCATTGCTTTAACTACTTCTGTTTTAAAGAAAGATTACCAATGGACAGGAGTCGTCGGGTAAGCTCGATGGCTCGTGGCAGGTCACCCATACGATAGACAGAGTAGCTGAGGTAGTCTAGGACCTCAGCCTTAGAAGTTTTAGATTCCTCTCCGGCATCCATCTGCCTGAGTGCCTGCTGCATCCACAGCACCGAGTGATAGTAGTCATTCTCGTTGTATGCAGTTTTCCCCATGTCAAAGCAGTCATCTACGGTCAGGAAGGCATTGTAGCGCACCCCTGTAGACCAAGGTTTGAAGAGTTTTGAGTTAATGTAGTCTTTATTACTGAAATGTGTTTCAACTGAAATTCAGTTCAGGTTTATACCTGAACTTTTGAACCACAAATGACAAACATTTTGTATGGACCAGATTGCTTTTTCACATGACAAACAAGAAAATACCAGTTGTGTTAGAACTAGATAAGCATTAAACTTTATGCCTCCTCACTACAAAAACTCAATTTTTTTTTCTTTGGTTTTATTTTACAAATGTTCTTAATGTCTTGAGTTGAACATGGAGTTGGAGAAGGTCTAGGTTTTAAAGGTCTATGCTTTAAAGATTTAAGTAAACTGCAGGAAGGTAGATCAGGATCATCAGGAGGAGCATTGCAATGTGCTGTAATGTGCCACAATATAATGACTGGATACTTCTTGATATACAAAAGGTTGACAATATAGATGGGAGTGAAAAAAGATTTTAAAAGGACTCAAAGATTTCAAAAAGAGAAAACTAATTAAATTAATTGTCTTCAGCATGTTTTAGCAGATTGACAATAACCAGAATTTATTGCTGCAGCACTGTAATCTCCAAAGTTACAAATACTTAAGGCAATAAAGAACAGCTATTCAAGGTTGCAATTCTTTGCATGATGCACATGTAATAAATATAAATCCAACACTTGGAAAGACAATGACAACTTCAACATGTTTATATCAAATGTTTTTATCAATAATTATATAAAATGCTAATATTATGGACTTACAAAAAAGGGAAAGGTAATAAGGGGGGGGGGGGGAGTCAGTTACCAGGGATACGCCCCTGACCTGGCAGTTTCCCTTTGGAGAAACTCTCAGAGTCCAGGTGGTACGTGTCCTGGAGACGCATCAGAGCCTTGGCCGCTCCCATCTCGTCCTCAGCATCAGGGAAGTACTGTCTGTGCATTGAAATGTTCGAGATGAAACCTAGAGAACAATGATGCAATGAAAGATGAGGGCAGGCTTGTATAACTCTAGCACAATAAAGTCATATTACAAATTAGGCATCAAAAGCCTTTTCCACATTTTCCTCATTCATTCATCCCGAAGCATTCCAGCTTGTTGCTCCTGAAGAATTCAAAGCAAAGTCGTACAGTAGTACTTTACTGTAGAGGGCTAGCGAGAACTTGAATGTGCCCCCCTCATGCTTATAGCCAATGAATAACTCCTTTGAGTTACCCATGAGCTTCTACAGGAATCATCTGTTATATCAATATTTATTTCGGTATTGCATCATTCTTGTGAAATAGCCAAAACCCCAATCTGCTATCATGCGCTTGCCCCACACTGAGATGCCAGATCCCTACACAGTAACAAATCACATTCTGTCCTCCCCAAATGAGTGGAATTTGTTCTCTCAGCCTCCTTGTATTCTCATGAAAGAACGCATCTTGAGGCGGCTGTAAACACTCTACGTGGCAACAAGTGAGCACATGCTCTCAGAGGGCCGGAGTTCAAACGGAGGCCAGTGTTCAGCAGAAGGCAAGCGGAGCTGCATTATCATCGATGGCGGCCTGCTCCCCTCATCACCACGGTAACGCCCTCCAGCTGGCAGAGCAGAGAAGACACCTTCCCCTTCTCTTGTTCCAAGAGCTCATTTAAACGTTATGGACGTTTATGTCAAAGAACGTTATGTATGCAGAAAGCTCCCTTCTATGCAAGAAATGTAATACACAGATGGTGGCTCAGCAGTTTGCTTCTTGCTGACAACACTTAAAACATATGTTGCCTTAGAATGTTTCAGAGATTAAAACAATCAGTGTCAAGAGAACAGGCTTTCATGAGAATATAGGCTACTGATGTCTGTCTGAACCCACAGCTTTAATTCAGGAATCTTTCAGCCTGGTTAAAACTCTAGTACATGCATTGAAATTAGATGAAAGACATTTCCTGTAAGAAAAAAAAAAAAAGACAATTACTGCCATGCTAGTTCTTTTCCCCACTGGACCTTTTACTGAGCAACACATTTGGAATTGGCTTCTGTAACAAATTCACCAAAACATTGTCAAAAACCTATCCTTCAAAACATACATCTCACTATGCAATTCTTTTGGTATGCTAGCGTTTCTGAGAAATAACAAGGTTCAGCTTGCTCGCTCATACTGACAAGGTTGTATTAGCATAGATTCTTTTTTCATCCTTACACAATAAACCTAACCGTGAACTACAGCAGGACAAGAAAAGGAACACTTCACCCAACAATGCTAGTAATGGCTAACAAGCAGTGAAATGCAAGAAACATTTAGCCAGTTTAATTAATATAATTACATTTTTTAAAATGTTAAACAGCTGCTTTAATTATTAGAATCCTAAACAAGGAATGTTTCCTTCGTCATCAAAACCTGGCATTCTGACTAAATTTAGCTAACCTGTAGGACTTTAATGGCCCAAAACAAAATTTCTAGCCGAATTCTCTCCAAATGAAATTCAAGACTATTCTTTACCATCAGAAGGGTCGTGTAGCACCAGGCTCTCCAGTTCTGACCATTCTGTGTTGAGCCTTTTCACTAGTTTGTATGCGTTGACCGGGTGAGCCAGGAAACCCTCCGGGTCCGAAGTGGAGGTACGTGTCAGGACATCAAGCTTGTTAGCCCAGCTGTGTGAGGGCCCAGAAAATGACCAACATTAGCACACAAACAAAATATTAATATACACCCTATTTTCCCCCACCTTACTGCATCTCAAATAAAATGCAACTATGACTGGAAGGAATCTCCATGCGCCACATATGTTTTGGGGAACTACATACTTTTTCACTGTTTCAAGTTTGGACTCTTGTGCTTGGATGTACTCCTTCAGGGACTGAACCAGCTCCCTCTCAGTAAAGATCAGGTCAGTCATCTGTCCTAAGGGCAAGCAATGAGGGCAAAAGATTGGTTAAACAAACACACAAAACAGAATAAAAAAAACCCAAACTGTATAATCATTGTATAACATACAAATATTGAAATTAGAGCAACACTTAATAATTTTTATCAATATTAAAGCAGAGCTAAGCAGGCCAGAATTACAGTGCAGATGTCTTGAGGTAAGCAGACCACAGCTGAAATGGTAATATGCTACTCTGGAGAAAGAGTTGGGTCATATGCATGTGAACAGTTTAGAGTGATGTTTTTTGCTTCTTCTTTTATAGCATTAAAATTAATATTCTTTGTAGAATTCATATTTCTCTGATCAATTAAGTAGAAAAAGAAAAAGGCCACATACTGCCATGTTCTATATTTAGAAATGGTGTCTTAAAAAAAGTATAGGAGTTGGGTCTCCACCCAGCTACTTCTAGTTCTGGATGGCATACAATTACCACCACATACTGACTGTGGGCCTGCAACAACTTTTTGAGATGGGAAATAGCTATTCCAACTGCTGGCTCAGAACAGACTATGAAAATGAGAGACCAGGAAAACTTTCCATTTTCTCCGAAAGAGGACTTAACTAGAACTCTGCACACATTTGTGTACTTGTGTTTGTTGAATCTCAGTTCTCTAAATCAACAGTTGACAACAGGCGGCAAAAAGAGTAAACAGCTGGAAACATTAATGGGTGAGATTAAAGCCTCAGGACCAGGGGTTAGAGTCAATACTTGATGTATGGTTAAGGTACCTGACTTGTAATTGGAAGGTTGCTGGTTCAAGCCCCACCATTGCCAAGTTGCCACTGATGGGCCCCTGAGCAAGGCCCTTAACACTCAATATATCTATCCATCCATCTATCCCCAACTCAAATGGCAGAAACCCAAATTTGGATCTTAAAATCATAAAAGTGTTAAGAATGCCAATTCCTGATAAATGTATATTTTAAATAAGAATGGTTAGACCAAAAAAAAAAAAACCCCCACAAATAACAATGAAACAAAGCTGTAGGTTTACCAATTGATGTGAATATCTCTGCATGTATACCACAGAAGAGGCAGCACACTGCCCATACAGTCACAGCCAGGAAGTGCATCTTTCTGAGGCAGGTTCCTCCTAAAAAAAGAAAGATGCATATATACAAGGGGCTGCATGCCATGCAATAACAAGAATCAACCCCCCCCACACCCCCCCCCAAAAAACCCCACATCTTTTTGTGTTTTTCTTTGCAAGGCACTTCAGACTTCCCTGCTCATAGTAGGCCAGTGAACAATACAAGCATTTGTCAGAGTTTCCAGAGGCTGGTCAAAAGGACCACAGATGTTTGAGCTAAACACATCTAGACATCTGCAGTGTACATCAGGTCATTGCTCCAAGACAGAAACCAGTGAATACTGTGAACAGCAAGACCTGATCTCTATTGACTATTAATACACATTTTGTATAATAAATAATATATTTCATTGATATAGCATATTGATATAGCATATTTACAGGATACACAAAAGAGCAGGGCACACAAGGATACATTAAAGACCAAACAGCCTATTGAGGTTTTTTCTTCTTTCTCCCTCTTTGTATTGTTTTTATTCACATCTGGGTCAAATCTGGGTAAGATAAGCCTCTATGTCACACATAAATCCAAAAAACTAAAGAAAACATTAGTTTCTATAGAAAAACTGTTAGCCTACAGTCATACATGAGCTTTAACAGAACTGGAATGAGATGTGAGAAGAAGGAAGTAATAAAAATGTACAAGCTCAAGCGGCTGGGTGCACAGAAACAAGAAGCCAACCAGAAGAACTAGGTGCACTCGTCACGGATTAAAGTGGCTGTGACCCAAACCCAGCTCTTAATGCATGTTGAACTGAACATCTACAAAATGAAGATCCAAGCAATAACTAGCACAGCTGTCTACCATTTCAATAATTCAATTATTTTCATGGATACTTAAAAAAAAATGTGCTCAGTCATTAGAAGAAATGACCAATGCTCTTGGTCAGTTGTGCACGTCAACTGTTAGAACTTCTTGCAGTCCTTCTTACAGTAAATGACAAACTTCTGTTAGCATGCAAGCGTGATTGTCATCCCTGCCAGGGAATTGGGACAGGGAATTACAAAGGCCAGGCAATAGCAAATGTGAACAGTTGACATGTCACTGAATGCATGTGTATTTACTTCACCAGTAGCTCTTTTCCATTTCAACAGGCACTCATCAGCCAGATGGTAAAACAGCTAACATTTAAGTGGGAGAAGCTTGCGTTATCCCAAAGACCCTTAGACTTACACACCAAGTAAGTTTGCAGAGCAAGCAAACTGTTAACTCAGCCCCTCTTCAACATCTGAAAACTCTCTCTCTCTCTCTTAGTTGCAGGTGTTCCTTTTCTCATGCTCCCTTCTTTTTTGGATGGAAAAGTGAAGCAGGATTCATGTTTTTTTTTCCCCTGCTGAAAGTGTTTGGAATTCATTTAAGCACTAGCCCATCTTGCACTTTATGGAAAGAAAAAAAACATATGCAAGTACAGCAAAAGGAAGTAACATTTCCTTTTTTTAGCACACCTCCCATTTTTACATGTAGAGAAAAAGTAAGCTGGGTTTTCACTGTGTTTTCTGTATCTTTATAAGCGAGCCTATCCAGACATGCAGCACTGCTGTCCTGAGGCAGCTCTTTCAACACCCCCCCCCCCCCCCCCCCCAGCTGGCACCTCCTATTCCCAATAGCACAAAATAGACCTACAAGCAAGATTACTTTCCCAACAGTCAAATAGGAAACAAACAATTATCATTCTGTGATAAGTGCAAAACCAATTATCACCAGAGTTTTGCATTTTGGCACAAACCTTTTTTAAACCCTCCCAGCAGCTCATCACAGATGCGAAATTGTGACTCCAGCATAGCGTTCATGCAGTAGCTGATTTTGCCATGTATGATATAGGCCCAAATTTTATGATAACTGATCGCAATATAATTAAATGAAATACAAATGCAACAAGAGCATGGCTCTCACACTGGATCAGTGAATAAAATGCAATAATACAACACACCACAATATAGATACAATATGCAATTAATACCAGCAAGGTCCAGTATACTCAAGGGGAAGAGTGTTGGGTGATATGCACAAGTCCAGTGAAGGTGACCAGGGTGCACAAGGTCTGCTGGTGAGACATGTAGGTGCTCAGTGAGCAGTGAGAGACTCTGCAGATCAGATTAATCCGGGTACTTCATTCCACTACTGAAGAAACACAAATGACAAGTCTGAATTGGGACTTCTTACCAAACCACAAAATGTTCAGTTATTCCTACCATCCCTGCCTTTTCCCAAGACTTCAGAGGATTTGATTAGACTTTGCTTTGATCAGACTCTCACTTCAGAGACTTCATAACCAATGTACGAGCTTCCACAAAGTTCAAAATTCTTAGGATTTCTGCATTACTGAAGTCCCAGTGTCTTCCATTACCGCACTGCCTTTGCTGCTAGTGATAGTCCTGTTCCATTTCACCCCAAAAAGGGACAGGTTTAAGCAATGCAAGTTGTTGGAAAGCCTCGACCTTCACTCCGCCGCTCCATCTGTCATTATGGGAAATGGGAGAGAAGTGCTTTTGCAGTGTTTCAGTGAAAACTGCATGAAATAAAGGAATATAAAAGGCAGCAGGGAAGTTTGCTGAACCTGCATCAATGAGTGTGAAAGAGGGCTGTGCCTCTTCTTTAGGTTTTTAATCAGAAATAAAACAACAAACATCAATGTGAACAAGTAAATCAACATAAATTAAAGTTCTATAAGAAAAGAAAATGCAGTAAGCATAGAAAGTAAACTGAAGGGATATGAGGAATGATGGGAACACCTTTAGTAATTTCCTCAACATTGCAATATCATGAGTCATCACAGCTAAGAAAGTGGTCCAACTTATTAAAACACAGCTGGAAAATTCTACAGACATTTGCCATGACGTCACGTCAGGACACTCTACATTTTAGTACGGTACCCTGGAATCTTCACACACACACACCCCCACACAAATATATAGTTTGTTATCCAGTGTAGTCTCACTCCTAGAGCACCACGCCTCCACGCTAAGAGTCAGGCTGAGGAGGCCAAGACTTCATCTTAGTGCGAGCGGGTCATTGGTAGTGAGTCCATCTTTTCTTTTCAATGAACACACAGACAACTACATTCTTATTTTACTACCACAAACAACGCATTGCACAAATGAACCGACTTGGACCAAAAAAAACAAACAAACAAAAAACCAGTGGGCTGTGACTTCACGCACTGCTATTATTGGACCTCATGGTCTAAATTATTCTACAATTTAGATTCTTGTGTATACAATACTGGAGCTGATGTGGCAAAAGTAGTAGCACAGACTGGCACATAATACCGGTTCAGGCACGTTTTTGACGAAATGATAAATTAGGACAAATTCACTAGGCAATAAAAAAAGATTAAAAAACGAAGAGCAACACTAAACAGGACTCATAAAGGATCATAAACCTTTAACACTAGTTGCAAAAATGTTTTAAGGACATTAATAACGAGTTCCCGTTTACATTTTACCAACATCAGAACAGCGCTTTCTTTTGTGCCATCCCATTGATGTATCGCTCAACATATTTCCCTGGTCCAGCTATCGATAAGCTCATAGAATCTCTGTCTAGGCTCTAAGGACCGATCCGCCTTTCGCGAAAGTTGTACAATTACAAAGGCGGCGTCAGGAACTTTGGGAATGTTTCTAGAAATTTCCAAATCACTGTAGAGCAGTATTCAACATCATGATCAGTCTACACTGATGTTCAAGGCAACATTAAAACTCAATAATAATTTGGTTTAAAGCTTTACAAGCTGCCAAGCTTTTTTTTTCAAGAGTCTACACGTAACACATGCTCGTATAAAAACACTCACTAGTATTTAACATTAAACATACGTTCTAGGGGAAAGAAACTGTCAGCTTAGTTGTGAACAACTTTTGATGCTTGAATAATAGGTTACATGAAAACCGTAAATATGGAAAACGGTTTCCGTAAAATGCAAGATGTTACTAAATAAGAGAGTTTACCTTTCTTTTTTAAAAACGCAGATTCTTAAAAATCTCTTGGATTCTTCCGCTATGTTCCAAATACTTGCACAGATTGTTTGGCTGCCACGTACAGGAGCCACACACATTTTAGCCTATTGGATTGAAACATAAATCCTCTACAAAACGCGCAATATCGTTCCTCACGCATGTAAACATAAAAAACAAGGGCTCCTACAGAATAGTATGAATTGTTTGCAGGCTACTTAAACCGTTAAAGTCACAACATTTCTATTACTGCTATGTAGCACCTATACAGTCCATTACAGCGTAGGACTATCTTATTGACACCAGAGACTGGGCGCGCCAAACCTACAAATATTTGGATTGATCTAACATGTCTTTGCAATGACAATTTTCCAATAAAACAATGCAGCACTGGCTGAATACTAACCTTGGCTGGAAATTTGATCCAGGCTTCTATCAAAAGCAACACTCGCCACTGGTTTGGTGTAGACTGGCAGCGAGGCTGTGTGCGGAGCGATAGAACTAATCTACAGCTTGACGTGAATTTACGGTAAATAACACCATGACACACTGCACGTTCGCAAGTGAGCTGCGAAACGTTAGAACATGTGTTGCCTCTATGTTCTAAGGGGTTATAACCACTGAAATCGTGTCCTGGTAAAGCCCTAAAAAGTGTTATTACGAACGTATTTGTTCTCTATTTTCGGAGTTACGTGTTTTATTTCACGTACACGTTGCCAAAGATCAAAGATGTTTTATGTATATGTATCTTACAATTTTGTGCTTCTGAGGCAGAACTCAGCTTTCAATAGCAAAAATGGTCAATTGGAAGAACATCCTTTGTTGATTTATTTGTTTTGTTTACACAAAATAGTTTACGACTAAAACCTTTAAATAGCCCGTTCATATCAGAAAAAATACTGGGGAAAAAAATCCCGTTTTTACTATGTGCAAGGATTTACAGTTAGCAGAAGTCAGCCAGAAAGTTGTGTACAACTAGCAAACTGCACCAACTCAAAAAGGCTTCTTTGAGTAGTCAAAAGCTTGACTCTGTAAGGATCTTGCACAGACAAGCACAGACATGAAAATATAAATTACTTTGTCCATAATTGGCAGTAATTGTCAATCCCTTTTTGTTCCCTGCAATTCACTGTCAAAATATTAAAAGTGTGCTCCAAATAAACCATTCGTCATCTAACAGTTCTAGGTATTTCATAAGGCTTCCACAGCTTCTGGAGTTCAGCTGTTATTTATTCTACTCCACAGAATTTGGTTCCAACTATCTAATTAAACTGTTCATGAGTGCATGAATATTAAAACCACATCTGTTGCAGTGGGGTTTAGAAGATCTCACAGCCACAGAAGAGAGGAAAGAATGCTTGCCAGAATGTAAAAAGAAAGTTAAGCACACAAGAAGAACAAATGTTAGATTCAGTCGAGTTTGTTGTTGAATGATGGGCTGGGGCAAGCATTATTGGACAGATCTTTAAGTACAATAGAGCATTAAGTGTTTGTGCTGGTCAAGAACAAATTTCTAAAATGCAGCAATGCTGCTACTGCCCTTGGATTGAGTAGAGGGTAAAATACCCCAAGTTTATTTATGTATGAATTGTGTTGTAGATGTCCTGTATGTAGCACTGCTAAGCCTTCAAGTGTGTTTTGTTGTACAATCTCAGATCTTGTAATAAGAATAAATTGACCTGGAGATACTTTTTTTTCCCCTTGTGTATATAATATGCTATGAATTGTGTGGGTAATGTAGCAAGTGCTTGTTCATTTCTTCTTGTCTTGACATATCTACTGGATCTCAGCTTGTAAATAGTGCTATATAAACAAATTTGACTTTGACCTGACTTTACAAATTTGTACATTTGAGGTAGAAGTCTGCATTCAAACACAGTAACAGTAGCTAGGAGGAACATGTTTTATAGTTTTATTTGTTTTGCTTCCACACACAAAAAACGTTTGTTACTACATTACCATGAAAAAAGTTCATATTCAAAAATATGCAGTATTCTACAGAAGTGCACAGCTGTGAAGCACTTCATCATGATAAGTAAACGCATATTTTATTGAATGCCAGAATTATTTGTTTTACTTGAAGTACCTCAGGGATACTTCTCGGTAGGTAAACAGCACCGCTCTGAGCTCAGAACTAGCCAAATCTACTGGGACTCCCATCTACAGTCTGGAGAAGTCTTGTCAGTAGTAAGTAGTCAGTAGTTTGTGATTAAAATGAATGGTCTCATCACTACTCAGAAGTATAAGTAGATTCATATCCACCATACAGTTTCATCAGGCGACTGATTGTTCACAAATTCATTCTCCAGCATGACATATGGCCAAAGTCATAAAGAACTATCTCCAGCAAAAAGCAGATGATGAGCAGATGAATCTGCATTTCTTCCCAAAGCAACTCAATGATGTTGAGATTAGGACTACAGGCAGATGCATGTAAAACAATCAAAGTTTTCAGATGAAATGTGACAAATTCTCAGAACAACCTAATAGCTGAGTACCTTAAAAAACTGCATGGCACTGTAGCTAATAAAACTGATGCTGTTTTAAAAGGAATATATAAATGGCATTAATTATATACAAATATATATAATGTGTGTGTATTTATATTCACTATGGCTATTAGTGAGAAATACAAAGCAATTCAAACAATAAGCAAGTACTGTCCAGCGTTTTTGTGCATAACTGAGGGTGGGGGGAAAATACTGTATACATGTAACAATACTTCCCCAGGTGGCTATTTTGTGGAATTGCTTATTTTTCAAGCCATTCTCATTCTCAGCTCGTTATATGTACAAACTTGCGCTGAACCCTTTGGGATCAGTCCATGCACGCCCATGGTGCCATCATCATCTATCACTGAGCTTTTACGGATCTGCTTATACCCCACAGCATTATTTTAATCGTAAACCCACCTATGGTTCTGTTGCATTGCAAACACATACAGGAGTAATAGTTTATTTAGTATGAAAATGCGTGCAAAATGGAATTCAGTAGGACGTTCTTAATCTAGGAACCTTCACAAATGTAAACAACGTACTGAATGTGCTGAACATGAAAACATAAATGGCCAATTATTAGATCAATATGAAATACAGAGCAAAAAGTTGCAAAATAAAGTTGAAATTATAATAGCGCTCCTGTCAGCGGATTTTAAACTGCATTAGATTAGCTGGTAAGTGGAGATTTTATACCATAGGGATAAGTCATAAAAGGCGATAAGAAAAGTATTAAAACACACCCACATAGAACACACGCTCTGAGAGCTTCCTCTTCCAATCCTTACATTTATCCCTGGGGGACCTCCGGGGTGGCCGTGGGGGGCAGTTTGCTGTCCCAAAATAAATAAATAAGAAAAAATTAAAAATCTGGGCAAGAATAAAGTATACCAGAAAGCTCCTAGACTAAAACCAGGTCTTCTGGGACAATGTGCTTTGGACAGAAGAATCCAGAGTTGAATTATTTGGGCACAATAAAAAGATATGTTTGGCACAAACCAAACATAGCATTTGTTGAGCACAAGAATCTCATCCCGACTTTGCTGCAGCAGGGCCTGGCAAGCTTCCATAAGATCCACCATGAACTCTTTATTGTATCAGAAGGTGCTTGAGGAAAATGTGTGCCCATCTGTTCAAAAAGCAAAGTGGTGGTGGACCATGCAACATGACGTTGACCCAAAATAATCCATAGAATTCACCAAGGAATGGATGAAAAGAAAGAAATGGAGTTTTGGAATGGCCAAGTCAATCTTAATCCTATTGAAATGCTGTGGGGTGATTTGAAATGGGCTGTGCATGCAATAAACACCTTAAACATCGAAACACTGGAAAGAATTTTGCATGGAGAAGTGGGAAACCCTTTCTCTATGTCGATGTCAGAGATTGGTAGATATTATAGGAATTGTGCAATTGGAATTATTGTAGGGGGCAGTGAGGGAGCGAGACATGAGTGCAAATAAGGGATGTCTTCATCAAAAATAAAAATAAACAAAGCACACACACTGGCAATAACTACTCAAAACAGAGAGAGGCTTAAAAGCAAAGAGCCGGCTACAAACTAGAAGTGTTGTCTTGGGCCCTGTATGGGTGAGCAATGCACAGCACTGGAGGAGAGTATCTGTGGGCTTTATACAGGTAAGAAACAAAGGAGGCAAACAAGACTCTTGTGCCTTCAGTCAATGGTCACACATGCTGAGTGTGATGAGAAACCTGCATGCCAGAAATTGGAAAGGACATTATTACTTGGGTATCATTAGTATAATAGCAGTAGGACAATCAATGGGAGGAAATGACATCACCATGAGAGCAAAGAGAAAACAGAAGAAAGCCCAGAACTGAACCTTGTGGAACACCATTGCACAGTCTGCATGGAGAGGACGTGGATCCTCTCTGTGTTACCTGATAAGATATCGATATGTATGTATGTACACATGTATGTATGTATAATATATAATTCATAGATAGAGTAACAGTAGTGATTACATGCCATGGTTAGTAATTTACCAGTAGCAACAAATAGCAGTATTTAGCAGTGTGTTTTTGTCACAAAAACAGCTTTTATTATTGTAATTATATTTGTTAAATTGGTTTAATTTACCGCAAGCTATATTCAAACATACTGAAAAACAATTTAAAAAAATGCCAAATACATTAAAAAAAAAAAAAGTCAAGGAAAAGGTCCAGCATTCGAGCTGTGAAAGGTTTTCGACAGACCTTGACTGACTTTGGTATTAAAAGATATGTCCACTAGATGTCAGTATAATAAAAAGAGAACTTTCTAAATCGGGGTGAAGATCTTCGTCCACTTGTGGTCCGCTAGATATTTCCTAGATTTTGTTGGCGATATGTTTTGTCATACAATACCTAATAGTTGTTCAGTAAACAAAATGAGCGCGGTTCATATTTTCCAGTCGGCTTCAAGAACCGTGACTGCATTTCAATTCTATGCGTTACTGCCGTCAATAATGTGAAGTTTGCAAAAATGACTAAGCGGCGGAAAGTCGATGACGAGAATCAGGTCTTTCAATAAAAATGGACAACTGATGTCATATTTATTGAAGTGAAAGAAAGCCAGTATGCTTAAAGCTAGTATGCTTAATTTGTGGAGAAGCCCTCGGCGTTCTTAAGAAAAGTAAGACTGAATGACATCACACCACCAAACATGAAAATTGTGCCATTCTACAAGGAACGGTACGAGATTGCATAACAACCTCCTTTCTAGCGACCTAATAAGTAGCTGGACAGTGTGACAGACGAAATGTGTGGTGAGTGAATTGATCGCAAAAAGGCTGAGACCATGTTCTGAAGGTGTTTGTGAAAGAGTATATTGCTGCTGACGAAGTGCTAGCTCAAGAAAATCGGACTTTAACCTTTCTTGTCGGAACTTGTCGGACCAAATCGGTGACTTACGTACATCTTACTGTTTATTCTGTCATCATACGTGTTTATTATGTCCATATTAGTTGATTATATGCAACTTTGTTGCTGTGGCCCGCGATCCCATCGACGTTCCTCATCCCCGTCATAAATTGATCTATTTTCTGTTTAAATTGTATTTATATTCTCTCTATCACATAACAAAAGGCGTTTCGATACCACATTTAATGGAAGAGATTAAATGAATGGGACAAAAAGCTTTGTCATCAAATTCGATGATCTGAGTTTCCAGCTATCATGAGAAATGTCATTTAAAGTGGTTGTGAAAGGGACTTTGTGCTTTTACTAAAACTAAATACACACAGACAGAAACCAATGCTCAGTCTGCCATCTTGTAACACTTATGTAGAGGCTATTATTATGCAGCCCAGGATGTTAACAGTTGTTGCACATTGCATCCAGTTGCTGAAAATATATTGTCAGTTTTAAAAAATGTGAAAGATTTTTAGATGCTTTTGTTATACAGTGTGTGTGTCTCCACCTATCTGTCTAAAATAAAAATAACTGAGGACTTACTAACTAATGGTTGTGTGAAGTCATCATTTTTCTCCTCCTTTTTATACCAGCAAAATTAAGGCTTTTTGTCTTAACTGAATTAATTGAAAGGCGTGCTTTTGTAATAGTACTAGAATTCTTTTCAGAGGTGGACTAAGAAAAATCCAGACATTGCAATGAGCATTCAAATCCAAGATATTCACATATACCTGCTACTCAGGAACAGATTACAGTAGCCTATCCAGATTTCATCTTATAATTAACTTGAAATGTCAGTAGTAAAGTTTGACTTGCCATTCACAGTCAGAATTATATGCTGTGTGCTTGGAACTCCTCGCATTTTGCCACAATGTTTACTGACAATACATTTGCACTAAAGCATGTAGGTATGCACACTGTTTCAATTGGATTTTCAAATATGCCAAAAGGTCCTTATTGCTGTGGCTTGTGTAAATAGTCATGTTGTAATTGAATGGTGCACCACCGGAACATCTGCCAGACACAGAAGCCCATAACAATGACAAAACAATGACAAAATAGGTTGAAAAGTCAGACTATGGAATACTATTAAGACAAAAAATGTGTGACAGTGGGGAGAACCAGAGTTGCTTTTTCCAACTTCAGGTAGCACTGTTTTTCTGAGAACAGATGACCACATCGCTAGAGAATCAGCAATCCCATGCACCCCCTCATTTGCTTCAAGTAAACTTTTTCCAGATGTGCAAATACTTCCAGACGCTGTTGTTTGTGATAGCTTGGGGCAGGCCTTGTTAGTCGCGCTCAAGTGGAATGGTCACGGGGGCACAGAGGCAGGCGAACTGGCTGGAAGAGACCACACGGCATGGTTTCTGGTTTCCTCTGATCTGATTAAGTCCCATCGACTGAACAGGGGAACCAAAACAGCGAATCTTGCTATCTATTTTGTTCTGTATTATCTCTGCTTCACCTGTTCTCCATGGCTTCCAGAGCACAGTGCAGGACATGGTAGAAGAAAGAAAGGCTTTACTTTGGGATTTACCTTATTCCGCATGGCTAAAGTGCAGGCTCTGGGGTTATCTGTTGACATGCAGACTCGGGTTTCAAGTGACATCAGTCAACACAGACAAGAAGAGGTCTCCTGGGAAGGAGGTGACAGAAATGGGACTCATGTGGCTCTTTCCTGTCTCCCATGATGAAAGGCTTATCCTTATTATTCTCTGAGCTGTTCAACACTCACTGAATGACTTTTCGCACTGTCTGGGAAGTTGGCTATATTGAATGCGTCGAGCACTTCTTGATTAAAGTGTGTCTTGGCCTTATCTGGTCTTGACCACAAAAAGAAAGTGTGTGTGTAAGTATGTGTGTGTGTGTGTGTGTGTGTGTGTGTGTGTGTGTGTGTGTGTGTGTGTGTGTGTGTATTTTACAACCGGCATGTTGGAGGTGGGAGACCTAGGGACAGGAACACCAGAACATTTTCTGCAACCGTTATTTCACTATGAGCTTTGACAGACACCAGAGGTTGAAAGAGAAAAAAAAGGCTGTTCCTCATAAATTCCAAGATAATAGTTGTCTAATTTGGGCTTGGTGAGTCAGGTATGTCTGGTAGATTGGCTCAAACGCTAACTTGTAATGCATGGTGCCTACTAGAAAGAGAGGACCTCCTGAGACGTGCTCAAGTCATCAACAGTCTAGTTGCAGGCATGCAAAGTCTTCAACCCCTGCCCCATTCTCCTCCAAATCATATTTGACCATCGGAAACACAGAAACAACACACCTCTGACCACAAGCCATTTAAAAGTCAGTCGAATTATCTCCATAAAATCCATCAAGCCTGCCATATACAATAAAAGTCCCTAATATGCTAAGTGCCCAGGAATTGTTCCAATCAGGGCAAATATTCAATTGATAATTTTTTTTTTAGTTTTGATGAGAGGGAAAAATTGTGGCTCTGGAAAGTTGCAAATTCATTCTGCATAAAACCTCTAGCCAAATTACAACAGTATAATCATCAGTAAAAAATAAGCACAGTGTCACAAAGTTGTACAATAATAGCTCAGGTTCTATTGACAGGGAAGAAAAATAGTTTAGGCATGGGTGCTATACAAAAGGTTAATTGAGGTCAGAGACTAAGTACAAACAAAAGGAGCATATAGATGCCAATTTTCAGAGGAAACTCCTTGTGGTGGACCTTGATAAAGATATGTAAGAGAAATGGTTAGTACTCTGGAATTTATTATGAAGCATTCTTCTAAGCCACAGAGATTTTTTTTTCCAAAGGATTCTTAAAATTAGGCCAGTCTTTTAAAGGAATAACCTCCATAGTTTTACACTCCACAGTAAACAAATGCTGAGGGAATGCAACTATATTTTATCATATTTGTCCCAAGTTGTTTTGGAATAGCTTTTGCTTGTTTTTTACACAAATTCTTCACCCCAAAAATCTAAACTAGGAGAAGAATGAATAGAACTCATTTGCATCATGTATTTACATAATGCTAACTGGTCCCCACTTTCAGTCATTCCTCAATAGCAGCAGTGCTGGTTTTGGACAAATCTTTTCATGCCTTAGCGTTATAAAACAGGGCCACAGGAGAAAGCAATAAAAGGTTTCCTCAAGCTCATCATGCCAATCATGCTCACAACAATGGCACACAATCACCAGTAAACAACTGCAGCCTGTGATTTGGGGCCCAGCCCATCCCAAGTGGAAACAACCAATCACTGGCCACAGCCAAAAGCACAGTAGAGGAGAGTAAAGAGCTCTTTCCTGTGTCCTTATCCTTTATGGTGTTTGCTTTTGGAGAGCTGCTTCTTGCAACACTACTACAAGGTTTCCAAATACATTTCAGTGTTCTTTCGGCAAACGATCACCAAAGGTGCATGAACAATGCCTGGATTGGAGGGATAAGATTCAGAGTCAGGTCATTTCCTGCAGGCGTGTTCCTTTTTTCACCAGACAGTGTTTTTCTTTCTCACAAGTGCTGTTTGGCATTCCTCCCTAGGGTTCGTTTAGAGAGCCTGGGCAGAGCTGAGAAGCCCTGGAAGAGGGCTTGTTAGGCAGGCCAGGATCTTGACCCGTTGTTACCGAGCAACAGACACCAAGAAAAACAATGGGAAGTTAGGGTGTTTGGATTTTTGATTTCTGACTGCAGACTGTGAACGTGTTCAAGGTTAATATATGGGGAGATAAAGTGTTCACTGAATATGCATTTAAGTATTAATATCTGATCAATGATTTGTCCATATTAGCCGTAGCCTACTTCTTGGACATACAGTATTTTTCTGTTGAGCTGCTACAGTCTCAACAACAATTAATTATGCATCAATTAGATGCATTACTTATAGTATTTCTGAATAAAATATAAGATAAGCGAGGTAACACTATACATCCAAAGGGATATTGTTGAATATATTATGGTATTTAACACTTTATGGACTTATTTCCTGGTTGTATTTGAAGCTGCCTAAACAAAATTATCAATGCACATTCACCACTGAAAATTCTTTATGGTCTTTAGTTTACAACTGATTTCCTTAGTCTAGGAAATCAATACTATTTAGTGGTACTGTAGCCCCACGTAGTACTACAGTATGTAGTAGCCCTAGGTAGTACTACACTAGTGTTACTTATCATTTTTGTTTTTTTGGAACACCATCCCAAATAATGTTATTGACATTACTGAACCCACTAAGTAAATCTATTTTAATGCTACAAATAGTCCCACATGTTCTGGGTACAAATCTAACCCACACTCATACATGTGTAGAGACAACAAGGTTTAGCGATACACTTTAATTCCCATAACAGCAGTCATCAGCATTCTGTATACTTATCAGTGCAAAACCCACATTCACAAATGGGTGCATGTCTCAGTGAGGCCAGTTTGAGCATGAGAACAAACATTTCACAAAGCCATTTCTCATCAGCCCTGACTAATACAGCCCCAAGTCCCTTTGCACAGCCATTCAACTGTTTGTTTTCACCTGGGTGCGAACACGTCACTGTTCGCCCTTGCAGACACACAGGGCTTCCTTCTCAAGCTGTGAAGCTATTCTTCAGTGTCCTCAGGACCAAACTTGTTGAGCATGTCCTCCTGACTATTGTGCATGTGTATGCATGTGTGTGTGTGCATGTGTGTGAGTGTGTGTGCGCGCACGTGTGTGCCTCTCTGTGTGTGTGTGTGTGTGTGTGTATGTGTGTGTGTGTCTGTGTCTGTGTCTGTGTCTGTGTGTGTGAATTTGCTGTTTACCAGGGCGAGGTCATCGGTTTTCTCCCTGCCCTTCACTTGACTTTCATGCTGCCCAAATGTTCTTGCCTCAGACTAAATCCGCAAAACAAGTGGAACAACCATGTACTTGCTTTGCACTGTAGACCTGAGAGCTGATGATAAATTTCCAATAGTTTTAGGTCACCAGCTTTGAGAATTTTAAAAGCTTAAGGGTAACTTTGCCACTTATCTGTAAACAAACTGAGGTAAATACAATCCTTTGCGAATGAATTCCCCTTACTGAACCTGCACATTATTCATTCCATTTTTCATATTCTTTTGAACACTTGACATAAAAGGCAGTTCTTCATCATGATCACACTACTGAAAGAATGACCTCATCTGACAATGCTGAAATCCTACCCTCAGCTGAATATGACTACCTTCATAGCAATTTAGTTTACCACATATGGAAATGATTCTTACTTAACTGTCATATCTGAATTTGACTAGCCAAATTTTTAAATTTTCTTCTATTGCAGAAGTGATGACTTCACTCTCTGTTTTTTAATCCCTTATGGTTTTTGAAGCCTGACCAAAAGGTTACAGGAGACTATCAAGTGGCAGTTCTCACCCACTGTGACCCTTAAACTCTAATAATGACTACAGAGTTTACCAGCTGGTGCTTAGTGTGTTTTGGGGAACACATTAAAAATCAGTGATGGTGATGTGGTGAGTCAGGTGTTTTTTTTTCCAAGAACAAAGTGAGAAGGCTGAGATCAGCAATCCTCACTGGGTGTGTTATTCTACTCAGTGCCAGATCCTGCTGCCAGCATAGGAATGAAATAAGGGCCTTTTTGGACTTTTTTAATTTTCAGTCTAAACCTGGATTACAGCTGTCAAGGGAAAAATATCATGATGATACTGTTTTAACTTTTTCTTAGAATAATTGAGGCTTAATGTTGCTGCTGAAGTAACAATAAATAAATAAACAAATAAATAAATTAGTAAAATAGACCCACCGATATTTTGAGCAGAAGAAACCTGTGTCAGCTGTGATGTAACTGCATCCACAATGGCCTACTTCAAAACTGCTGAAGGAAGCTTTCCAAAGGCCACAAGCTACACACTACAGCCTGAAATCTAGCATCCCTGGACTTGCTTCTGACCATCCAGCTGACACTAGTTTTTCGGTCTTCTTAAAATCTAAATACACAGAACTCTGTGCCATTACAGCAGCAGTAGCATTTTATGTATAAACTCTTCTATGATCCATGCAGTAAAACCCTGAATGCTATAAGTCTAACTGGGAAACATTTTCCATAGGTGTGTGCTGGTTTTGGCAGTTTGGTAAATTGTAGAACCATTACATGGAACTAAGAAGTTAGAAGTTTTTCTTATTTAGCTTAAGAGACTAAGAGATTTCTCTTCCGTCTGTGAGGCACACATTATGTTTTATATTCACTGAGGTCTGTGAGATATGGCTTGACCCTGGGGTGTCCTATCACATCTGCCACCAATATGCGACTCAGCATGATACTAACCACATAAATTAAACAGTAAAATTTTTATAAATGTCTTTTAAGTTTAGTAATGGTATTCCACAATACCAGTATTGTTTGCCTCCATGTGCCACACTTTCATGTTAGCAATTATGAGCTTTAGTGACAGTGCATCAGTGGATTGCCCCATGAAGCCATTCAGCACTGGGGTCAATCAAATTTCACATTGTTGCCAAAAATAATTCACGAGCGCTGGCAAAAAAGTGATTAATGTTTGTTTTTGTGACATGTTTGAACTGTTTAAGGAAGTAATGTTTTTTTTTTTTTTTTTTTTTTTTTTTTTTTTTTAAAGCAAATGGCTGAAGCATAAAGGAAATGAAAAAAGGCAGGGACATTTGGGAATATTAAAAAGTAAGTTTGAGACGTCTGTGGTTGAGAAGCTTACTCCGCACAATAGTTACTACATATTAACCATCTTTCATTTTCACCTTTAACCTTTAAAGGTCCATGACTAAAAGTGCTAGAGAATATAACTGTGAACTTTCAACATGTCTAAGTTTTCATTGCCGCCTTGGAACATATCACGAAACGTTCCTAAAAAATAGTATAGTTTTTTATTGTGTGTGTGTGCGCGCGCGTGCGTGAATCTATCTAGGCTGTGTATGGTTACCATAGTATCGCCCGCACCCTCCCAGGCGCATGTGAGGCGGCCGCAAAGTTCAACTCCTCCTCAAAAGACAGGGTTGCTTTTAATATTTAAACCCTGAACCAAAGGAGAAACGTTTCTTTCAAGTTATTAGCTCCATCTTATAGCAGTCGTCATTATATTCACAGAGCACACACTATTTCTATCGGATACTTTTTGACAATTATGCGACGGACTGTAACTTTGAACGGACCCTCGCCTTGGGGTTTTCGACTTGTCGGAGGACGGGACTTTAGTACACCGTTGACGATTTCGAGGGTAAGAATCATTATAATTTAATCAATAAATTCTTAATGTCCAGTTTCATGCGTTACGCGATAGAGTGAGATCTAAGAACAGGAAAAGCGACCTTGCGTCCGTTACTTATAGATTATATGAACGTTAGCTAAAACCCAGTATAAACCCAAATGCATCATTCTTCGTACACTACAATATGAAAACATAGTTACAGTTATGTAATAACAAATAACGTTAATAAACTGCTCTACGTAAAAGTTCGAAAAATTAATGAGTTTGCGTTTCAGTGGGCCATCACGTAGTCGCCCCCCCCCCCCCCAACTACTTAAAGTTTATTACAAAGAGTTGACGAAGAAGAGCAGTTGAAAGGGTTTCGGAATGAATTAAATGGGTATGAAATATTACGTGAAACAGGAAATCCGCAAAGTCTATCATTTTCCATGCAGTTGTGGTTGGCAAAATAATCCTAGGCTCAGTAAGAATGCGATCTGCCGTGCTGTCCAGTTTTCGTTTTGGAGGAGTGCAGTGGGCTTTGTTTTGAGCTATCAACTGCAAGATATAACCTATTATCAACTATTTAAGGAAAATCAAATCTTAAATTTGGATATTCCCTCTTTTAATAGGCCTATACCCAGAGAAACAGCAGACTAGACTGGAACAGTCACTGAGGTTGACTTTGGTATTTTATGTTGGTCTGTGAAGCTGCCGGAAGGTTCCAGGTGTTGTGTCAGATGCTGCTTGAATTCCCCACACCTACAGTATAGGGTGTATCTTAAGTGAATGATTTCGACCGATCAACAAGACATACTCCTTTTTAGAACTGATGACTGCATTCCCCTTCAGAGTGTAATCACACACCGCTTTTGTGATGCATCACCGGTTTGCTGTTATTGAATATAGTTGGGGGTTAATAAGAGCTGCATTGCTGGCCATCAGATAGCTCATGTAGTTGAACTAATGTTTCTGCAGTGCACAGGTGAGTCTGTTCACCCTGAGAGCTGAGGCAGTGCTTCCATTGGATGAGTGAGTGAGTGTGTGGGGCGTGGGCAGCATGCTGCTCTCTACCTGTCATACTGGCTACTTTGTCATGTACACAAAGTCCTGCATATCATGCTTGTCTTCTAGCTTGCCAATGCATGGCTACTGGATGTGACAATTTGGGGATGCAGGACTATATATTAGCAAAGTGAAAGGGACAGCCTATACAAATTGTTTCCTCACTGGAGTTGTTCAGTCCACTGTTACCTCTGCTACATCTGACAGCCTAGAACTCTGCTGAGCAATGAATGACGAAGAAATCAAATGTTCTCAACTTTTTGCTTAATTTTTCCAAGATGATGAAATACATCTGGCACTGTGATGGATATTTCCATCTTTTAATAGGGCAAGTGAGTAAACACACTAGTTATCAAAGTCCCCAAATGTTTCCAATTGCAAACACTATCAAAGCTCTTTTTTTGTATATAATTTGTATATGTATTTGATCTTGCTAAAATAACAATATTGTATTACTTTGGATCTATGGTTCATGAATCTTAGATATATCAACAGGAGCCACCTAGCTGAATAATTGTGAGAGCAGCCCCATGTGTATTTACTAAAGGTTTCCATCAGCCATGCTTTATCGTAGGGTTAAGGAGGCTAAACACTCAAGACTCTGAAAGATAAGGTCATTACATTTTGTTGCCATCACTGTTCTTATCTTGGACTTGTATTTTGTGTCTTGGACCTACATTATTAAGCATGTCTCATGTGGAGACTCTCATATGCCCCCTGAAAATAAATGTAGTAACAGCTCCATTGAAGCAGACAACTAAACACTTTTATTTAACCCCTTTTGTGCTATGTTGTGTAAATAATATTTTTTTGTCAGTTCTGTATGCTGTACACTGTAAAGAGCTTATACATTAACTTAAAGTTACACTTATTCAAATAGTCACATACATTTCTTATTTTGTTTTCCTTTTCAATAATAGTTCACCAGAAGATAAATAGATGCAGTAACTAAAGAACAAAAATAATTCACTTTCTGAACATGTTTGATACATAAGTCAACTGACTAGGCAGAGACATCATTTACATTTTTTATTGAGCTTTGTGTCAAATCACAAAGAAAACATTACTACTATATGCATTTTTTGAATTTATAGATAAAGGTTTAAAATACTTTGCCAGTCAGCTTAAGGGACTGAGAAGGGGTAACCTTGTTAAATCACAGAAGATGATAGAGGTGATGCAGCTATCGCCAAATGACAAACTTTGCCACCCACTGCCAGGAACCTCAGAATGCCACATTGTATGCAAAAAATATTTTATAGCTACTCACAAATCAAAACTTCAACCAGCAAAAGAACAGGACACACACACCACATTGACCTGGGAAAGTTGTGAAATCATTTTGGAGCCATTTTTCATTCCCATGTTAACCGAAATTGCTGGCTAGACCAGTTTAACAACCCTTATCTTCCCGAAACCTAATTCTCCCCCTCCTGTCTTCAGTCCACTTCACTTCCCTTGGTGATGTCGCAGGGGAAATTTATTACATCCGAAGTCTTCCTCTACTTACTCTGTAATGGCATGTGCTAACACTAGCACTTTGCCTGCATTGTCCTTGGACCCATAAGCCTTGCGCTTGTCACACAGCCACATTCCAAAGAGCCATGTGACACTGCAAAATGAGATTTAGTGGGGGTCTCTTTGCAAAGCAGTTTCTTTATTTTCTGCTGGACAGATTGAAGAAAACACAGGCTTCCTCTAGCAGCATTTGGAAACTCTGTCCAAACATCACGATGGCCTTCACTGGATTGATGTTTGGGAGCAGGTCAAACTGCAAGGCTGCCGATGAAGCTTGTTACATCTTCCTGTGAAAAGACAGGGCTGAGAGAAATAAACAGAGTTATTCATACTGGGCCCAAGTGAATCAGCATTCAAAGGCATGGCACATTTAAGATGAGGAGGTATGAATTCTCATTAAAGGTGGAGCCAATCTGTTCCCTTGCCAGCTGCACACTTTGTGATATCATGCAGATTTTTGCAAGAACTGCAGCAATGAAAAACCATGTAGGGTTTAGTTTCATAGCAACTTGTTGAACTCCCTGCACACCCCCCCTTCCACTGCAATACTCCATGTCAATGTCTTTGCTATGGTTTCAGTCTTTCATACAGAGGACCAATATAAATTTTCTTCAACTTAATTTGAATAAAGGTTTTGTCTTCGCTTTGAATAATGCCATTAACTTCAAACAGTGTCAAAACACCTCTAGGATCACTAATGAAAAAATGACTAATGGGACCTGTTAGACTAAATTTAGCATGCATTTAAGTAAAACAGACCTTACATAAGAGTGCCTAACATATTATGGTATGATATCTTGTGCTTAAGAGGCTGTCAGTTTGCATACTGTGCAGTTTTTGTCTGGGTAGCTTGGTCATGTTTCTTTGCATTGCAAGACTGCATAATAAATGTTGATGTTATTCTCTGGAAATTTGCACTTTATCTAGGTTTATATGTAATTTCTTGTGGTATTCAAAACTGTGATGTTTTATGTTTCACTCTAAAGTTTCTAAAGTAAGATAATGCAATTGTCTCCGACTACACTGACATCATATACTTAAATAAATGTAAATAAATGTCTCCCACTACATTTATGAAAGTATTTAATTTAGTGAACTTTAAATGGAGTTCATATGTCACTTATGTTCCATAAATATGACTAATAGTAAATGTATGTTTGGTAGAAAAGCTTTTTAATTATAGAAAATTACAGACATTGAACAATAACCTTATTTACTCCCACAAGAGTTTAGTTAATTAAGTGTTTATGAATGAATGTGAATGTGTGAAATTCACTGTTTTTGGAGATTGTAGTGAAAGTCATATGAAGTGCCTTCCTCATAGGCAGACTATGTCTGTCTATATATCTGAATCTTTAGGGGCTTTTTTCAGCTGAATAGAAAACCTAAAAAAGTGGATATGAAAAGTAACCTTAAACATTTTTATCCCTAGGTGGTAACAGTATTTTCTCCATAAACACCATTCTTCACTTGTGGGTTTAAAGTTATGATTTATTCACAACTTACCCACGATTATGGTGTCATCCAAAAAGTATTTATATCATGCCACTTCAAAATGTTGTTTTAACAACCAGTTGCACTGGATTAGTTTCCAACAAAAATATTCACTATCCAGCTAAATTTAAGGAAGAAGGCAATGCATAAATTGACTCATCTAAGGGAGACTGTCTCACTGGGCCTCTGAACAACCTGATAATGTACTTAAGTTTGCTGTTTGCAATGGTATGGAGAAGTTAATAATGAAAAATTTGTAGGGAAATTTGTCATATGTAGGGAACAGAGGGTCATATCAATGAGACACCTCCGCAGAGGTGGCTGTCCTCCAAGGGCTATTGTGGAACCAGTTGAAAACAGTGCTACATTCATTGGTGCAGTTATTTACAAAACCTGTAATATAAATATGCCTTAATCAAAACACCTCTATTCTCAAATAAATTCAATATTATTTCAAAATAGTGGTATCTGTGTTTCAACCTGTTAAACTTTGATCTGTTAACAAATTCTATATAAATAATAGCCACTAAAATCTTCAGAATTTGAACCAATTAAAGACAGTAAAAAACATTATTTGTAACAACACAAACATCACTATGTTCCTGTTTTCATCACTACAAAGTAACTATTATTCCTATAAATGAGTTGTAAATGTGAACAAAAACCTGCTTTCTGTATGACAAATCAAATGGCAGTCAACACTGTACCAATTGCAACACAATACCTTTTGCAAGAGGACAAATTTCTCTGGCTTGACATTGCAACTGCCACATTTGGCAAAAGTTATCACTTTGCTAGAATGGCTTCCAATTAAAAGACCTTTTCAAAGTGTTATTAATCAGTGCTTTGATGTTAATCATTTATCTCCTACTTGCTTTGCCTCAGGTCTGAGTAAATCCCGTGGATTCACTCATAACCATGCTTCAGGTTCCAGGCACAGCGGTATTTGGCTTGGGTGTGGCACTCCCTCTTTTAACTTCTCATTTTGTTTGGCTTTTGTTAGATAACACCTGGGAGTAAAGCAGCTCTGGTGGACCTGTGCCCTGGAGACACCATCTTGGCCATCAATGGGGACCGTACCGAGACCATGACACACATGGAGGCCCAAAACAGGATTAAGGCCTGCACAGAGGAGCTCATCTTAGATATCAGCAGGTACTGACTCAAAGCATCTCTCTCCATCTAGTCTCTCTTATGCAGATATACCCTTTTACCCTTCATGAGAAGTGACAGCTAACAGAGCACACAAATCCTCTCGGAATTTGGACATGATATTCAGCTTTGAGAGTGGCACAAAAATGGAAAGTCCGGGCACCACCAATTATCATTCAGGTTGTCATGAATGGATACTGGGGTCTTTCACCGTTTCTTTTTTTTTTTTTTTTGTGAATCAGTGCTTCGTACTGGAGGCTTTCATGGACTTTCCCTTCTGACTATTTGAAATTTCTCCAATATTACTACAACTGATGTTTTCAGTGTTCACAGCATTAATCAGAGCTCCTCTTTGTATTCAGAAATACAGTGCATAGTGTAGAAATGATCTATAATAAAGGTTTTTGGGAATACTGCATATGACTCATGGTCCTGGGGACGAAAGCAGCTGTGTAAGGAGTTGTTAAAACCTCTGGGTCCAGTGGAAATAATTACTGCCAAGAGGCAGTTCTACTTAGAGGTTAGAAGCTTGAAATGCAGCCTTGTCTACATATAAGACAAAAGTCATAAGACAAAGACAACCAGACATCCATTGTGGCATCCTGTTTCTAAACAAAAACAGCAGAGTAATAACCTTTTTTTCACTTCAAAGAGGAGTAAATTCAACAATGTCCCTGGAACTTGAAAATTATTCCTGGTAAGTTGTTATGTGGAATTGCAGTGGAATTGAAGTTGACACACTCTTTTTTTCCTCAAACCTATCCTAATCCATGACATAAGCAAGATTTACCAGGAAGCATCACATGTTCATGTCGTACCTTACCATATTTGGTGTGTTTACTCAGAAAGCTACCCTCTGCATACAAGAAAAACCTTGACCTCTCGGAAAATCTCATATATCACACTTGGACGCTAAGTAGTACATTCACGTAGGAGTATTATATTTATTTAAGCGCACACAAGATTAGGCTTTACTAAGCCCTGAGCTGGAAGAACTTGGAAGTACTGTTTCCCTCAGTAGCCACAACCCATAAGGAGGTTTCCTTTTGGTTCTATCTGGCCACATAAACCTAAGTCTCTCCCTTTAATCAGTCCTGAGCCATTAATACTGCAGCTGCAGTTGCGGGTGCACTCCACATCACATGGAATTTAGACCATGAGCAAAGGTATTGATTCAGAAATATGCAGTACCTTATTGTTTGCCTTCAAGCCCAGCTGATGTTATATCTCTTTTTTAATGGTCAGTGTGATACCATTTAGAGAAGAACATCACATGACACCACTGGAAAAGCAAAAACAAGGTCCCCCATATCTCTTGGTATGCGACCTTTCGCGTTGGCTGATGAGTTATTTCTCTTTGGCCACGCTTCTGGGCCGAGCGGTGAGCTACAGAGATAAAGACCTTCACGTTCCAGTCTGAGCCGGCTGCGTTTAAGAGCCAAGGGAGGTCAGTAGGGGTTGGATTGTTTAGAACATTGGAATGGCTTCAGCACACCAGATTTTACTCTTCTACGTGCATGGCTGGAAGTTCAATTACACAGTCCAAGATCCCTACTAGTATTAAATTTCCTGCTTTAAAGAGGGATTTAAAGAGCCTTTTTATTTGGTAATTAATTTATTAGGTTGCTTGTTGCTTGTAGGCATAAATTGTGCTAAAGATAAAACTGACAACAAGATTTATGACAAGTTCTGGAGAATGTCATTAAAAGTGGGTTGTTCTGCTGCAGATAGAGCAAACAATTTTGCTTGATGAGTACCAACAATTTTTCTGTTTAAAGTAACTATTAATATTAGTAGTCCCTGGTAGTCCTGACATAAACTGTGAAACATAAATATGTGTTGTTACAAAGCAGCTTGCTAAACTTTATTTTTTGAAAAAGATGAAAGAAAGCAGAATGCTAAGCAGGACACCAGTATGGTTTACAACAGATTGCCTACAAAGCACGGGAACTGTCAAAGGTCTGGAATTTTCTGTAGCTGCCTCTGGATGAATATATGAGTGCACACTTTTTTTGCTAACCAAAACTATATTGACTGCTGACGCACTTTCTGAGTTGTGATTCCACTGAATCCTATTTTGTTCATAAGGCACTTCTGCATTGTGTGGTATGCTTTTTAATAATAATAATAATAATAATAATAATAATAATAATAAGAAGAAGAAGAAGAAGAAGAAGAAGAAGAAGAAGAAGAAGAAGAAGAAGAAAAATAATAATGAGATAATAATTTACTGGAATTTACTTTAACTCATGCGGAATCTTCCAAAACATTTTAAGTGATGCCGTTCCCGCCCTACTGTGAATTGTGATTGCATTTGTGCTGTCTTGCATAAATTGTGTTTTGTCTTAGAAATGTGAAGTGTAACTTAACTTTTATTCATAACTGCTATTCACAAGCAATTTTCCGCCTCCAATATCACAATTTTGTGACTAACTAGTCAAAGTGATTAGGGAAAATAAGAACATTTCTACACAAATTTAATCCAGAATTAACAAGAAAGTAGTTAGATGGGTAGGATGAGTCGGAAATCACCCTGCCTCAGAATCAAGGAATGTGTTATTAATACACATTGTCACACAGCCATGGGAGGAGAGCGTGAACTAGCATTGGGTTTGTCTTTTTTACAGGGATGAGGTCATTCTTTAAGCTTGGCTGCTCCATTTACAGAATGGCTGAGATATCGCCTCTCAGTGCAGCAACGTAGGGGCAACACAAAAACCATATCTCTCTCACAGAGTGCTGATTAACGTACTTGGAGACTGTTCCGAGCTCACCTTTGCAAGTCATAAACAGAGGTAAACAGGGTAAACAGAGATGGCTCACCCAACAGCATGCATGCCTAAATGCATCGCTTGCCAGCATGTTCTCATCCTCTGGAGCTCTTTAGCAAAGATATGGAGCAGCTGTTGGAAACAACCCCCCACCCCACACCCTCCCGACCCTAACCACTCCTCCCTCTCCTCATCGTCTTGGTTTCTCGTGAAAGAAGCGAGCCGTGGCAAATAGACAGATGGCGATTTGTTTCCACGAGTGGCTGGCACTGTCTGAAGGAGCCGTACTGGGCTGGCCAGCCCAGGCCAACTGAATCATAAGATCTGGAAGTGTGAGAGTCCAGGAGCACGAGAAAAAGAGAAAAGTAAGTGGCAGTGACTCATGCATGAGGAATTAAAAGTGTGGATTTTAACACAGTGAAAGACTGCATGGAGACAGAGGGAGGGAAACAGATAGCAAGACAGAGGGAAAAGAAAGGCATGGGAGACCTCTCTGAAGCTGTTCTGTGATGGTGGTGCAGGACACATCAAAAGAACTATGCAGTCAATGAGAAGGTTACAGATGATTGGACACCATTGATCTTGACCATGTGCTGACAGATGACTTGTTAGCTGAACTCCTCATTCTGCAAATGAGAGCCCATTAGTGCTCCTCCAATAGCTGCTGGCTGAACTCAAAACAAATTGCTTCTTGTCACTTACTTTTTAAGTTAGGTCACAACTGACATTTTAAAGTGAGCAATTCTGTAGGCACAGTTGAGCAAATTGTAGTATGTGGCACTACCCTTTGAAGATCTGTAAGTTCTACGCTGCATAATACATTTATTTGCATTACACTGCATATAGGTTATTTATGCAGACACAGAAAAGGCAACTTTTTAGCTTAATTCGGAGACCTGATTTCACCGTAATATTAATATATTAAATTAGTTTTGTTAATTATCCACACTGGAATCATCCCTTCCTACTGGTGACTACTGGAGCACTATCCCTCAAATTATAATTTTCTAGTGATGGCAACATCAGGCACAAGGAACACAAAAAGCTCGAGAAATACGAAGGGCTGAGAGAAGATCTGAAAATGATGTGGAAGGTGAAGCCAATAGTGGTCCCTGTGGTAATCAGGTAAACAGGTATACAGGGGCTGTGACCCCAAAACTGGGAGAATGGCTCCAGCAGATCCCAAGAACATCTGAGATCTGTCCAGAAGAGTGAAGTCCAGTGTGGTCATTTTGGCAAGGTCCTTATTGCTGTCTACCTGGAGGGTTTCAGCACAAATCCAGCACTATGAGACTGTACACTAAGTGGAAGGAGGGGGACTGTGGACTAATGAATGTCAAAGCCATTATCCAGGATGATACAACCAAGATCCTGGAATACATCAAGATAAAGGCCACAGGTGATAAAGTGCTTAGTGAGTACCTCAGACAGCAGAAACCCGAGGAGCATGGAAGTGAGGAAGAACAGAGACCTTCATGGGAGGAAAAACTGCACAGTATGTACCACCAGCAGATGGTGGAAGTGGCTGATATGGAGAAATCCATCCAATGGCTGGAAAAGGCTGGATTGAAAGACATCTCAGAGGCACTGATCATGGCAGCACAGGAACAAGTGCTAAACATGAGATCAGTAAAGGATGGGATTGACCACACCAGGCAGGACCCCAGATGCAGGCTGTGCAAAGATGCCCTTGAGACAATCCAGCACATAACAGTGGGATGCAAGATGCTAGCAGGTAAGGCGTACATTGAATGCCATAATCAAGTGGCTAGCATAGTATACAGAAAAATCTATTCTGAATATGGGCTGGAAGTTCCAAGGTCTAAGTAGGATACACCCACAAAGGTGGTGGAAAATGACCATGCTAAGATCCTGTTGGACTTCCAAATACAGACAAACAAGATGGCAATGGCTAACCAACTGGACACAGTAGTTGTGGACAAGCAGCAAAATAGGTCCGTAGTGATATATGTGGCAATCCTGAGTAATAGCAACATCAGGAAAAAGGAACACCAGAAGCTTGAGAAATACCAAGAGCTAAAGGAAGAGATAGAAAAGATGTGGGGGATGAAGGCAACTGTGGTTCCCGTGGTAATTGGAGCACTAGGGGCTGTTACCCCCAAACTGGGAGAATGGCTCCAACAGATACCAGGAACAATATCTGAGATCTCGGTCCAGAAGAGTGCAGTCCTGAGAACAGCTGTGATACTACATAGGACTCTCAGGCTCCCAGGCCTCTAGTAGAGCATATATATTCTCATAGCATATTCTTCATAGCATATTCTTATAGCATCATTAATTAACAAACTTATTCCTGTCTGTACAAAAAAAGAACACATCTGCAATTTCAAAGTAAACTAACCAGGAAATAGTAGGGGAACTCACCAGAGAAATAGTGTATAATGGTAGGCCTTTCTTTAAAGTGAGAGACAGAAAGAGAGGTGAATATTGTCACATGAACATATCTCTTCCCACTCATTCATTCACTGTGTGTGGGCTCATGGGTTGCCAGATCCTTGGCTAAGATTAAGACCGATAGTGACATAGAAGTGTGTTGCCTTCCATTGTCCTGCAATAACCCTCCCCACTCACAGTGACTTAATAGATGGATGATAGGCCAAAATGGAAAAAGCAAAAACAGTATGCTCCATTGTAGGCTGTCACTTGGTGAATATGAGAACATATCTGCCCACTCTATCAGTTTTCCTCTGGTTTATCAAGACAGAACTTGATATTGTCTGAGAACTCATGTGTCCTATTGCATCCTATTTATGTGACATTGGGACTGTAGACTAGTATGGTAGAGCATGGCCCAGCGTTTAGCCATTTTATTTTTGCTCTTTGTGGCTGGTCATGTTTAAAATAGATATGCATCTCATTTCACTGTTGGTCCACCATGGGACAAATCCCTCATAAATCACATTATATAGTCCAACACTCTTAAGTTCCTGCCTAGTGGCTTGAGCCACCATTCTATGAAAAGGTAATCTCCACTTGCCAATCATAAGCACATAGGCACAGAGCCACATTCAAAACCCACACCTTAGCACTTATTTCTGAGCCATTGCCTCATCCAGCTGCAGCAACACCAACACAGAAGGCAGTGATTTCATCCACTGCTGGTAAAGTTTCCACCACCACTGGGATCACAGTGGCTTCTTTGTTACTTCGCTTCTTTGCCTGTTCTCATGTAGGTGCTAACGAGTGAGTGGTGGCAGATGGAGAAGGAGAGTCTGCTTTGTTCTCCACAGATGCTACTGTTCTAGTGGTTGTCCACTTGGCCAAAGGCTGATGTCATGCCACTGACCTTTGTAGGGGCTGGACGGTGGCCCAGAGAATGGTGAATGGAGGAAACGTCTGACCTTTCAGTGTTTGGTCATAAGTCTAGTAGATGAACACAACATCTTTCATGGCCTTCCCTCACAAGTGCCTACCCTCATCTTACATGACATTCAGCATCAACTGATGTCATGTATTTTTGTTTTCATTTTAGTTTAGAAATGAATTCAGACACTTCAGGGCTTAATGAATGTAACATCTTCTGTTTATTGCCAGGAAGTGTCAAGTACTCTAAAAGTTTTAAACCACCCAAGAAAGGTTGTAACTCTTGGAAATAAAAGTTGTCCTTGCTGTGCAATGACAAGTTAACAAGTGGGCTGAACTAGCACATTACCACATTCTGATGTTTCGCATGTAGCCATGTTTCGCCGGTGCCGGTGTTTCCATTATTACCCTGTAAAATATAGATATCCAATGTGCCTTAATTCAAAATTTTCAAGTTTCTATACCTTAGAACAATTAATACATTTGTTATCTTACAAATCTAAGATTATGTTTCCTTTGTAACCGATGTTCCATTTGGTGTAATTATGTGAGAATGGGTCATACATATCTTGTTTTCTCCACACATTGTTTCATTGTTTGATTTCTGGGGAATAGTTCCACTGCACAAGTGCCATTAAGCAAATTTCAGAAAACTTGATGAACTGATTGATGAACTAATTATTTGCATCAGCCTGTGAGATTGCCGACACGTGGTTCCAACTATAGGCAACGTGATGACCAACACATTTTGATGCACTGTGATTTGATGTAATGTTGAAAAAAAAGTTATTTAGTTAAGCTTGAATTCATCATGCTCAGGCTAATATGAACAATTGTTTGAGAATTTTGTTGAGGTTGGAAGTGTCAAGTGATTGACTCATGATATTCTGGAATAACTATTTTGGTAATAACTTCATTTAAAATCTCCAGCAAATAGCTTTACCAGATATATGAAATAGGAGCTAGATCAGTTTCTGCTAGACTGGATAGACAAATGGTTCACCTCAGCTGAATTCCAACTACACTTTTACTTTTTAGGTCTGAAAAGAAGAGCTTGTCTCCAACTGTAATAGAAGACTACAGGACAACCCCATGTACAGGAGTGGTGGAGTCTGAGTCACAGGTATGAATAGTACTTGACTGCACACAAATCCCATATAATTACACCTCATCAGTGAATATGCCACATTTAATGAAGTGTTTTATCACCTATGATTGACATAAAATATGGCACTAATCACTGTTTTGTGAGTGCAGACCACACCAGTTATTGATTACAATTTGATGTATGCAAAACTCCTGTGGTAGTTGGGCTCAGCTTGGGCACAGAAAGGTCAGATCCCCTTTGCTGGTGATCCAAGAGTGGACTTACGTAGTCATGGATATGAGGAAGGAGTTGTGTGAAACTACAGGGTGTGAAAATCTGTGACTAAGAATGGAAAAATCCTACATTAATGTTTTTAAGCAGATATGCTTTCAGGACCTTTTATAGAATGCTGCCATCGTGGTTATCTACTGTTATTTGTAGTGGCCAGAAAACTAAATGGAGTCAACATATAAAAAATGTAACATCTGCTGAAACATATAACCCAAATGAAACCTTATGTTGTTGAGGGGTCATATGTTTCACAATACAAGCTGCATTTTCATAAAACCCTTGCGTTTTTAATTGGTATGGAAGAGCTAATTGGTAGGACCAAACCACTTTTCAAGCATAAAGCCAATACCTCACCATCTGCATGCTCACTGCTGAGAATACCTATTACAATAAGAAACCTTAGAGAGATGGTGGTAGTGATTTCTGATTTTTAAAAATGTGTATGTTTTTTTTCTCAACATGAGGTGATAATTAGACAGGTAATTCTATTAAACCCCCAAACACCCACAGAGGTGTTCAATGTGGATTCCCACTTAGAGAACATTGTATTGTTTTAGCAAAGTCCTGGCTGTTGTCCTGATTAATGTGAGGAAATACCAAACTGGAGCAAGGGGAACCATCAGCACATGAAAAACTGTAGAGACATGCCTTCTAGCAGTACCTCCATGACCATGTAACCTGAGAAGTGCTGAACATGCTGAACTTTGTCTATGCATTAACCCACAAGAGACACTTAAAAGGGCTTATCCGGTTCTCCTCACTTTTAAGCTCTTTAGATATTGCATAAGCCAGGGTTTTGATGACACTACTTTTTTAAATGTTCTCATGAGAAAACTAGACACTTCAATGATAAACACACGAGAACAAATGGGGTCTATTCTGATAATACTGTAACATCTTCTCTGAAGATTTTATGTAATAGTTCATAATATTGACAATAAATGATTGAAAGAAGCGATAATTTGTCTATTTAAATTCATGAGCTCTGAAATGCTGAACATGATCCTGGAGGTTTTTTTTTATTTTTTAAACAGCATTCCAGTATCCAACGATGACATGATTAGTGATCCATGTGTCTGGCAGCCATTTTGTTGGGAAATGAGGCAGATGCTCACAACTAATTTTGAAATTTCCATTTGAACATGACAGATACATGAAACCAAATAGGTTAAGACTCAGTGGCCATGTGTTGTAAGCCCTATAAACTGTGTTTCAGTGATTTCTGTAACAGATGTATGCCTTGTGTTGGTTTTTAAGATCATTGTGGTTTTCACTATAACAACTGGAAACTATGAATACTGAGATTCTGAAAGAATAGCATTCAAACACACGTCATTTTTGTCCCACTGGAAGCAGACATAGCAAAGCTTGCTGAAAGCCAATTTTTTTTCAGAAACCATTTATGACCCTGGACAGTTTAGGTCAATGCATAACTGAGAACTGTATTTTTTTATTACTTGGAATTCTTGTTACCTTACAGGGATAATATGAGTTTGAACCTTTATAAATAGATTAAGCCCCCCATGCTGAAAGTCTGTAACATATGGATCTTGCTTAATGGCACACATATTGACACGCATATTTGATAATACCTACTATGCTGCTGTGTTATATTTTTAATAAGGAATCTACACCATCTTACTCAAGTGCATTTCTTTGTTTGGAACCTAACTTGCTGTTTGACTGAACAGTAAGAAATGGTATTTGGTCATTTCAATAATATAGAGTCCAGTAATGATTCTCTCATTTCATTTTTGATAGGCTTTAGTAAAGTGGTCCTTTGTGGTTTGGAGAGTCCTGTTTTGTCATTCTTTCATAAAGTGCATCGCATTGGTGTTTGTTTATTGTGATTCTAATAACCAACCTCAAGAATAGTAATTAGCTACTAGCTGCTAATCCACAGACATGTGTAAATATTTGCTTTGGTTTGGAGGTAAGAATACAGCATGCTATCATTGTGTCGAGGGGGCTAGGAAGCTTTGATGCTGTACACATTGGATCAACCCGGCCTAGCTGGCCACTCTTGTATTGGGAATCAGCAGAAAGTAATCCTGTTTCTATTGTGATAATTTTTGATTTTTTTGCAATTCACTACGCAAAAAGCCAAATGCCCCAGTCCGGTATATTAGCAGCAGACATTTGGAGTCAGTGGGAAGGGGGTGTGTAAAATGGAGTGTGAGAGGGTAAGTTCTTTTTGTCTGTCAGCATTGACCATGTGATTTCAATTACCTCCTGCCCCCACTACTGCAAATCCCGAGTCCATCCCTAGCACACCGTGAAGCACAGTATAAACAGCTATAAATCTGGAGGCAGCTTCCCTGCAGCCTTAATTAATAAATGTATGCTTTGCTGGAGCTGATTTATTCAGAAGACTCCTGTGGCCCCAGCTGCCCTTGTGCTGCAGGACCAGCATTAAGAACAGCCATCCACTGTCTAAGTGCTCTGGCTCAACACAGACTCACCCAGGACCAAGAGCCTTGCTTTTCTACCACTGTAAAACAGATCAGTGAAATCTGACAATGGCTGGGATTCATGAGCATACACAAGCTCTCCTCATAAATATTTGCCCATGCTCCTTGGGTGAAGGGGGGATACTAGCTTGAGCCATTTTTTCTGCAAAATAGCACACTAAGATATTAATGTATACTGAAATGCAGCTTGACTTCTGAACCAGTCCAAACATTTTAGAAGGACTCTGCTCTCCCTGAAGAAACCACACTTTTGTGTGAACTCTGTATCGCCCATAAGGCTGTCAAGTTACATATTTCCTGAAGTGATAGAGCATGAAATGAAACCAGCAAATTGTTGTAGGAGTAAACTTCAGCCAATGCTGCTATAAACTTATTTAGGATCTACATGTACCAAATAAATGTAATGAGTCTCAGGGCATAACCGAAGTTTGTTATTAAATGAATTGCAAGCATACTGTATATTTAAAGGCAACTTCAAAGTCAGCCAAAAATGATGGGTTCTGAATGGCATTTTTATAAGCTATGCACCAGATGTGCTGACCAGTAAATCTGCCATCTTCACAGCATCGATTCCTGTAGTATTCATTACAGACAGGCAAACCATAGACATATTTAGACTGGTAGTGGCTCTTTTTAGTGGAAATGATCAAGATATTTTTATGTTTAAAGTTCTGTGCATTATACACAGACTGTATGTACTGCTCTGAATAGTCCATCATGCTTATTTTGCAGTGCAATGCTTTGGAGTGATGCTGGGATCCTTTGTTATTCTTTTGCTCATGTAGTTTCATTAAACCTGGTCCCAGCATATCTGTTCTCAGGTTTAGTCTTGTCCAAGGTGTCAGGACCTATTAGAAATTTTCATAAAATAACTTCACCACTAAAATGTTATGTTGTGCTGTCAACATATTTAGTCAGTCCTAAATTCATGACTTGAAACCAGTCTGGGTCCAGGTGTCTGATCAGCTAGAGGGATATTGTCTTGTTCTGCCTCTGGCCGTATTGGTTTATTGCTTTCCCTAGTGCTCTGCATGTCCACTAACAACAGCAATGTTCTCTTTTGTTCTCCGGTTGCTTCCTCTCTGTTTTTATCCCTTTCTTTTTTTTTTTTTGATGAAATACCTCTTAGCCAGTAGGCTTCTAAAAACATCAAACCGATATGTCTTTGGCAGATAATAATAATAATTATTAATTTTTTTAAATTAGGTCTCTGCACTATACTTCAGCATGACTCTCTCTCTCTCTCTCTCTCTCTCTCTCTCTCTCTCTTTCTTTCTCTCACTCTCTCTCCATTTTTCTCCCTGTTGTCTTTTTAAGATGAGTTAATTAATTTAGCAGCTCCCTCCATAGTGTCACAATCCCAGAAATCTCTAGACTCTCTAGAGTGATGATGCTGTAGTCTCTAGTTCATTCTGTTACCCTGTTTATAGAGTTTAGACATGTCATAAAAGGAGGCATTAACTGTATTGTTGCCCTAGGAACACTGTAGGTTTATACAAAGGGACTGGGGATCTTCCACTGGCACACTTACAAAGAATGATTATCTCATGAAGAAAACAGGGAGGAGGAGTTAAAGAATGGTTGGCAGTTTCTTCCTAACGTGGAAATGAAGTGATAGAGAGAAATAGAGTGAGCAGAGGAGGGAGGATTTCTAACATGTCGTTTGCATGGTCACTCTCCAATGGCAAAGAGGTACATATCTTTTGACATGACAAAACAGTTGTGCACTTTTGCTTTGATCAGCTGATTCCTTTAGTCGTGCAGTGTAAAGAAGGCTGAATGTGAAAGCACTTTCTCCTCTTCCTCAAATCAAGCTCCATACTGTGCTACTTGAGCTGTTTACATAAGAGTGAATTATGTGCTTGCAACAAAATACCAGCAACCTCTGTCCTTGCCAAGTAAAAAGCACAAAGAGACCTTATCATATGAATGGTGAGTTAATCAAAAAAGGCTACAATTTGTCACCAAAGCCTGAGATTTTTGATTTTTTGAATCATAACTGTCTATGTTTAATGGTAGTTGTCAGCTGCATATATGGAGGGAATGTGTGTGAACGGCAAATATTTACATACCCCTCTAAGGTTATTACAACTCTGAGTGAGCTGTTTATGATGCACAAGCCACATTTCTATCTGCCTGAAAGTCTGGGTTTATTATCTATGTGGTAAGGTTAGGGTTATGCAATATGCAGTGTATTGTTTATTGTTTATCACATATACATATTTTCTAATAGCCAAGTTAAAAAACATTTTAGATAGTGTTTCCAACACTGAAGTAGCTGATAGGTTATTTCTAAATATTGTACATTAAAATCAAATTCATTAAACAGAGGGTTTTATATGGCTAATGACCTAGTGTTTTTCCTTGCAGAACTTCCGTCCAATCAGCAGTGGATACAGCACTACTTCCAAAAGCCCATCCCCCAAAAGCCACGTTCCTCATGTGCCTCTTAACAATGGCAACTCAAGACCTCTGCCACAGTACAACAACCCAGCCGGCCTGTATGCACATAACAATGGTAACACTGCCTTACCCAAACAAATGGCTGGTCTCAGCCTCAGCTCTCCACACAGGTAAGCCAGTGATATCTCCTTTGTGTTGAATAGTCCTCTACACACAAAGAAACGTGCACACACACACACACACACACACACACACACACACACACACACACACACACACACACACACACACACACACACACACACACACACACACACAGAAGTGATTGGTAAGGTGTACCAATGCAGTTAGAGGCTACTCATTGGACTCCAGTGAAAGGACTGCCATGTGCCTTGTGTTTTTGCTGGCCATTGTCATGTCTTGGTGCCTCACTTAGATTAGTTTCTTCAGTTGATAGACAACCCTTGCAGTTCCTGTTATGTGACATCTACCAGAGAGTGTGGCTTTTCACAACACACTGGAAAAAAGTCTTGAACTAGGGAAGCAAGCTTCAGTGTTTTTTTCTAGTCGGATAATGGAAGAATGCAAAGTCTGCCCATGGTTTTGTGTTTTAATTGTTTGTTTATACAATTTGTATGAAAAAGCAATCATACTATTATATTAACATAATTGTTCACATTTGTTGTTGAACATATGCTAGTGTTTAAGCAGTTGTGGTTCCCAAAGATTCACAAACTGTGTGGGTAAAAGTGGTCTTGAGAGAAGAACTGACATTTAAAAAATCCCAATAATTCCAGGAGTTCAGTCCTGAAAACTGGTCCTTTGTTATGTACAAATGGTTCCTAATACAAATGCTTTTGAAAGAGCACAGAGTAAAAACGAGCAGAGTGATGCATAGTTTTTGTTTACAAGGGCAATATAATTCTATGTAATGTAGTCGATTCTATGTAATGTAGACAACTTGGGCTAAAGTATTTGGAGTGCCTCTACTTTGTGATGTCATGGATATACATTGCTTTGCTCCTGCTGGAGTATGCTGGGAGATTTGCTAGGATTTGCTGAAACCTTCCTTCTGCAACACGTCAGACACCTGACTGGCATCTTTTCTTTCCAAGTCCGGAACCACCACTACATTCTCCAGGCAGTGGAAATGGTTTTGACGTAGAGTCTGATGTGTACAAGATGCTACAGGAGCATGAGGAGCCCATGTCGGCACCCAAGCAGTCCGGCTCTTTCAAGTACCTACAGGGTATGCTGGAGGCCCAAAATGGAGGTGAGCCCTCCTTACTCTGCCCCTTCACCTTTGATCACCTTTGATTTGTAATGTAAGTTGAATTGTTCCTGGGAATAAAAACCATAGTTCCTTTTCTGGTACAGTAGCCTGTTAAAGGCTCAGTGAAAGAGTGTAATAATAATAATAATAATAATAATAATAACATTTTTATTCATAAGTGCCTTTCAAGATACCTAAGGTCACTATACATACAGTAAAGGTGCAAAAATGATAATATGAGAAACAACAACAACATAATGCAGTACAATAAATTTAATTAAAAATACAGTAATTACATAATTGAGAATCTAAGATGAAAGAAAAAGGTTTCCAGCTGCTTTATGAAAGGTAGGAGACAAGTACAAGCACATAGATGAGCAGGGATTGTGTGAACTTCTCAAGAGTTTAGGACCTGCTAGGCTAAAAGCCAGGTCTCCTGTGGAGCCTAAAGCAAGTTACAGAGTAAATGGGCATGGGAAGGTGAGTGAGTGAGTGAGTGAAAGAGGAAGAGGCAGGAAGGGAAGAAGGTGCTCAATCATACAAGAGCTTAAACACCAGAAGTAGTAAAGCCAAAGTCAAAGTCAAATGTATTTATATAGCGCTTTATACAACAGCCGTTGTCACAAAGCAGCTTTACACGTGTCTGAGTCCAAGCCCTCAGTGAACAAGCTAAGGGTGAACAGTGAACAGTGGCAAGGAAAAAACCCCAGAGCATGAGGAAGAAACCTTGAGAGGTACCAAGACTCAGGTGGGGGGAGGTGTTATCCTCCTCTGGCCGTCAACAGACACTACAATATAGAAGTACTTTATATTATATATGGAACTGAATGGGTAAGCAGTGTAGATGTCTGAATATGGGAGTAATATGTTCCCATGGTCTGGTGGTCTGGTGCAGGAAGGAACCCTCACAGCTGAGTTGTGTACATATGCCAAATTTCTTAAACTCTGTACAGGGAGCACATAGAGGACAGCCCTGTAATAATCCAGTGTAACGATAATAAATGCATGGATAATAATCTTACTTCTTTATTGAGTGTGAAAGAGAGAGGTACAATTTCTTAAGATGAAATAAAGCAGTCTTACTGTATTTAATGTGGCAGTCAAAGGATAGTGTAGGATCTAAAATCACGAACCAAGGCCAGGGAGGTTGTAACATCTGGGATATTTAGTGTGTGCTGCATAACTTTCTTAAAGGTGTCTTGAGAAGCAGTTAGTATCACATGTGATTTAATATTCTTTTATTTAAAAAAGATGGAAATGTCACCCACACTTAAATGTATAATTCTAGTTTGTGCAAAGCATTGGATATGGTGATGTTAGCTGTCAGTGTGAATGACTTTATTTGCTTCCGTGTAGACAATACTCAACATTGTTTCATGACTGTAACACTGCTAATCTCCTATTAATAGCTCACAGCTGTTAAAAGAGATTAAGGAAGAAGGGAGCGTAATTACTTGAATAAAAAAGATTTTTATATCTACCCTTCTCTGACTCTTTCATTAAAAAGAATTGGCTTGCTTTGCCAAATGCCTGCAGTGTACTGAATGATTAGACTGCTCCCTCTCATTGGAATTTGATGTCAAAAAGTCATATTTCCTTTGGTGTTATTGAACGAAGGATTGCTATCAAAGCTTTTCTCTTATGTGTCCAAAACTATAATTAATATATTTACCATATGTCTTTCCAAGTGAAAAACATAGCACACGTCTCTCTAGCAGCAGCACCGTGTCTGAGACCCCAGTTTCCCTTTAGTTTGTGTTGTCTTTCTCTCCAATAAAAGTGATGTATTAGACTGTATTTGGAAGCACCCTATGAGAACTGACACAGGGGGCCAAAACAGAGGATACTCGGAATACAATCTTCGGCCCTACAGTCTAAAGACTTCAATCTATCATATTTGGAGTTCCTTACTGGATAGCAACAGACAGCTTTCCATTCTGAAGTTATGAGAAATAAATAAAACTTAAGAAACTGAAGTTGAACCTCAAGAACACGTTTGTATGATGAGCTTAGGGGGTGTTTAAGAAAAAATGTGAGACAAAAATAATGGTTGTTTGCTAAAAAAGCTCCATTCAGTGAACAGGAATTCCTGAAGATTTTCTGTCTTTGAACTTGAGTGAGTAAGAAATTGGGACTCTGTCACACCTGTACCATAATTGTGTTTGCCAGTGCTCAGCCTCTCTTCCTGGTATGCAAGAAAAAAAAAAAAAAAAAGTAAATTCTTCTCAACAAGAAATTACTTAAAGCAAAACAAAGTCAAGAGACCTGGCAGACAGGAAAATTTCCCAACATAAATGCAACAGTGGTTTTCAAGTCATGCCAAAAGGTCCTAACTTAAGTACAAAACTGCTTTAACGGGACTGGGATCAAGTGTTTAAGTGTTTAATTATGTGTACCTGGCAACAGGTGCAGGCAGTCTGCCCCGAGGAGTTGTTCTGAGCTGCTCAGAGTTAGAGAACCCAAACCTGGTGCTTCAACTGTCACATGAGCACAAGCCATCGTAATTCCTATCTGTAATTGTTTCACCTCAATGCAAAATTTTCTCTGCCAGCAGCAGTGTTATTTCTGTAATTGCCGGGGCTCCTTCCCTTCCAAGGCTTGGCACTATAGTCTGGCCCAAAATATGGAGTTGATGATGGAAGGAGTCTGTTGGCAGTCCTCCGTCTAGGGCTGGCTTTGTTCCACAGGCTCTGCCAACTCACAGGCACCTGTGATTTCAGGCCACTCCTTGCTGGTGAATGGTGACTACCCAGGGAGTGATGTGCAAGAGGCATTAAATTTGCTGAGCTCCTTTGGAGGGTCAGCTGCTGAGGCTGCTCCTTATTTTGAACCAGTCTCTGGAGACTGAGTTTTAGCTTTGCTCAGGACCCAAAGACTTTGCCAGAAAATCTTCTTGGCAATGCTGTTTCCCATGGTGTGCATGCTTGCTAGGTTGGACACAAGTCATTTACTTTTGTAGAACTTAATTAATTAATTTAACTTAATTAATTTATATAAATTAATTTAACTTAATTTAACTTAACTTCTTACCAAACGAAGCATATTCCAACCTATTCCCTATGAATGGACCTTAAGGGAATTTTAAGTTGTTGAATTTGTCAACTGATAACACTTTTTGTACTTTGTGAAATGGTTTAATATTTAAAATAAAATTATATTAGATGACACCGGGTAAATGTGGTTCAGAGGAGTTTAAATGCCAGCTTTACCACCTATCTTCTGTGAATATCCCTTGTTGAGGATGATCAGAGGCAAGATCCCCTGATTCCAAGGAATCTACCTTAGAAAAGCAGTTTCCATTCTTTTGATATAAGGTCTGTTGTTGCTAATTGTGCATCTTTGTCATGGTATGTCGGAGTATTGAGTAATCTCTGAATGTGAGGCGTTGTGTGGTCAATTGTGTGAAATGTTATGACTGAAAGTAGAAATTCTAATGTTGTTTGTCAGTTCAGAGAGTTTAATTACCATTATGGACTTTGTCCTTGTCTCACCTCTGCTTCCAATTTCAGGCATTTCTCCAACAGACCGACCTGGGTTGAGGGGCGTAAGATCGCCAGTCAGGTCCCCGGTGTCTAAGCTGAGCAGCCCTGTACATAGCCCCATTAGCCCACTCGCTGGTTTACAACAGCTGCCCCAATGTACACGCTGTGGGAATGGCATTGTGTAAGTATTGCTCTCTGAGCAAGTGCTTCTCTGTAAGATCTCCCAGATTCAGTACACTATTAGTCTGCAAATTCAAACAATGTTATCTTTACTGTGACTTCTAAACTCATGTCACCAAAGGGCTTAGGAGGGTTAACTTTGCTCCAATCCTAAGTCAACTCAATCAAAACACTGACAGTTAGAATGGGATTCTCCTAGACCTTTACTGAAAAAATTTCCTGCAACACACCGATTTCATGTCTGCATGACTCATGTTCTTTTAACTTATTGGCATCCTACAACTCCACAACACAGTAGTGCCTGAGATAGCAAGTCATGGTTCACAAATTATGAAAAAACAGTTTGTTTAACCACAAACAAGCAGGGACACGTCCACCACACCTTCTTATTCTGCAGTAGAGAAAAGAAATCCACATATCATGTGTAATTATAATTCTCCTGTTCATGCTTGCCCATGGGAATAAAGCACTTTGGGTTATAGGTAAATCCCACTCACAATGAGCAAACAGTGATGTCATTTCATAAGAAACAACCAGGAAAGTGCAGCACAATGTGACCATTGTAGAAGGCCACATGGATAATAGCCAGAGGTGGATTATGTTAGTATCAGTGGGTAGGAGAAAGCCCTTGGCCGACACTGCAGTATGGTGAATTAAAGGGGATCCATGGTGAATCATGACAAGGTTGCTCAGATTCTGTTGCGAATGTGTGTGGTCTGTGACATGTAAGCTTTCACATGCAGCAGTGGCACAGAAGATCAGTCACTGCATAAGACCAAACAATGCATTTATTTTATGTCATGCATCAGTTACCAGCAGACCATTAACATTGGAGGATCCTAAGCATTACAGACTGGCTGTTTTTTTTTGTAGGCACTAAATAGTATTGTAGTTTGCAAAAAAAGGTAAATGCTGAATCGCATAGCTTATTGCAAAACACACCACAAAATCAGAGTGAAAAATTGTGCACTTACAACTGTCAATTATTTTGTGTTTGATGCATGAGTGACCATGAAAATCATATGAGCTATACCTGATAAGAGGAAGTTGAAAAAGCTTAGTGTATCCTATGCAATGCATTAACAAATTAAGATACTGCTGGCTTAGTGCTCCTCATACACATGTCAGGAAGTAAAAGAACCACATGACCAGCATCCCATGAGCCTGTGTACCATTTATATTTGTATATCATTTCTTAGGGGTACCATCGTCAAGGCCAGAGACAAACTTTACCATCCAGAGTGCTTCATGTGTGATGACTGCGGCCTCAACCTCAAGCAGAGGGGCTACTTCTTTATTGAGGACAACCTGTACTGTGAGACCCATGCCAAAGCCCGGGTGCAGCCCCCCGAGGGCTACGACGTGGTGGCTGTCTACCCTAACTCCAAAGTGGAGCTGTTGTGATCACTCCTGTAAACCAGTGGTTGCCAATTCCAGTCCTGGGGATCTACTTTAACACAACTGCATCAAATCAGCTGGCCCAGCTGTGCTAGAGCAGGATGAATGCGAATGTGCAGGGCCCCAGGACTGGGGATTGGGAACTGTGGCATAAACACACACACACACACACACACACACACACACACAAACACACACACATCTGTGCCATTCACTTCACTCTAGCACTTGGAAGTGATTCAGTCCTGTCAAGACAGAGTGAGGCCAAAAAAGGAATGTCTCTTACCAGCACTCTCTCAAAGGCTTATTTCAATAATGTCACAGCTACTTTTGTCACATTGTGTCATGTGTGCTTGTTGCCATCATCTTCACTTTGAGTATAGTCATCCAAGACCTTTTATTTTGTACGTCAGCAGCACGCTTTTTTTGTGTGTAAGATTCTTTCCTCCATGCTGCACAAAGGTTTGCTTAAACAGGGACATTTAGTTTCAGACCTAGAATGCAAAGAATACCATAACATTGTCAGATAATTATACTAATACTTTTAGCTCTGTGTGTGGAAGTGGAAAGAAAGGTTTTTGCAGTGTTTTTTGTTCATTTTTTTCTGAACTTGCAAGGAACAGATACGAAGGAGGCCATAGGGGGAAAAACAAACAAACATATATATATATATATATATATATATATATATATATATATATATATATATATATATATACATATATATATATATATATATATATGTATATATATATACACACACACACACACACACACACACACACACACACACACACAAGTAAAAGCCAACTGGTGGACCTTTGTGGGAATATGTAGGATATATATTCATTTGCTAGAAACTAATTTGTTTTATTTTTTAAAAAGATAAATATACAGTATGCTTTTGGGTCTGATTGAACATCTAATTACTGCCAACTATATCAACCAACTCAAACATCACTCAGTGAATCAGAGGTAAGAGACTTTGAAATATTTTGGTTTGCATGTACTATAAATTATCTGATTTATTTGAAGCTCATTTACAATTTCTCCATGGTGTGCTTTATAGATTAAAACTCTATTTATTATGTCAGTTGGCCTTGGTCTCATGACATTATTTAGAGGTTTTCAGTAAGTCATTCCTAAGAAAAATGTTTTGTGAAAAGAACTAGCATTCTTTCCGTTCATTAATAGAGAACTGGTAATAGAGAATATATCAGAAATGCCATCAAAATGGCAATACTTGCTATGTAAATGATGTGAAAAGAGGACACATTTTCATAAGAATTGTATATATGTGTCTTTTTAAAATCCTAACACAATATTACTTGGCCTCTTCTTGTTAAAACTGCTGATATGCTAACTGATATTGATAGATTGCCAATCCTTTAACTTATTTTTTTGTGCCATAACAGTTTGTTTTATTCTTTAATTTCCTTGTTTTTAATATGAATAAAGTGGCAGGAATCTAAAAAAAAAAGTATTTTATTTCTACTTCTTACCATTTTGCAGAAACACTAGGGACATTTTTATAGCATTTGTTCAAAAAGTGGCTTAGTTTTGTCACACCTATGGAAGATGAGTCATGTGTTTTTTCAAAGCCCTGACCTGGGAGACAACCTGAAGTATAGCATAAGACTCTACTGTACCCACTGACCCTGAGGCTCCAACTATTCTCATCTGGTCTCCACCAGAATTGAAATGCTGTTGCCACGGTGGCTTTCCTCTGCTGTGGACATCTTGACCTTTGAAATTAAATGTTACCGACAGTAAACCCCACACTTTTGCTTCAGCTGACTGAGCTGTCTTTGCAGGCCTTCTTTTCCAAGGCTCAGCAAGCACGTTCGCATTTGGTAACTTCTGCTCTCACATCACCATAAGACAACATGTAACATGAGAGGCTGGTGGTTTGAGGACAGCTGTCAAGGTCAGCACCCAGTTGTGATTCATGGCGCACTTTCAGTGGCCCCTTCTTAATCAGAACCAGAAAACAGTACCCTGTGGAATATGAAAAGCACTCCCTCTCTTTCTCTCTCTCACTCTGACATACCCCCCAAACCACAGTAAGAGATGCTGAAATGGCAGGCATTAGATGAAATTATTCTGGTCATAATATTCCTTGATGGATTGTAAAGCTACAAAAACTTTGAGACTGTTCTTAAATATCTTAGGTCTTTGAACGCTCATCTTGTAGGGCCCTTTCCAGTCAGCGGACAATATGCCATATATGCATTTTCTTATGTGTACCAATTACACATTTAAAAAAAAATAATAATAAAAAAAAAAATATATATATATATATATATAGATAGATAGATAGATAGATAGATAGACGTACTTCCAGAATTAGATTAAAGTTAATAAATTACTAATTGAAGTGGAATTACTAAACAATTTTGACTGGCTAAGAGAATGGATTGTTCAAATGAGCAAAAAATCACAGTGCATTCTCATTCAAGCATGAATATTTTCATCCTCTTAAACATGTGGTCTTACTGAACAGTTCATATTGTCAGAAGATCAGGAGGGACTCGGGGCAGACAGGAAAGCATAGCTCAGCTGTCCCACTCCAACAGCCAACTCACATGGGCCAGAGGTCTCCTTCAGCTGCAAGACAACGCAAACAATTCAATATCTGCTCTCTGTATCTCTTGCACTCTCTCTTCCTTCCTTTATAACATGTTTTTACTGTCTCCATAGCAACAGCATTGGACGTACCCAGCAGCAGGCGGAGGCTCAAGCACTCTGAATGTGGCCCCGTCTTCACTGGGGGACATGTAGACCATTGTAGTTCCCTGGGCCCCTCATTATCCCTCCATCCCCCTGCTGTAAGAGGGGCAAGAGAAATAGTCTTCATTCAGGCCAGCTGTGACTTGCTCTTTAGAACTAGCCTGTCAAGATCATTATGTTTTATGTCTTTCTTGTCTTTTGGAAGTTTTAACACTTGCATGCTTTATTTACTTTGATCATTATGTGCATCAAAAAACCTTACCATTATGAGTTAGCAGAATTTGTCAGATGCTGACTCTTTTCCATTTTTTTCCATTTTTCTTTTACTCCATCACACCTGATTTAACTGGAACTTTAATTCAGGCTCAATAATAAGATGATTGTGTTAATGATTTGTGAAAAATGAAGTAAGAGATTTATGTATTTCTTACTGCCCAGATTTATGACATTTGCTTATGTATTTACTCTTAAGGTTTCATATTAAATGAAGCCCAGTGTGATGCACTATACAGTTTTTTAAAGCTGTTTTGCCTTAAGCCATCATTCAAACACCGACCACAAAATTAAATTCACAAAATAAGAATCTGTTTTTGGTAATATATCTGCAACAACATATTGCTGTTCCTTTATAAATGCTCCTTTAAAAATACTATGGCCAGTTTAATTATAGCTTAGCAGAAACATGACACAATGACAGAGTCATTCCCAGATTCTCCAGTCTCTCATAAAGACCACTTTAGTAAAACCAAATCTGCATATTACATCCCTGCAATAATGGGTGTGAAAAGCCCCCTTTTGAGGAGAAATCGAAATGAAGTGATGAAATAATTCACCACAAGCTTCAGTCCATCATTTGTGGACAAGCTGGGCTAGCATAGATAGTTATATATCTGAACATGCCTTCAGATGCAGAAGCCAGGTGACGTGAGTGCTCCTGACTGATGCCCATGTGACTCTGACAGATTTGGACTTAACATGGAAAACTTTTCATCACCTGTTGCAGCTGCAGGTGTTGACTACATCGGTCATGTCTAAGCACTGTTTCCTACTCCTTTAACTTTTTCTTTACTTTCCAGTAAACAGTAGGACTGTGCATTTGATGGAACTGAGTGCCAGTCTAAAACTTCAAACGATTTAAAGAAACATTACAGCAAAGTCAAATCTGAGTTTGTCAGTTTCTGCTTACTCAAGCTGAGCATTTTGTAATTACCTCTCAGAAGATGTAGGTTCTCTTTTCAATTAGGCCAAGTAACCTCAAAAGAATGTAACTTGTGGAATGGAAGATTGTTCACAAACACAACTGAGCACATAAAACTAAAGCTCGTGGTTATAGTTGGACCCAGGCACAACTGCATGGCTAATCACTTACATATAAGGGCAAGATGTTCTTGGTCTCCTAACTGAGAGATAAATCAGTGATGCTACTTCACTCCCCCATTTCTTAGTGAAAATAAAAGCTACATAGTTCCTCTTTTCTAAACTAACAAGCTAGCCATTTGAAAAGCATGGCAATTGATTCTCAACAACAACAAAAAAAGGTAGCTGAAAAAGCCTTGTGTTACCTTTTTATTTTTCATTTGATTGCTTATTTTATTCCTGCTATGGTGTCTGGTGTCAACAGGAGGAGGATGGGCATTTAAGACTTGGTTCCTCTCAAGGTTTCTTCCTCATGCTTTTAGGGAGTTTTTCCTTGCCACTGTCAGCTTTGGCTTGCTAATTGGAGCTTGGGTCAGGATGTCTGTAAAGCTTCTTTGTGACAGGTGTTGTTAAAAGCAAAGGTCTTGAATAAAACACCAATCTCTGAAATTTTCAGTTGTAACTGAATTTGGAATTTGGAATCTTTGGAATCAATTTGGAATCTTTGTCTTTTTGGCCTGCCACCAGGAATATGGCTTTTTCAAGCTTTAAATGTGTGATAAATAATTATCATTTTAGTAAGAGAAAAATGGGTAAAGTGACACTGCACTGCTTTTCCAGAAGGGCAGTTCAGTAGGGAGTTTTGAAGCTGCCACCAACAGCCACCCACCACCCCCCTTCTCTTGTGCTGAGTCAGTCCTATCAACACAGACCAAAGACAAAACCAACTTTGGACAGACTTTGCAAAGCCCCAGTAGGGTGTTGTGGTGTGGGGGTGGGTGGGTTAGGGTTTACATTAAAGGAAGAAATTTTAAAAAGACCTCTCTCTCTCTCTCTCTCTCTCTCTCTCTCTCTCTCTCTCTCTCTCTCTCTCTCTCTCTCTCTCTCTCTCTCTCTCTCTCTCTCTCTCTCTCTGTCTGAATGTCTCTCTGTTTGTTTTCTAGTAATTAAAAAGGCTTGAGTTATATGGACCCATGTTACTGGACACATGTTAGCTAGACCCAGCTGGCCAACCACTCAGCCGGATGAGCAGCTAGAGCCTAAGAAACAAGCTGGATGCTGCTGTTGTGCTGAGAAACAGGAGCCCTAATGGAATCTCTGATTCCTCCCCCTCTAGGCCAGATTGGACAGCAACAGCCAAAGGAAATACTGGACTGAAAGAATAAAAGAGGTTGAATATACTCAGGGCCCAGACACCCATCAAACTGTAGCAGTTATTGTACCATCGCCTAGGATAATATGTGCACTACTAAGTTATTTGTTATGAATAATTTTTTGATAATGTTCTAAACAATGTTGACAATCTGTAAAATGGCCATTTGTCTAACTAGATTCAGTATTTTCCCCCACTGTTACTTTTGCAAATTATATATTCTTGTCATTAAAGATACCCACTAGAGAAGCTCTATTTTCTAGTGAAGTAATTTTTTCTACTTTTTATTTCAACTGCTGACTGATAAATAGGTAAATTTCTATAAATCCTCAACAATCCCATTAATGTAAACATGGAAGTGTTAGGATAATGTAACCATACAATTCTGACTGTGAAGGGCATCCAAATCTCAACACAGCACCTGAACAGGACAGAATAGATTTAAAGATTTTAAATTTAAGCTTTGTGAGTCTCCTGACAAACTCAGAAAGACCCAGTGTAGCCCCATCCCCCAACATAGCATGGAGAACTTGAAAAACAACAGAAACAGTCCTGAGGCTTCAGCCATGGATAAATAAAGGAGTAACTCTGACAAAGCTGCATTTGTTTTTCTATGTTTTTAAACTGCTTTGCCATAGACAGAAAATTAGTACCCTGCATTTACCCCTAAAACAAAGTTCCTTTCTCAGGATATAGGGTGTTACAATCTTTGGGTGGTCCTTACTCAAGAGCATACATTGTCCTCAAGTGTTTCAACAGTGTATGAGACCATATTCACAACAATCTCGCTAGACCTTGGTCCTGTTCTTTATCACCTCCAAGACCTTGGTAGGTAAAAACAAAGAATGTATTAATGAGGAAGTGTACCAGACCTTGTTTCACTCATTGCCTTTAATTAAGATAAGAAGTGTATAACACGAATGAGCCCTTGTAGCCCTGGGAAGAGAATATATTAGCTGTCTTTGTGAAATACAGATTTTAGGCTACCAACCAGTACCCAGCCCTAAAAGCCCTTGGGAGTATGTAAACAGCTTCTGTTGTGCAGTTCCCAAATCCAGTATCTAAAGGAAATAAATAAATAGATGGGAAACCAAAACCAGGATGCAGTGAAAATGAAAGTTTGATTAAGACATGCTTATGTTAACCTGAAAAATAAAAGAACACAATCTTTACAAGACAAGACAGATGACAGATTATTTGTAGTATAATTTCCAAGCAATGAACGAAAAAGCATACAAACTTTGTAGCCACTTCCTATTCTGGCTTTGTACCAAACATTTCCTCATTAGTTCTGTGCAAGTCTATACAAGAAAACTCAGCAGCCCATAAAGTGAAGAGTAGGCTTTTCTTTTCAAGAGGAAGACCAGATTAATTTAATGAGAAATACAATTTTTCCCAGCAACATGGATTAAGGGGACGGGTTTGAGATAGGGAAACCTCAGCTCCACAGACTAAATAGTTTTTCATGTGACCAACCTGCATCTTGTATTATGTCTAGCTGTGGTACTCTTAAGGAGCTTGGTGGGTGCAGTCGCATGATCCAATTTACTCCCTGATGCATCAGAACTCATATTTTCTGGGTAAAAATTGGCATTGACCCAGGATCCTGGATAAGAGCAACAAGATGATGAAACAGTTACTCATATATGGTACTGTAACATGACTTAGAGTGGCCTGTGATGTTGAGGTCTGTCATTGTTACAGATTACTCTTCAATATGAAGGCAATTAAAAATGTTAAAATTACAAAGATATCTGAAGCTGTACGGTTCAGGCTTCTGGGCACAGTTTTGGTGAGATAAATTATTTTCTTTTGTGAGATAAATGATATTCATTTAAACAAGGGTGGGTCAGTATCATTGGGGTGAGTTACATGGATTAGTACTGGCTGCCAGTGAGTTTGCAGAGAATGCCTACTGATTGTGTATAATATTTACATAAATTGGCTTGATGGAGTGTTCTAATGCATTCTATTTTCACTAGAGTCACGTGTAAAGTGCTGGCTGTCCTGTCTTTGTCTTTTTGATTCCATTCCATCCACTGTCATGAAAAGAGAGGTACTATTATAGTTGTATGATTTCAGAACTCTGCTGCGTGGGTCACATGTAGAGGGCGCCCTCATGTGGTCACAAATTTATTCACATTGTTTTGATAAGTGATGGTTGACAAGTTTGACAGTTAAACATTGTCTGATTTGTCTGATTTGACAGTTAAACATTGTCTGTTGTGACCTTGTGTGTTTTTCTCAACCCTGAATCTAAAAACATCTAATAACCAAACAATTTATTTCTAAATATACTAAAAGTATACTAAGAGGACCAGTTTTGTGGACACATGGTGAATGATGAGTTAATGTATAACTTTATTAGATCATTAAAACTCTTATCAGCTGTGGTATCTTAATCAAGGTAGAATCACTAATCCACCTTATTTTTTATTAAGGTTGCGACATTCAGAAGAGCATGCACCAGTGCTCAGTAGGAGGTAAAGAAGTATAGAAACTGCATCTGCAGGGTTTTAACTCCAAATCCATGATGCCTCAGCCTGATTTGACCCAGGAACCTTGCATAGACCTGTAAATCACTAGTGTTGTAGGGTTAATATTTACATACTGACACTTCCATGCTGGTAAACTGGCATCCAACATTTCTGAGATATATATATATATATATATATCCAACAGTAGTTTCAGTGGTAATTAGGTAAACAGGTAGACAGGGGCTGTGACCCCCAAACTGGGAGAATGGCTCCAGCAGATCCAAGGAACTACAGCCGAGATCTCCTTCCAGAAGAGTGCAGTCCAGGGAACAGCTAAGATACTATGCAGGACCCTCAAGTTAAGGTTAATGTTAACCTTTCCTCATGGACCAGCACTACTAATAAAAGCTCCAAACTGCTAACAGCTCCTAAACTGGTTTTCCTGTAGCAGGTTCATATCTATGGCCTGAGGCCATAGATTCATATATTAGCATTTAAGTCCTTAAGGGGGATTAATATGGATTCAACAAGTTATTGGCATAGCTGTTATTATATGAGAAAAACTTAAAAGGATCTCCTGCCTTTACTTTTCCTGCTTTTAGGTCTAACTTACTACAATATCCTATCATGTTTTCTTAGAGATTTGATTCATTTAAAAGCACAAATTCCAGTGACTTATTTAAAAGAATATCTAGGTTTATGCACAGGAAAGGTAGTGTGAACCAAATGAGCAAAGCAACAGTTTATGGCCATATAACTGGGCATAAGCCAGGACCTGTGAATCATTTGTGTTTCATGGTCAGAGTGTGCAAAGTCAGACTGGATCATATGAGAATATGTAGGTCTCTGTACTACCTCCAATGCAGATATGAAGAACCATGATGGACTACGAAGAAACAATGGCATTCCTTGGTCAGTGGGGATGGTTTCAACAAATCATCTTCTTTTTTCTGTGCACCAGCGCAGTTCCAAATGGATTCAGTGCATTCTCTGTCATATTCCTGGCTGATATTCCAGCTCACTACTGTCAAATTCCAGGTAGGAATCTGACTGATGAGTGGATCAAGGCCAGCATTCCCACTAAGGTGGTGAATGGAAAGCTAGAGTTGAATAAATGTTGGAGATACAAGCTTGAAGTGATACAAAACCTCTCTGCTCAAGGCTACAGTCCCCAAGATGTGAATCTCACTGATATTAATTGGGAAAAATGTGTTGATGGATAGACTTACAGCAAAGACATATATCAATCGACATAGTTACTGAGGTAAGCTCTAAAGCATTTACAGAAAATCCTGAAAAGTCAAATGTTTAAAGAAAATACAAATATTACCTAAAATATTTACATTTATCTGACACTTTTATCTAAAATGACTTACAATTATGACTGAGTACAACTTGAGGGCTAAGGTCCTTGCTCAGGGGCCCAACAGTGGCAACATGGCAGTGGAGGGGCTTGAATCAGCAACCTTCCAATTACAAGTCAAGTACCTTAACCACTGAGCTACCATTGCCCACATGTTAAAGGTATAGTCTGTGTATGTCTTCTAATATTTTTGTTGATCTATATGTAGTTTGATCTCGTTTGTGACAGTGAATGGAAACAGCCATTCACTTCTACTATTTACTTTGTTGGCGTGCTCTGTGGATCTTTCTTCTCTGGACAGATCTCTGATCGGTAAGATTGATCACACCATCATCTTCCATATCTCATACTGCATACTCATCTTTCCTGTGATAAACCATTCCTGTGACAAACCATTCCTATGAAAAAACATTCACCTGAAATCTCTCTGTTGAATGAAGGAGGTGTTCTCTGTTCTCTTCTTCATTGTCGGATTGGGACAAATTTCTAACTATGTGAGGGCATTTGTGTTAGGTAATGACCACACAAAATGATCATACACATGTGCTTGTGCTATGACACTATCAGACTCACTCCTTATAATGTTCTCCAGTGATCACTTAACCACAGCATTATTGTTGGGAATATTTTGATGTTCTTGCTCTCATGAACAGGTAGTGAAATCTTGCCTGGGGCTGTGAGGGTTTTTTACTCGTCACTGGGAATTACTTTGTTCTTTTCCATTGGCTACATGATGCTGCCACTGATTGCCTTTCTAATGCGAAACTGGAGGATGGTTTTAATTGCACTGTCTATTCCCGGTCTTATCTACATCCCCCTCTGGTGGTAGGTGTAACTAATGAATAAGTATGTGCGAACACTATAGTTGAAAACTAAGATAAGTGTTATATTGATAAGAGGAATATCTTACTCTTATCTTACAATTTTTTTGTTTGTTACATTTTCCACACTATCTGGCATGCAGTAAAATATATTCTACACCTTTAAATGTACTTTATTACGGTTTAATTCCAGAGTCTCCTCGCTGGCTGATCTCTCAGGGGAGAATAGCAGAGGCTAAAGCCATATTGAAAGATGCAGCTAAGAAAAACGAAGTGACTGCCCCTGAGATCATCTTCAAGGAGACTGGGGTACAGTGTAACACCAGATATCATGTAGAAGAACACTTTGAACAAAAAGAAAAGTCAAAAATTAAGTCAAAATCAGACATAGAATATTAAAATGTCAACTAAATTAATAAAATTCAGGTCAAAGAGCTATATGAATTTGGTAAATGATAGAAATTCAAACTCTAATTTTGAAAAACTTTGACCAACCCCTCGTAAATTTTAGAACTGAAACTGTCTTGCGTCCTGCAGGAAGAAAAAAGACATGTTAAACCAGAAGAAGCAAAGAGTGTTCTGGATCTCATGAGGACTAGAAACATTCGCCAATCTACTTTGATATTGTTCCTAGTGTGGTGAGCATCTTGGCCTGCTTGTGCTCAAGCAATGAAGTATTCTAAACTTTGTGAAGTATTATAGGTGTTCTACATTTCAACTTTGCCGAAAGTGGAGTTTGGAGCCTGGCGGATTTTTACCTCATACTATTCATGCACTATGTGGGACAAAATGGTTTGAGGCTGCGTATTTTAAAAAATCAAAATCAAACAACTGACTTTAGATTAATGTCATAAGAATGATTTAAAATTTTAAATAGGCTGCAGTCCATCCGCTACTATGTGTAGCTAATTAGCAATCTTTTATCCTATTATTGATGTATTGATCACTGGTCAGTCTCTGACCACAGGTCTACTGATGAGTATATCTATGTGGGGAATATTACGTGTGCCACATAATACAAGTCATCCTACACCAGATACATTATCCCCTTTGACCACCTTCAACTTATCAGAGGTGTGTCTTAAGCAGTCACCTTGTTTCTGTTTGTATGCAAAATATGGGGGCTGCTGATACAAAGTGACATTAGTGACTGAAAGTGCCTCACCTTTGGGGCCTGGTGGTCAGGCTCTTGTCATGCTTGTTGGCCAGTGACACAGGGTGGGGCCATCTTTGGTTTTGGTTCCTATGTGGTTGTTGGAGCCCTGAACCAGTGGAGACATCAGTTTGAAAACCTGCTAGCTCCTGCATCATCCCAATAGTCAATGGCCACTTCTTCTTCTCTTTCCCCAGCATGACTCTGTCTGTGGGACTGTATATACATTTCCGTTAATGCAGGTTGAGCCTCAAAGCAAAGATTCAAAGCAATGTTTTTGCTGTTTATTGTTAATGTTTCTCTCATATGTAGAGTGCATCCAGTGAGCTGGGTTTTTGGTACAACCAGGATGGAAGCTCTGTTGGCATGGGCTTATTCCATTGGCTGGTTATGTCAGGGTGGTAGGTTCCATCCTGAACGGCCAGTCTTTCCGTATCTCTTCACTTAGGAAAGGACTTGCAACAGCCCGTGGTTCCAAACCCCACTCTTCTATCCTGTTGTCCCATCAGCCCATAACCCAAGCCAAAGGGGGAGTTTTGAACTCCACAGCCTTCTTCAACTTACCTAGCACGGTGTGAAGAAAATGGTCCATAGCAGGTCCATCTGAAGTCAGCACTTATAATCCAGATTACTTATAACATTTGTGCCAAAGGTTCTTGCCCAGGTCAATAGCAAAAGTTGTGGTATTCCATGGTGACTGCTGCAGAGGAGAGCCCCACAGGCTAAGATTTCCATTTTGGGAGTAATATGCCAATTGTGCCTCACCTGTCAGTAAAGGAGTGAGGATTTCTAACCACTCTGCATTTTCCTATGGTTCCCGTTCTTCTACAGCCTCGAAGGTGTGATGTCTCCTTGTCATTATCTGAAGTAAGTTTGGTGAGGAGATGCTGTGCTGCATTCCAAGGATCAAGGAAGAGTACATCTTGTGTCACCCTCATAAGAAACACCAGGCCACTACCTTAAGGGTGCAGACTACATCTCAGATTGCTTCCTGTTGCTGTAGGATATGTTGAAGGAGATTCTCCATGTTAGGGTGTTGAAACAGAATTGCAAGATGATTGAGAGAGGAAGGGAAAAGGGAGAGGGGACAAAAGGGGACATTCTTTTTCAGTAACCTGGCCTCTGTATGTATCCAAACTGTTCACATTTTCCACTAGTGTGACTAGAACTGAATTGTTTGGTCTGGGGTTGGACACTCATAGAGACAAGGGTTAAACACTATCAATTCGGTTTTATTAAATGCCAGTACTGCTTTCAGATCAGGGACTGTGGAGAGGAAACACTGAAATCTTCACCTCCAGAATAAAAAAAGAGGCTCTTGAAGTTCTCCCCTCTTCTCATGCAGGAGAGTTATGGATTCAAAACTCTGGTTAGCACATATGAGCTCCAGGGTGGCTGACATGATCCTCCAGTGCAGCAGGGCCACGGCCAACACCTGGCTTGCACAGCTAATGAAGGGCCCTGTCTGAAATGACTTGTATCTCTGGCACTCCATCCAAAGGTTGTATATCAGCCAGAAAGAGGGGAAAAGGGCCTACAAAGCCTACAAAATTCATTGGCTGAGATGAGAAATAAAACATTAGTGAACACTTATGCCATAGTAATGACGTCCAAGGATGTGAGTGTCTCCAACAAACAGAGACATGGGTACCATGGAAACAAGAGGAAAAGCTTTGGCAGGATAAGCACCTACAAGGAATGTTCTACTGACAGATAGCAGAAGTGGCTGGGATAAGACCATCCTGTTGTTGGCTCTAATAAAAATTGTGCATGGCAACAGATGGGCTATAGTCTTACAGTACATGTACAATGATACATGTTCATTAATAAATGGTTCAAATAAAGTGGGTATCAACAGTGGGTATGTCTTTAGATGTGAGATTTTGCTAAACTATGGGGTTTCTATGAACCTCATACACTGCATGTTTGTGATCTGTTTTGATACTCCATTCAGGCCTAAAGAGCTTGATGAGTAGATACTATTCAGTTATAGCAAAGAAAACACAAGAGTGTGCAGTGAATGTAGTGTCATTTAAACTGTTAAACAAATATGAAAATTGTCTCTATTATTTAATAATTTGTCTGTATATTGTGTATTTAATTTTTGCTTATTGCTGCATTTTCATGTTAAGGATGACTCTCAGCATGGGATACTTTGGTCTTTAAATACATCTCGTCTTCATGGAGCTCCATATGTAAACTGTTTCATCTCTGCTGCTGTTGAAGTTCCCGGTTACATCATCAGCTGGTTGTCACTGCAGTATTTACCGAGGAGGCTTTCCTGTTCAACTAGCATGCTACTGGGAGGAGGGGTGCTGTTTTTCATCCAGTTAGTGCCACCAAGTAAGAATATGTTGTCTTTCAAACACTCTGAATCTCAGCATGGTAACATCATAGATTTTTATCAATGCTATCATACCAGCAAAGCCTAATTCTAATATAGGACCTTGCTAATTTTTAATAATAATATGATAACTGTTAAGGTGAGCTAACCTGCTACGTAATGATATTTTTATATGATGACATGCATATACTGGAGCAGTTATGTGTCAAGGTTTTAATTTCATTTTCACTGTAACCATGACCCCTGCACCATGACCCTTGCATAGAGACCTCTCTACCTCTCTCAAGCATACATTTCACCCCCATGAGACTTGCTCAGCCCTGGGTTTGGCCTGTAATATGTCAAATACAGATGCTTCTGTTTTAGAGACTTCTCCCACTTAAGATCTTATTATGTTTTTTCATCCTTTGCATCAGATAAGGAGCGGAAGCTGAACTGCTTATGTTCAGTTCTCATAATGCACATGAATAGAAGGTGCCAGGAGCTGGAGAACCATCCAGCTCTTTGTGTTGACCATTGCGCTCATGTATAAGTCTAAGGGTTTTAACAACTTCACTGTACAAATGAAAACAATGCAGATGTATGAATATCACTTAACTATCATATATTTGTGTTTGCTAGACCTGCCCTCGTTGTCTGTAGCCCTGGAGATGACAGGGAAGTTTGGGATAGCTATGGGCACAGCACTGATGTTTGCCTACACTGGGGAATTGTACCCCACAGTGCTACGGAATACAGCGGTGGGGTCATGTGCTATGGTGTCTCATGTGGGTAGTGCAATTGCCCCATATTTTATCAATTTGAGTAAGGGTTTACATCATTTACAAATCAGACAATGATTAAACAATGTTTTTCAGAAAACAGGGCCAAGACAATGTACATCCATGTACAGCTCACTACATATCCATATCAAGTCTTTATATCACACTTTTTCCTCTTCCAGATGTGTATCATAAGTACTTGCCTTACATCATTTTGGGAAGTTTGCGCATTTTGTCATTAGCAACCACATTGTTTCTGCCAGAAAACTTTAGAAATAGGTAAGTTTTTTTTAACAAGTAGCAGAGGATTATTACAATAATGCAACTGGGGATTTTCATAGATCACTTTTTCTTCATACATAGAATATTGAATGGAAGTTTACATTTTAGATTCCAGCTGATATCCAGGAAGAATTTTATAATGTCAGGGCATTCATTTTTACAAGCTCCATGTTACATGTGTTTCTTCTCTACTTCATCAAAAGGATAAAATACCTATGCTACTCTAGAAAAGAAGATGAAACAGATCTATGCCAAGACACCAGCACCACAGCTAAAGTGCTCCAGGAGGTCAGATTATGAAAACAAGTCATTATTCGGTTAGGGAAGAAATTTAGAAAAATGAGAAAGAAATTGCAGTAAAGCAAGAATCATTTAATTTACAGAGTATTTTGTCTTTAATGTGTGAAGAACAAGGAATAATTTCTACACTGTATATTGTATATGTTCATGCTTTTATGATTTTACATTAAGATTAGAATTATGTTGCAAATTAACATAATAGGCAATCTGTTTGTATTTTGAAACTGTAAATAGTGTGTTATTTGTTATTATGTGGTGTTTTTCAATTTGATGAACAATATACTTCAGCTTGAAATTTGTAGAAATGGTAGTTTAATGATAGACCAAGGTTTATAAATGTAAAAAAATAAATAAATAAAATAAAAAATTAAACACTAACACACTACATTAAAATAAAGTTTTCTAAAACTATTATCAATCTAGAACAGACATCAATTTATCAAAATGTTTGTAAATCACAAACATGAGAAAACTATTGTTAGGAAACAAAAAAAGTGCCTTCTGAAAGTATTCACCTTTTTGTTTTTACTGTTTTGTTGCTGTGACTTTGGCAGGGAGGGAGCAAATGAGTGTGTGATAGAGTGTCTTTATTCACCATCTCAGAATAAAGACTCTTTCTGTACAAACAAAAGAACAGAGCAATGAGCTGGCTAAATATCCAAGAAACAGACCAGCACTGGCAGAAAGACCCGGGGCGCTGAAAGGTAGCAACAACGGTCCTTAGAGTAGCTTGTTGAGCACAGCAGCCAAGCAATGCACACACTGGATGAGTGTACCAGTGGGCTTTAAATAAGGGGAGCAGTAAAAGAGGCAATCATGTTGCACATGGTTAATAATCAAGTGATTGTGAGTGGGGCAAGTGGGGTGTGTGTGTGTGTGTATGTCAGTGGGCATGTCCCTCAGGTGGAGTGTCTAGCACACTACAAACTGGAATTAAAAATGGATTTTAGGTGGGATTGAACCATTTGATTTACACAACATGCCTAACATTTTGAAGGTACAAAATATTTTTTTATTGTGACACAAAACAATAATTAAGATTTGAAAATTGAAATTAAGATAAAAAAAACAAAACTATTAGCTTAGCACATCTAGCCACTGGGACTTTTGCCCATTTGTCCAGGCAAAACTGCTCCAGGTCCTTCAAGTTAGAAGGGTTGCACTAACTTGAAGGGTATAGAGTAGGTGTGGAATTTGAATAGACCATTCCAAGAACTTTAAATGTTTCCCTTTAACTCACTCCTTTTTTAGGTTTATCAGTATGTTTGGGGTCACTGTCCTGCTGGAAGGTAAACTTCTGTCCCAGTCTCAAATCTCTGACACATTGTAACAGGTTTTCCTGAAAAGTTGCCCTTTACTTAGTGCCATCCATCTTTCATTCAGTTCATACCAGGTTTCCAGTCCCTACTGATGAAAAGAATCCCCACAGCATGATGCTGCCATCATTGCGCTTCACTATGGGGATGGTGTTCTCAGGGTGACAAGAAGTGTTGGGTTTGTGCCACACATAGTCTTTCCCATTACAGCCAAAAAGTTAAATTTTAGTCTGACCAGAAAACCTTCTCCTTGTTTGGGGAGCCTGCCACATGCTGTTTTGTGAACTCCAAATATGTTTTTTTTTTTTTTCTGTATGCAATGTCTTTTTTCTGGACATTCTACCATAAAGTCCTCTGCCCTGTGGAGTGTATGGCTTAATGCGATCACTCAATCACCTACAGATTCTCCACAAGAGGGAGCCATTAAACCTCACATAGTGGTAATATGTAAGAGTCGTGCATAACACTTAGCTAGAGATTTTTTACCTTATTTTATTTGCATAGTCATTCATAGATCATATTCAAATGCTTAAGTTAACAGACTATCCAATGAAACTAATCAATAAAAATTCTCAATAGCATTTTAAATAGGTTTATAGCTAGAGCAAATAGAAGGATTAGGGGTAAGTCTTAAGGACAATAAACACTGCACTGAATTAAGTTAATTTCTAGCTTTGAAACATAAAACAAAATTATTTACCTCTAAAATGATTACTGTCATTTAATATTTAATATTTATTACTGTCACTAAATAATTACTGTTACTAAATATTTTTCTTCTATTTAAATCTAAATGCAATAGTTCACATTATTTGCTTGGGACAGCTGGGCTTTTATTTGTTAGTGATGCAGTGTGCAGATGGACACTCACCAGACCAGGCACAGTAGGATGGTAATGGCCCGGACATTGCCTATATCTCACCAGATCACAGAGATTGTAGGACTTTACTTTTTTATGTGAAGCACTGTGAAGTGCCACTGTGCATGAAAAATGCTATATAAACAAACATGCCATGCCTTTCATTTAGTACACTGTCCCATGCTTACTCTTCATATTTTCATCTCTTGGAACTATACCTCAGCCAGACTGAGCTGCTAAATATTCCTGAAGATGCCTCCTCAAGTCAAGACCTTGGGCTCTCTAGAGAACTCTTGGATCACTCCAACTGATAAGGCATGCTACCTAGACGTACTAATGTATAACCATCATGTTCTCCTCATATTACTAATTTTACTGGGATATGTAGGTTCCTCCTCAACTACAATATGAAAATCAGATCATTTATCTCTGCAGAAGTCACTCAGGTGCTTATTAATGCCCCTATCATCTCAAATTCGTATTACTACAATTTGTTCCTGGCAGGCCTTCCTCTCTGTGCCATCAGTCCTCTGCAACTCATCCAGTGTGCAGCTGCACAGCTCGTTTTCAACTTTAAAAAACTCTCACATGTCACTCTGCAGCCCAACCCCCACCACCCGCTGCTGCGTTCCCTCCTCTGGCTTTCTCATGCCTCTCACATCAGATTTATAATACTGATGCTCGCATACAAAGTCATTACTGGACCAGCTACAATATACCTAAAGGCATTAATGCAGCTCCGTTCTGCATCGTATTGTCTACTGTTCAACTCAAATCACCATCCCACAAAACACAAAAAAGACATGCATTAAGATTGTTTTTTGTCCTGGTACCAAGGTGGTGGAATGAACTTCCACTGGCTTCTGTACAGATGAGACACTTGATGGTCTTCAAATGAAGTCTGAAGGCTCACCTCTTCACTGAGTCACTAAGTGCATAAATATGCACTTATCATTTTACAAAAATTCTTTTTATTTGCGCCAGGGATTTGAACTGATAGTATTCTTAACACTAACCTATCTATTACCACATGAGGATACGTATTTGATAGAGATTATGAAGCACTTCTGTAAGTCACTCTGGACGAGGGCATCTGTCAAATACTGTAAATGTAAATGAGTGCCTAATTACTGCCTTGTCCCTGTCTCTGAGTTTGAATTTACTGGCTTGTCCCAGTTCCTAACGTATCTCATAATTCTATTAGCTAGGCTTTTGTAAAAAAAAAAAAAAAAAAAAAAAAAAAAAAAAAAAAAAAAAAAGAGGATAAATAAATAAATAAATAAATATATATATATATATATATATATATATATATATATATATATATATATAGAGAGAGAGAGAGAGAGAGAGAGAGAGAGAGAGAGAGAGAGCTAATGATCCAAATAGTAATATGTAAACCTGTTATTAATTTAGAAGCTTTAGGTTGAATACCTCAGTGTACCTTCAAAAATGACGCAGAGCCACAGATAATATTGCAAAGCTTTCATTTGTGAAAGGGATTCAAAACTATATGTTCTACTCAGGATTTGTTAATAAGCAGTGTTCTAGTTACACAGATACACATTCTTCGTCACCTTTGGAACTAGCGAGGTTGTAAGACGGTTGTTTCTTTTTACACCTGAAAGACAAACAATCTGTGTGTGATAATGAAAGGAAATGCAAATTCAGGAAGACACTCGCCACTCGCCAGTTCTCTCTCTAAGGTTGACTCTTGCTAACTTGCATTATATAACTAATGGTAGTCAATTTAAAGATATCCTGAATCTATTACACTCTTCAGAGGTGTCATCAAAGACCATGCAGCAAGTGATCATGCTTAACTGAACAACAGAAGGTGCTAGACCCTTGGAGATGAAGGCTTACCCAGTAACTTTCTGCATGTGACTTATGGTCTCAGGAAGAGGCATACCAATGCTCTCTGGAAGCAGGAGACTAAGCAACCCAGAGAGAACACTTAAGCTGCCCATTAAAATGTATGGCAGAGCTCTGTAATAGCTTCCTGTGATGTTGAGAGGACAAAAAAACAAAAAAAAAACAAAAGTAAACTTCAATATGGTGTGCCATTTTTTTTACAACACATTGCTGGAATATTAGCTTGCATTGCTACAAGACTGATTTCTGCCTACAGTAATAAAGTTTACACATAGGACGTGAATGGTAAAACAATTTACTGTATTGAAAGGAGAGTTTACTGACCCAAGTATACGAAGTAAGGGGCAGATATGCTGCCAATTCGTGAGGCCATGGAGCAGGCTCCCATAGCCGTGTTCCTCAAGACAGTGGGGTACAGCTCAGCAGTGAAAGCATATATGATTGCGAAGGCAATAGTGACACCAAACTTACCCAGCATCTCCAGCAAAATGGCCGCATAGTTCAGGTCTGTGACAACAAAAGACAAAATGTTGCATCAAAAAGTCATGACAAATGCTATATAAGACAACACTCGTGGCTATACATTTGTTCCAATCCACAGAGGCCACAGATCTTGAAATCTTGAGGATAGGGATAGGCAAGTGTAGCTCTCATGACTTCATTAAATTCTTTTAAATTCATTAAACTACTGTTCATTATAATTCATGATTTATGATTAGTGGCTGCCTTGGAGGCTTTTCATTATTTAACATTTCAGTGTTTGGAAATGTTGTGTTTCAGTGTTTCAGTCTTTACTACAGAATTTATGAGAAAATCACATCACAAAGCTATTATGAACAATCCATAGCCACAAAGGATAAAGATATTTTTCAAAGTCATGGTTTCTTTCATAAAGTAATCTGAATGTGGATGAGAAAACAAGTCACAACTACTTTTATCTGTGATTTTTGAACATTGAATAGATTTGAACACATCTCACGTTGGGGTATAAGGTGTACGAAGAGCAGCACTGCTCCACCCAGAGAAAGGGTGGAGAAGAGACACAACCGTCTGGGCCAGAAGCGAAACATGAGCCATGAAATGGTATAGGCAGGCACTTCCACAGCTGCTGAGAGGAAGCAATTCAAGTAGGAGTTCCCATGCAGGTTGGACGTGTTTAGAGACAGGGCAAGGTATCCTATAGAGAGGGTTGTCCTAGAAGAAGGTGAAGACAATCAATGCAATCAGCCTCTGAAGCTTTATGTTTATGGGTGTCAAAAGACTGTCACATGCACTGCTAAAACCCATGAATATCTTTTTTACCATGACATGGGTGTTTTGGTCATTTTGTGCCTTGTGCACCCTTACCTGATGTATGTAAGGAGGTGTAAATCTCATAGCACTCTAATGTGCAGCATTTTTGAAGGCATACAAAATAACAAGACATCTCATACTGGTACAATTGTACTCAGCATAGTTAATAAAAGGTATAAAATAAGCAATATGACTGGCCCTCCTGTGCATGTAGCTCATCACACCTTTTCACAATGAACACATGGATGTACCTGCATTTACAGGGAATGAGAACTACATACTTTCATTTTTGGCTTCCAACTCATGTTCTTGCTTCATGTAGCACAAATAGTATAAGTTATTGCAGTCACTTAGCAAAGCTAGGACCCATACTGATTCACTCCTTTACAGATGTTGCAAAGATTCTCAGAACATGTACAGACTGTCAGAAACTCAGTGGGTAAATGGAAATCCCAAAGTTTATGGATAGAATATGGACATTATGCCTGTATTTGTTAAGGATAATATTCAAATTTATCTTCAAATACTACTAATACTTGTCATGGTGCACCAGGCACCCAGTCAGAAGAATACACTAACTGATTCACACACACACCACGCCTACCTCATTCACCATCCCCTGTTTATTAATCTCCTGCACATGCACCTTATTTGAGTTTCTGCCTGCATAAAGCCCACAAGCGCCTCTCTCCATCAATGTGTATTGCTCCAGCTATCAGCTGCCAATTCATTGTGTAGAGAGTTTGCCTAAGCCAACTCATTAAATATACACTGGGTATTCTATCTTAGAGCAATAAAACAACTGTTTCTGATGTTCTCCAAAAAGTCATCTTCTGATTAGCATATTGCAACACTGCAAATTGATTCATTCATTTGGTGTCATTGCCACCAAAGGGTTACATTCATATAATTTGCTTTGAACAGCTGGGCTTTTATTTGCTAGTGATGCAGTGTGCAGATGGACACTCACCAGACCAGGCACAGTAGGATGGTAATGGCCCGGATGTTGCTGGATCTCACAAGATCACAGAGGTTGTAGAACTTCACCCTTACAGCCTTTTCTCCAGACTGTGGAGCACATGTGACAACAAGTGTGTTTTAGTACACTGCAGAGAGCCCCTACTAGAAAATCGCAAGAATCAAAACACAAGAGTCCAAACAAGGCACCATCTGATGGCCACAGCTAACAAAGCACTGCAGAAAAACACTTGATAGTGTATGTTTTCACTTTAGTTAAGTGGAACCTTGTGAAAGTGTCTTCAATTTCGTATTTCAGTGAGATGCAGTTAAAGCTGGACACAACTTATAGAAGACCACAAAATACTTCCGATAAAGAATTCAATGTGTAATTTAGTGTAGGACAGAATTATATATATTCCACTAAGCTAGCAAATACCAATTACAAAGTCTAGATCATTCAATGAACCTGTGTTAGCAAAAATCTGGAAGAAAACTCAGTGATGTCAATGTGGATCTTTGTGAGGTAGTTCATCTCTATGGGGAGCCAGCTAATCTTATTACAGTTTATTTAATTCCACAACAGTTCAAGGCACACCAGGAATGTGCCTGCAGAGGAGAGGAAGCAGCAAGAACATTTCTGATCCCTCTTTAATAAGTCATACCTAAATGCATCTTACACCAATAGCTCCAATCGGCATATTTTATTATACATTAATGGCTACAAACACAAGAAACAGGAAATTACACCAATTTCAATGTTGTCAGTAGTTCTTAAACTCCATGTGAGAAGTTTGGGAACACACTTCCCTCTCCCATGTAATGTTTTATTTTCAAAAATGCTTGACACACAATAGCTCTATATTGATATATATATATATATATATATATATATATATATATTGTGTGTGTGTGTGTGTGTGTGTGTGTGTGTGTGTGTGTGTGTGTGTGTGTGTGTGTGTGTGTATACACACTGCACCTGCGGCAGGGGGAAAATGACTTGGGGTGCTTTGACCCCATTCTTCCTGGCAGCATCTTGTAGTATGGCTTCAGCCTCACCTACTCGACCCTGAGACAGCAACCATCTTGGAGATTCTGGAACAAACCTGTGATGCCAAATGCCAAAGACCTCAGAATGAACAGTTTCACTAACCAGTTTCAGATTAGTCATTTAATTTATTCAAGTAAACTTTGCCTTACTAACAGCAGCATTATTTTAACAAGTAAATATTAACAGTTTCTCACACCCCAAGCTTCATGGTATTAGTATAGTATATGCCACACACCTACCACCACAGTGGGATGTAGAGGAAGCCAGGTAGAGTGAGTGCCAGGAGGAGCATTCTCCAATCTCTGAGGAAGTAGGCCACAAATGGCAACAGCATGTAGCCAACGGAGAAGAAAGTGCACACCCCAACGGTGGAGTAGATGATGCGTATGGGCAGGCTTAGAATCTCCATCCCTTATGAAAAGAGAGCAACAGCTTTGAGTGGAATTATTGTGGAGTCACAGTCATTTTAGAGGTAGAAAAAACTTTTATACTTAAACTTCTATTTTATATTTCAGTGTTATAGCTTGAAGTGTTTGATTGCTGACAGCACTAAAAGTTCCTTAATATTCATGATTTTCTTCACTATGAAATAAAATTTGCCAAAATATATATTTATGTCTAGTACAACCCACATCAGCACATGCCTACCTAAAACAAATGCAGCTACATAGTTTGAAATTTGTCCCATCCCAACAATAAAGAATAGGGAACAGAATATGACCCAAGATGGAGAGAAGACTTGAATGAGGGTGAATATTGTCTGAACTCCCATAGTTAGAAACAGCACGATTTTCCTTCCAAACCTGCAAGTGAAAATAAAATGGTGAAATGTCAAAGAATAAAGTCAAAGAATATCTGACAAAATATTTTTGACATTTGCTACTATCTGTGCATCTGAAGCTATGTCCTCCTCTTTAAAATAAAACCCCATAATATGGTTTGTGAAAAAGTATTATTCTATATGTCATTCCATCACAGAATTTTGGAGTGATGTCTTGAGACAAATTTTTTGCTGAGTTTTATTGAGATCCTAGGAGAGGGCTTTTGCACTTCTTTCTTCATATCTTCTTCATGGTATCTTATTGGATTGTATTCCCATCTTAGAGCTCATGGGAGAGTGTTAGGAGCTCTGATTTGTCTAAACCACCAAACTATGTCAGAGCCCCTCAGTTGGTTAGTATCACTTAGTCAGAGAATCATTTCCACCCAGTCATGGAAGGATTTTAACTTGGGACATCCCAGAAAATAAGCATTTTAAATCCGGTTGGTCACACCCTAGACACACCCTTAGTTAAACAGACAGGACATCATATGCAAAATCTAAACAGAAAGACCCTGAATTAATTTTAGGCAATATAACCTGAAGATTTTATTCTATTCCCAATATATTCCCTGTGCTGTTTTGGGTTTGGCCAGCGAGTTCCATGTCAAATGACTTGACTGTCATATCTCTCTCAACACAGATCTCGGGAAATGTACAAAGTTCTGTTTGAGTATTTTGAGTATATTCAGTGTAACTGCTGAAGTCAGCCTTTTACACTTTCTGTGACTCCCGTGGTTTGATCTATGACCAGGCTCTGTTCTAATATAACAGAGCAATCTAAAACTGCAATCACAAACTCTTTGATAAAATCCCAGAATGTAACATATGTATGAGTAGCATTTTTCACTCTCATAAATATTTATTTTTGTATTGTTTTTGTTTTTCAAAATGTTAATTCGAGTTTAGAAGACTTTGACCTCTTAGTGTATATAAAAGGGAGTGGTATATTACCTATATTTATTTATTATTTGAATATATTAATACATATATTTATTATCTATATATATCACTATATGTATCAAGCTGATACAACCACTTCCAGGCTATGACTAATGTCCGTTAATGTAAAGGGTACTTGGAGAATCAACTCATTTACTGACAGGCTAATTGTTCTAATATTTATCTCTTCAGATGTGAAAAAATGCATGTGTGACCTTCACACTGACCATTTAGTCCAATTCAAAGTAAGGTTAATGCCAAAAAATGGTATGAACCCAGCAGCAGACTCAAGGAAACCAGGGCTGAGTTCACCTGTGTGAGGTGGTCTTAGTCCAGTTGCAGTCACAGTGTGGTACAGTTTACATAAGCAAGAACTTACAATAAAAACTACTGCAGATTTTAAAAAGGTAATTTTAAGGTTTTTCCAGGCCTTACCTTAGCCATGAAGTAATGTGATTATATCCATAAAAAGGCATCTTTATAAAAAATGCCTCCAGCAGTCTCACAGACTGATTGCATCAGTAATAATTACCTGACTTTGATCAACCAAATGTAAATGGTCAAGTGTGATACATCAGGCTGCAAGGGGTGAAGGTGTTCTGATCCACCATGTCCACCCATATTTTACAACTCCTTAAGAAAAGTGGAAAGTGGTAGAACCCTTAAGTCCAGTCCATACCCATTTTAAATGTATTCTGATTTGACATTTATTGAATTCACCAAAAAATATGCCTGGCTGTAGGTTTTGGGGTTTGTTGTTAAGTGTGAAGAGTTTTCAAAAATACCACCTGTCAGACAATTGTCCAGAGATGAAAGATCCAATAAGTACACCACAGAAGAAAAGTGATGAGGTCAATGGAGTTTTCCAGTCATCTGAACACACCAGATCCCACTGCCAGCCACCAAACATTGACAACAAAACAAGCTTATTCTAGTGAACAGAAAATAGCACATTCGTTATATTGCAATACCACACATCCACATCAAGGATCAGGAGTCATATTAATTTAGGTCTCCGCAATCATTTGGACTGTCAACTGCACAACTATTATCACTGTAAATCTCCCAAAGCACTCCAAGCCAACATCATGCTACAAGCAGGAACATTAGCAGATGTCATTTTTATATAAATGTGTTATTTGCCAAAACATCATGCTCAGGAATACATATTGGATTGTTTTTTCCTGTGTGAACTAAAGTAATTCCCTAACTCAAAAACCTAAGACAAAGATGGAACACTGCTGTGCAGGAGGCAGTTAATAATGTAGTAATAAGCTTAATGTCATTCCATCGCCAAAGGTATTGAAGCTTTTTATAACAACGAATTTGTTTTCCTCAAACAGCCTTCAAATGCTTACATGATTGCATTGCTGCTTTCAACAAACTATAAACATATGATCTTAGGCTATAGAATTTATAAATGTAACGTTGCACTTTGAACTGAAATATGATTTTACCTCATGGGGGTGGAGTTAACCGTGAACGTGAGGAAGCATTATGAACGCATTACGAACTTCCCTGTATATCACTGACTGTACATACAATCTATATTGTGAATAAAAGCAATAAAACGCGGACTCAGTCAGCTATCTCCCGAACAGAAACAACTACTCTAAATACTACAAGTAAAAGGTGCTCAAGTGGTTTGACAATTATACGCACAAAAAGCGCAGCATTCCAAGTCACAACATACCTCAGTTACGATTGTCGACACATACGTTTCCCGGTCATACTCCCACCCATCCTTACAGCTCTCTTGTTCTAATGCAGATACATTCACGTCAACCCAGGGGATCAACCCTTTGTCTGAAAACCCTTTGATCACATCTAGTTTATATCGTGAGCATTTACTGAATCGCGTATGTCCGTAGTCCACTTCAACGGGAATAGAAACGTTTCTCCATTCAACAGTGATGTTTACACTTGCAGGAATGCGGCAGTGATGAGCCGGTGTATCGCCGATGAAAACAATAGATAAACCAGTAAACCCATTCGGGATAACGCTGGAGCACAAAAGAAAGAACACAGTCTTTTGAAAGTTCCCCCAGTCTCCGAGAAACGCGGTATTATCATCATAATTTAAAACGTGCATTGCAAATATGTGGGAAACCTTTAAAGGAAGTGACACTCGCACACAAAGGTAGCCGTTTTATGGTTAGGTAAGAGGGTGGAACCTAATTGTTTTTTTTTTTGTTTTTTTTTTTTTTTTAAAGTATTTAGGATAGTATTTTATTAGTTTACCTCTACTAGAATTTAATTAGTTTATAGTGACCTACGGTATAACAATTTAATGGTTTTCTTAAAGCCTTTAACATTTCTGACAATTCACTTGCTAGTTTAATGTGATAAGTGGCTTGAACGTCAATGCTCCCAAGCCAGCGATGCCCTGAATATATCCAGAAACAACCACAAAAGTGGTTTGAGGTATTAACCTTTCTTTCTTTTTTATTGTATCTTCCTTTTTAAACAAACAAATAAAAATGCCATATATGAAAGCACAATGAAACTAAGGGTAAACAAATACAGCACACAAAGCCTCTCTTATCAACAATCCATTTCCGCCCGCAGAACTGCGTCTTTCCAGTTCGACGTTGTTTTACACAACGCCGTCCGTAAACTATAGACTGTTGTGTGTGGACAGTCACATTATTCGCATGTTTAATTTGAAAATTAACTGAAACTCATGACCCGTGTGTGCATGGGTTTATACATTGTGCTCCTGTAGCATAACTGAATGATTTGATAATTACATATTTGAGCAGGTGTTCCTAATAAGGAATGGGTGAGTGTATGCATGTGTCTTCAGCGAAAACATTAAAACTCCTAGTAAGTATTATACTGTCCCAGACCGGTCAGGCATTTTAACATCTGCAGAAGAACATGAAATCCAATCTGTATTTAAAAGGGCCTATTGCTCAGATGAAACAAGAAAAATACCTTCACCATCAAACATAAATTTATCATTACATAAACAACTTGAAACTTCATATATGCTGGAGGATTCCAATTGTAAGTGTTTAGCAGTTTTGTAAAAAGTATTCTTGATTGCATGGTACGAAATGATTAACTGTTTTGTTATGCTACATAGACAATTGTATGAGTAGTCTAATCTAATCTCTGTTAGGTAATCTTTTAACAGGATGATCTACTACATGAACTGTTCAGGAAAAGATCTTCTCAGTTATTAATGATGAATAATTGATATAGGTTCCAAATAACTAAGGACAAACATCTGGCAAGTTCTCAAAGAGCAAAAGACCCCCTTCACTTTCTCATAATCAAAGACAAAATGTAAGTTGTCTAGCTAACATTAGAAACTTTAACTAACATTAGAAAATTTTATAAATCTGGTGAATAATCACAGGGAGATAAATCAATGTCTCTCATGAGCTTTCTTGTAATTATAAAATTAATCTTTTATTACATGGCAATTAAAGGATAAGATCGCATAATTGTGGGATAGAATATAATAATTGTGCCTCACTGAGATGAACGGTAATGAAGAGTGAAATGCCCTTCTTGCCAGTGGACATAAAATGGACCAATCAGGTGAAATTTTAAGCCTTCAATAAGCTTCAATAACCCACAATAAGATCCTTTTTGAGTATAGTCATGCATGTATGTGTATTTCATGTTTTTATGGAACATGTTCTGAAAACAGTCATTTCATATTTTTGTACAAACTCTCATCTTAAGGTGTTAAAACATAATTTTCAAAGTCCTAAATGATTTTCCATTAGACTGATTTAAAAGCAGTGAAAAGCCTCAAAACATGGTTGTTTCCCACTACTAAAGCTGTAGGCTTTACTCTGCATAAATATAAATTCTGGGGAACAATCATATTAATGAGATCTGAGTTGAAAGGCAACAAACCATTAGAAAAGCATTCTGCTGTAATGCACGTCATCAAATCAGACTCTGTGGATTTCTTTTCATTTACATTTTGCACCTCATTTGTATGCTAGTGGGTTTTTTAAGAGTATTTTTTTTTTGAAAAACTATTGCTAGTCTGTGCTTCCTTGTGTTGTACTTAGCTCCTCAACCGTTGAGGGTGTGATGTGGAGTTGAATGCCACTAAAGCCATTCATATTGCAATCACGTGTAATTCTTTTGGGTCTTTGCACTGAAAAGAATGCTGCTTTGAGAAGCTGCTCTGCAAGCTGCAGACTTTCGCAAACTCATGTTTACAGGTTGGTCAACTAAAACAGAACTTTGCTTATGTTTGTTTCTATGGGCATGAACAATGCATGAGAAACCTTCATCACTGCCTTTTTTTGTGCTACCCTTTGTGTTCAGAAGACATGGATAAGACCTCTCTCCCTGCATAGAGGCCTCTTCAGAAAGGTAAACAAACACTGAAGCAGCAAGTGTGGAGGGCTCCACTGCGGTCCCATCAATGAGATAAAGAGGTCAGGGACTTCAACTCTTAAAAGGTAGATTTTTTTTCTTTCCTCCTTCCTGTTGTGTTGTTCACCACAGGAGACCTGGCTCTCAAAACTCTCCTTTTTGCACATGTCTCAGAGTCATCCATACCACAATGGGAGATTACGAAGAGGAAACAGCCTTCCTGGGCCAAAATGGCCCTTTCTTCATCATAGTTTTTCTGCTTCTGAACGCCATCTACATTTCCACTGGTTTCCATAGCTTCTACATTGTGTTTGCTGGGGCCTCCCCTTCGCATAGCTGTCAGGTCCTGGATGGGAATCTGAGTGAAGAATGGATTAAAGCTAGCATACCTGTTGAGGAGATGAATGGAAAACTGGAACAGAGCAAGTGCTGGAGATATCATTTAGACACAATTAAACATTTTGCCACTGAAGGTTACAACTATGGTGATATAAACCTCACAGAGGTCTCAAAGGAGAGGTGTGCAGATGGATGGAACTACAGTACAGACATCTACCACTCTACTATTGTATCTGAGGTAAGAATTTATATTATCTTCAGATGTCATTATGAGCATCAGTTTTTGTGCCTACTGCATCATCTTTTACTCTAGAAATTGAATAATTGATTAAATAATGACAAGTGATTTGGTGAAATGTTAAATAAATGTAGTTTACAGTGTTCTGAATAAACAATACATTTAAGATGGAATATGAACTCTATATTGCAGTGGGACTTGGTTTGTGAAAGAGAATGGCAAGTTCCATTTGCCTCCTCAACTTTATATATGGGCTACTTAGTGGGCTCTCTTGTTTCAGGCCAGCTCTCTGACAGGTACAGAACATACCTTCTGTAGTATATGCTTATTGGATACATTTGCATGTTGAAAGACCCAATAAAGGAAACACGTAATGATACGCATATTTTTAATAGCATGGAAACCATACAGTGTGTTTGTTACCAAAAGAGCCTAAAGCGTATTAGATATTAGACAAATGCTGCCACCTGGTGTAAAGACTGTGTACTATGCTATGTAGGGAGACACATGCTGTCAAGTACACTGATGATTGATATTTGTACACTAGCGGTTAGGAAGTTTGCTGGGGTTTTAATTTTTGCATAAATATATAGCAAATATATTTACTTGGAGTGACTGGATTGAATCTACAGCAAATTACACTTCCCAATTATTTTAGTATGCAACACAAGAGTTTGTCTCAACTCTTTCTTAAATTTGTCTGCATGACTAAATAAGTATTGCATGCTAGTTCAAGTTAATACCTCAAAATACATCCATATGAAATATAATGCAAATGTTTTCTTCATCTTTTTTTGTTTGTTTGTTTGTTTACATAATTTTTGATTCATTATTGTCGATTTTCTTACGAACCTTGTACTAACAAACTTAAAGGTTAGGCACAGAATTTCCAGAGTAAATCAGACAAGGCTTACTTATGCATAATAGCTGTGTTCTACCAATCCCATTTATCCATTTCTTTTTGTTCAAGGTTTGGGAGAAAGAAGGTTCTTTTCCTATCTCTTGCTTCAGAGTCTCTTGTCATCTTCGCTCAGTCATTTTCTCAGTCATGGCTGGTCTTCTGTACCCTATATTTCTTTGTGGGTGCCTTCCAGATATCTCTGTACATCACAGCATTTGTTCTTGGTAAGCAAGCTCATGAAATATCATTTTTAGTTAATACATAAGGCACTCATATCATGTTAATCATATAATCTACACTAATACTGTAGTTAAATTATAATAATGTATATATCTATAATTTCCACATGTCAACACAGGCTTACACACCTGTGAAACATTGACAGAAAATGTTATATTTAATTGTAATCATTTTCACAGGTACTGAGGTACTGAGTAAGTCCTTACGAGTTCTTTTTACTACCTTGGGTGCGTTTCTACACTACTGTATTGGATACATGCTGCTCCCATGGATTGCCTTTGCAATCAGAGACTGGCGAACTCTGCTCAGAGTGCTATCAGGGCTAACACTGGCATACATCCCATTATGGTGGTAAGCGTCAACACGGGATTGTGAAAATTCAATTTTGGAGATAATTGGAAATTTGCTTTGTGATTTGTATATGCAATAGTTTTTCTTTCATGAATTAGACTGCACTCCAGTGAAGTACAGGATGTATCCATGTTGAGCACTGCTGAGATGTGCAGGGATGCACCCTGCAGCTGACATTTATCTGTAGTTCCATATGTGCCAAATATTAATTCATTATCCAGTTCCCACAGAACACAGCTGGTCTCACAGGGAGGAAAAGATGGTAGGCTTGAAAGCAGTCTAGCCTTAAAGGTTTGAGTTTTCCCTCCTTTTGATTCAGCTAAGAAAAATGTTAATTATTAAATGCTGAGTTAAAATTGGTGTGCTGGGATTATATTAATATTGTGGAAAATATTCACATCATGACCTTTCAAGGTGGGAGCTGGAGGATACAAGGGCTACATGTACCTCCAGTTTGGTGGTACTGCCACACAACAGTGGATATATTAAGCTCTCTCACTATGACACTGTGTTTTAATTCCCATCAATCAAGTGAGAAGTACACCTCCTTCAGTTCAATATTTTATCAAGTTCAGCTCCAAATTATGCTCCAAATAATGGCATCGTAAATTTAGATTTAGATTTTAAACAGAACAACACATGCTTGAAACAGACTGGACCTACAGGGAGACTGAAGTAGATTTGATCTCAGCCATCAACCACAGCACATTTTAAAGTTTGTTGCAGTAGTTTATTGCAATGTTACCTGGTCCTGATTCAGGAGTTCTTCTGAACTGCAAATTTTTATACTTTACACTTTTGCACGTTTGACTAAACTAAACCCAGCTAATGAACAAGCCCTTTAGTGGTTAACAAAGTATTAACAAAGGTTGATCAAAATAAGCACCAGTTAGCTTTCAATGATCTTCAGTGCCCCCTGAAAACTATAGTAGTAAACCATGTAATGTTACAGGTTCATTCCAGAGTCTCCTCGTTGGCTGATCTCTCAGGGGAGAATAGCAGAGGCTGAAGCCATATTGAAAGATGCAGCTAAGAAAAACAAAGTCACTGCCCCTGAGATCATCTTCAAGGCATCTGAGGTCTGACCCTAAATAATCATAGATAAAAAAATATGCAGTTTCATAGACTTTCATAGATATTTATTTTATCTAATGAATACATATCTGTTTTATCTATTTGCTAAATCTTAGGAAAATATATTTCTCATTGATTTTAGGTCAAAGCGGCACCATCACACATGAAAAAGTACAGTATGATTGATATTGTGAAGACCAGCAATATATGCTGTACTACGTTCATGTGTTTGTTACTATGGTAAGTAATATATATCTTTTTTGTCCTCAGTATCCTTCAAAGTTAGATTACTGAACAATATAGTATATGTGATCTCAGTTTATATATTTGTTACATTTCCAATTATTTTGGTCTTCCCAGGATGGCAATAAACATTGGATATTTTGGACTCTCCTTGAATACATCAAACCTTCTTGGTAATCCATTCCTGAACTGCTTTTTATCAGCAGTTACTGAGGTACCTGCTTATATCATTGCAACCTTGCTACTGAAGAACTGTCCCCGGAGACCTCTTCTCTCAGCATTCCTCAGTATAGGTGGAGGATTCCTTCTCTTGATCCAGCTAATCCCTGACAGTAAGGATATGGCTTTTTCTAAGTTATGGACAAACAGAGAAACCATACAAACACATTAGGCAGATCCTCTGATAAGGAGTCCTTCCTCAAATAAGAATAACTTTTTTGGTGTATGCAGGAGTATTTTATAATATAAACACTCTGATCTCCTGTTTTAAATGTTGAGATGTGTGAGAACAACATATGAAACACAATTAAGTAATTTGTATTGACAATAAAAAAATAACAGCTGGCCAAACAAATGGCTCCTTTGTTAACTGTAAGGAGTAGTAAAGATATGCAGGACACATGTTGTGCCATATCCAAACTTAAGGACAAATATATTATCATTAATTCTAGAACACTCCATGGTCATGTATTTGTAAGACAAGGAAACAAACAAAGCCATGATGTATACCAAAGTTTAGTGATAAAAGAACTAACATAAATAAATGAAGAAACATTAGATCATGGAACATAACACCACCACAATGACTGATAATGAAGAAAGAAGGCAGTGGTAGATTGGTAGATAAGGGGAAAACAAGACACAAGTGAAACTAACACAAGGCTTGAGATCTACAAAACAAGAGACATGGGCAAAGACAAAAAGAACCCAAAACGAAAACGAAACCACATGACACAAAGGAGGGAAACTGTAACATTAATCCTATTGCTTGGCTGCAAGAACTCTTGCACTGGAACTTGCACATCCACACTGGGTATAATTCTGTGCATACTGAACAAGGTACATATTTGTAAAGTGCTTCCTAGTGTCCAGCAATTAGAAACCAACTGAAATGCAGTCAATAATGTTAGATGATAGATATCCAAACCATTATGGAGCTGTGAGTATTTTTGACTAGAATGGTTGCTATATTGAATATAGTTTCAGCTTTGACCCTCCAGGGATGGAGTAAGTGCAATAATGTTAACCCCCCCCACCCCCACCCCCCATTTACAGGTCTTCATACACTGGCACTGTCATTAGAGATGGCTGGAAAATTTGGCTTCACCATGTCCTTCACTGTGGTGTACATCTACACGGCAGAGATCTACCCCACTGTGCTTAGGAACCTGGGAATTGGAATGTGTTCTTCTGCTGCACGTATTGGCAGCATCACTGCACCTTATGTCATATTCTTAGGTATATAGATGATTGTCACTGAGGACGTGTGTTTTTGGAACACTGAATAATAAAGAGAAACATGATATTTCAGTGAATAATATTCTTGTTTGATCTCAGACATTTTAGCTGATTGTAAAACTCCAGTCATTGGAATTTTGCTCTCTTCTCATGCAGGTACGTTCAGTAAGTATCTCCCATACATTCTGATGGGAAGTCTCACCATTGGCTCATCCTTAGCAAACATATTTCTGCCTGAGACTTTTGGAAAAGTTCTGCCTGAAACTGTAGAACAGATGCAGAAATGCAAAGGGTATGGCTTTCCAAAAATTTTTCTGACTTCAGGTTATCAGTTTGCAAATAATTAACCAAAACTGCTTTTTTTTTTTTTTTCCTGCAGCTGCTATAGGGTAGATGTTCCCATGGCAGAAGAAGGCAAGAAAGAGGTCATCCTAAAAGAAGACTCTGAAGCCACCACAGTGAAGAAAAGATACAGTACTCAGGAGTAAAGACAAATGTCTGAACATTAGTAAAACCAAATCTCCTTTTCCCACTGGAAATGTGTTTTGCTTTGTGAAAATTGGAAGGACAGACAAAATTACAACCTAATGTATAGACAACCTAATGTATATTATTATTGGATGTTATCTGTAAGCTTATGTTTAATAATCGTGAATGTCACAGGATGTCTTGCTTAAGATTTTAGGCTGTTATATAACATTGGTGTTCTATATGTAAAAGAACTGCCATCACATGTGTTGTTTTGTAGCATTTCTATGCTCATGTTATTCTGCTAACTTTTATACAGCAAAACTCAACCTACAAAACACATGCTTTTCTTATTTCTGGATTTGTACAGAATTAATATACACTAATATCTTAATAATGATGTTAATCACACCGAATAAGTAATCATTTATCAAAAATGAATGCTAAATTTCACTTAACTATGTATTATTTAAGCAGACATTAAAACAGAGTGTCATGTTTTGTGCGCAAACAGAGATGGAGTTGAATGCAGTATAGTGGATGTAGTTTAATAGAGAACAGGGTCAATCCAAAGACATTGTCCATACACATGCAAAAGTAATGTCAGAGGTAGTAAAAAGCAAACAATTCCAATAGGCAATAGGCAAAGAGAGTAATCCAAATACACCAGGATAACACCAGGAACCAGGACTGGAGACACCACAGGATGAGGAGGATAATCAGGAGACCTAAGTGGGAAACTGGGAGACAAGGTAGATGACAATAGGGGATGGACAGGATGCTGTAAAATTATGCATTGCACAAATGACACTGGGACAGGAACATAGACTGCCATTGGCACTGGAACAAATTCATTCAAGGGCACAGGGATTGAAACAGATGCAGACAACAGGCACTACAACAGGAACTGGGACATGAACAACTACAGACAAACATGGTGTATGGAACAGATGACAGGGGGAACATTGGGGAAGTTATAGATGCAGCCTCAAAGGGTGCAGGAGGCACAGTGGAAGCACAGGGAATAAACACAGGAGTCACTGGTTGACCTCAAGGCGTGGCCGTAGGAGTCCTAGAAGTCACAGGAGGCCCACATGACGCAGCCACTAGGGGTACAGGAAAACTGCAAAGTGCAGCCACTGGAGAGCTGTGCTGAAGGCACTGAAGGGCTGCGTGATGCAGCCATAGAAAGTGGCCTTGCACATGACACAGGGACAGGCATGGTACGAGGCATGGGGACAGGCTTGGTGCTCAGCATCCATCACACCTGAGACTGGAACTAACAGGGTGGAGTCTTCCATGCCAGAGACAGGAACTGACAGGGGATCAGGAAGTACAGCAGTTCCTGGCAGCTGACCCATGGACACAGTGGCTGCAGGCGATGAGTCTGGGGGTGCAGCTGCTGCAGACAGTGCTTCAGGAGGCACATCTGCTGCAGACGGTAGGTCAGGAGGCACTGTATCTGTCAGAGGGTCCAAAGGCACACCAGATGTGGCCTGAGTGTCTCCAAGTGTGCAAAAAGCAGTCTGAGCAACTCCGAGCGCACTAAGGTCCTTAGGTTGGTCCTCGCATTCCTCTCCAGAGTTAGAAGCCATGCCAGTGTGTTCCTCACCAGGGTCTGGAACTGGCCAGTGTGTAAGACTGACTGAATACACAGGGCTTATATACTAAGAATAAATGAGGACTAAGAGCATACAGGTGAACCTAATGATAGGCAGAGATACAAACAAGTGGGTGAAACCCCCCAAATGAAACCAATACAAGGAAGCATGAGGAAACAAAACCAGGAAGTAAACAAACACATAGCATTGCCATGGGAACCATGATGCCATGAAGGAGCGAAGGTGACAAAGACAAATCACTTTAGGTGTTTTAGGTTTAGGTGTCTTGTAATATTATAGATACCATACTAAACAGATCATTCAGATTTTAATAAATTAGTAACTACAATTTAGTGTGAACAGTAGCTAACAATTAGTATCACCCTCTAAGCGTTGTCATTGCTAAGTCTAGGTATTTAACTGAAGGACATTTGTTGAAATATATAGTTCTGCTTCTGAAGGAGCTTTTTAAAGTAGTCTGAGGCAATGTCATTCTCCCCAGTGCTGCAAAGCTATTTCAGGACCATATTCAGTGTACTACAGATAAATAAATAATTGCCTGCTTTTCAGTGTCCTCTTGTTAATGTTCAGGTTTAAGCTGTCTGTATAAAATGGTGTGCTGGAAACTATAGAAAATAAATTTTGCACCCACAGAAATGAAATGAAAGTGATTATGTTTAGTTAACATTCATGCTGGCATTTATTTGAAAAAACATAGCACTTTTTAGGTTTTTTTTTTTTAGTTTTTTAGTGCTTCATAGTTTGTTTGTTTTTTGACAATTTATATCCATGTTCTGAATGAATGTAGATTTGACTTGTTTTGCATGCAAAACAATAATGATGAAAAGGCAAACCTCATTCAGTTGAATTCCTGAATTGAATTCAATTTTTAGGTTATGTGACCTGGGAAAAAAAAGTGTCATCCAGAATAGAAAAATGGAGAAATCAGTCAATCCCATTTTTAAATTTGGGTTAATTTTCAGTCACTGTGGAAACAGCTGTGAAAATATTCAGTATACTTGTCAAAGTATATAGTCAAAAGACATATGCTTTACTCACAAGAGTTCACCAGAATAGTGAAAAGTTGCAGAATGGACACAATCACACACACACACACACACACACACACACACACGCACAATAACACTACGATAACAGTAACAATGAGGCACACACCGGCGGGGTTTAAATAGACAAACACTTAACATCAACCCCTGCACAGGTGTGTACCATCACAGGAGGGGGTGGCTACAAAGTATGGTGAATCCCCCTGCACGCGGCAGGCCGTACCATGTGACTCGTGGGGGGGCATTCCATGACAGTTTGCCTTGTTAATTTGTGTTGAAGCCCTATGGCTCAGTTAGGCTATACACAAATTACACTGCACAACAAATTTTTACAAAAGGCATGCTTCTGAGATAAAATTTGCCAATTTGCCAGTTTTTTTATGCATTAGAAAACTTATGAAATTAGCTGACACCAGACGAAATGCATCCCAAACCTTTTTCTCGTCACCCTTAAGCAGATATTCGAACTTCTTGTCTATGAAGAGTTGACGGATCTGAGGACCCAAAAAAATTCCCTCTTTAATTTTTGCTTCGCTGATCCGAGGGAATTTCTCAGACAGGTATTTAAATGCTGATCCATTCTGATCCATGGCTTTTACCAAGTTGTTCATCAAACCGAGTTTGATGTGTAGGGGTGGTAGAACTATTTTGTCTGGTTCTGCCAGTACTGAATGCTGCACATTCTTCTCTCCAATCTTCAGAGACTTTCTCAGAGGCCAGTCTTTCTTCACATAGTGCAAAGTACGTGCTATGCTGTCCCATTCACATGGGAAACAGCAGTACTTTGTATATCCCAGCTGCAGACCCATCAACAGAGCGACTACCTTAAGGTCAGAACAGATATGCCAGCCATACTTGCTGTATTCAAGACAGTCCAGCAGCTGCTTCATGTTGTCATATGTCTCTTTCATATCCACAGTGTGTCCAACTGGAATAGATGGAAGACGATTTCCATAATGCAGCAACACTGCCTCGAGACTCATTTTTGAAGAGTCTATAAACAATCGCCATTCTTGTGGGTCATGTTGGATACCGAGGGCATTCAACAAGCCATTGACGTCAGAGCAGAACACAAGCTTATCTAACTTTCTGAAGAAAGGCTCTAATTGCAGATGCCGCTTTCGATACAATGTCACTCGTACATTTTCCTGAAGAAGATTCCATTGCTGAAGTCTTAAGCCTAGTAATTCTGCTTTGCTCTTGGACAGCTCTAGATCACGAAAGAGATCGTTCAGTTCTTCCTGCATTATTCTGTGTGGCGCAGATGATGCACCTTGACTGAAGTCAGGATCAGTTTCCTGATGATCATCCGAGGTCAAAGGTCCAGGAAATGCCAGAGTCATTTCGTCTCCATCGTCATCATCTAAAGAATCATTAGAAACTTCTGTCGGAGGTTCAGGAACAGGAAGTTATTCGCCATGCGGAACAGATCGGATAGCAGAAGGTACATTTGGATACGCTATTGCCCACTTCTACTTCTTTGTATTGCCTCCAGAAACAAGAGGCACCATGCAGAAATGGCAGTCAGTTATGTGATTGCTGGGCTCCCTCCAAACCATCGGAATGCCAAAGGGCATCGAGTTTCTTTTTTCATATATCCACTGTGACAGATTTGTTGCACACGTAAAACCACATATGTGCGGGGCCCAGGACTTGTCTGGGTCACCGATCTTGCATCCGAAATACAGACGATATGCCTTCTTCAATTTGTATTTGAAGCAATATCCTTCTTCTGATTTGCAAAAGTCACTTCCCCACAAATGCAACAAAAATTGTCCGCAATATTGATACAGTTATGAGGCATTGAAACTTGTTGATTGACACTATCTGAATCACTTCAGTAGTGTTTATAACGCAGCTGTAATTACATTTAACCTAACGCAGCTGAATTTACATCTAACATGACGTTTAGCACAAGAAGTAACAGAAATAAATCGCTAGTCCTATGGTGTCTTGTTTTATATATCTCCCTATTGCATAATCTTACGTCAGCGATTATGTAATCTTACACCAGACAGTGATGCAATAGACCTTCCTGGGTATGATCATCATGATCTGATACAATATGATGCAATATTTCTCAGTATTTTAAATATTAAAAATTTTCATCTTATAGCTAGACCTAATACAATGTCTCTTATGGATCACATGGAGTTCTCATTAAAACAAGAGCCAATAACAAATTTTCATGGTTATATCCGCATTTAGTACATTGATATCATTAAGAATTGCTCCTTATTAACTCAGAAGCATTTGTGCTATGTATATATATATATATATATATATATATATATATATATATATATATATATATATATAAAATCTAATATATTATTAGATTAAAAGATGCAAATTCTAAGTGCATGTTAAATTTTGTTTTAGATCATAAAAACTAAAACTTTAACTGATATATTCTTGCACACCTTATAAGGGGTATTTTTTTTTCCCTAGGCACAAGTGAGGAAGAATAAGAACAACAAGAAGGCCAGCAACATCTGGTGTAATATGTTGAATCGTGCATAATGTGAAAGACATTTATTTATTATTATTACTAATTACATCAACATCTTATTTATGCAGCCGTAAACACCGATACTCATGCTGTTTTTTAAAATTAGCATTCAGTGATTCACAAATATTGGAATTTGGAATTATTTGGTGGAATAAGAAGAGAACCTGTGGATTTTGATTGGTTCCAAAAATTCAAGGCAGTTTAGCACATGGCATTCAATTACCTGAAGAGTCAAGGTCCTGCTAAAAAGAGTGGTTTACCATCCAACGTTTTTCTTTTTACAAATTCTTCTATTTTGTTGAAAATTGGAGGTTTAGCAGATATATAATTTGGTCTGGCTGATACGTAAATCTGGGTAAAACAATTTTTCTAAGGAAAATCCAGTTGGACTATAAACTTAAATATTTATTATATGGCTTTGTTTAAACACTCGCGGGATAAGCTCCAGATCAGTGTACTGGCATTTCAGATGTACCCAGGTAGCAGGTAATTTCTGGAAGGTTTTCATGATGCCACAAACAAGCCTCATGGTTAATTTGTAGAGTTGAGAGTGCAAACCCCAGAAGAGGTCCAACTCAAGTCAGGATTGTTCTTGTGGGAGAACCCTGCAGTTTATATACCTAAGAAAAAAAGAACTTTGAACCATTAAGTTAAAAAAAAAGAAAAAAAAGAAAGTCCTGTACTCATTTTGTGCATATGTGAATTAGCTTTGAATCTGTTGAAAGGAAAAATTCCACTAACAGCCAAGCAGTATAGAAATATTTAAAGCTATGAAATATCTTAGAAAACTATTTGCAAATAAGAAAACATCTATAAATACCAAAGGAAAAACCATTAACCAGTCTGGGGGGTGTCTGTTACCTCAGTATAGCTGTACCATTCATAAGCAATTTAATAGAACCTTGTAACTAGAAAATGGAACCTGAGAAAATGCATCTGGTACTGCTACCTCAGGTAGAAAAAATTAAGAACATTTCCACTTGAAAAGAATCCATAAGGCAAATGGTGGAAAAAGATTTAATGATTTCTTTATTAATATATTTTTTGCATAATAATAATAATAATAATACATTAATAACACTAATGCACTTTGTTAGCAATCTCACAACACAACTTTTAATAATAAAATAAAACAAAAAAATTAAAGAAACAATACTTTGTGCTTGAATTTCAAGTATGAGAGACAATATCGTGTTCTTGGGAAAATACAAATGAAGACCCTAAAAACACATTAAAGGAATGTATATACACCAAATTAAAGATCCCTCCCAAAGTAGCTATGATCATAATATTTCACTGTGTCCATCGCTTAGGTGGGAAAATTATCCAGGCCCATCATTGCAAAACTGAAGCATTACAAAGAACTAATGCTAAGCAATGGAAAAGAATTGAAAGGAACAAACTTTGGCATCAATGACGAGTAGCCTTGCAAAATACTCAACACACACACACACATACACACACACACACAATTAGAAAACAGCTCCTGGACGATGGGAAAGAGCAGGCATATCAGTGGACAAGTTATTCTGAGATAAAGAGGTTATGCCATGGTTATTTTAAAAAGAACTAGATACTACCAAAGTATGTAATTAGCAATATGATATATAAATGATTTTATGTATACAATAATATATTGATCTACCTAACCACCTCTTTATCTACATATCTGTTTATCCTTATAATCACTGTCTATCCATTTGTCATTACCATGCTTCAAGTCTCATGGAAGACAGGCATCGACAACCTGGCTCCTAGATGGTGGAATAAACTTCCACTTGCTGTCCAGATAGCAGAGTCCCTTGCAAGCGCAGCCTGTAGACCCATCTGTTCATGGAATATTTAAATGACCAGCTTCATGAACTGGGCAGGTCACTGCTATAAACCATCCAGCCAACATGTTTCCTTTACTTTCAGTCAAGTACAGGATATCTAGCTGTCAAACACTGAACAACTGACCCTGCTCCTATATTGACTAACTGAAACTAGTATTTATTGTACGGTATTGTTTATTACACTGATGCTGAGTAACAAACTCTAGAACTTATGGTTTATTGCACTTACCATTGTCTAAGATGGAACTTATACATCTTGTAGTTCTAGGCATCATCACTGATCCCTGTATTTCTACAGTATTCTAGATCATTGGTATATTGGACTCTAACCTATTATACTGGCAAGGATATATTGCGCCGATGCTGTTCTACACCAACCCCAACCACAAAACCTGGGTCAACTGAGAGAGTTGTGGTAAACTGAAAGGATGGTCACTGCCTTCTCCTCAGGGGACCCATACACTTACAATACAGCTAAATATGACCTCTGGAAGTCCATCAGGGATATCAAACAGCTTACAGGAACAGTGGTGTCCAACTACTACAAGCTCTGACCCCAAATATATGTGGAGTGGATTAAACTGCATCACAGACTACAAAGGGAAAGCAGGAACAATGTTCAGCTGATCATAGCACTACTAGATGAGCTCATGATCTTTTTTGCTTGGTTTGATGCAGACAACAGAGCACCTGCTATGTGTCCAAATGTGGGAAGCTATAACGTTCACCATAGAAACAGATCATGTGAAATGATCCTTCAAAAGTTGGAAGTCCTTCAAAATCCCTTCAATGCTCTGGGGCCAAACAGTATCCCAGGTCATGCTCTCAGGTCATGGACTGGATATATCTACCTGCAGCTCGATATTGACAAACCTCAGGTAGTGAGAATCAGCAGTCATATGTCCTCTGCTTTAGTTCTCCACACAGCTGCACCTCAGGGCTGTGTGCTCATTCCCCTCCTATACTTCTTGTTCACTTATGACTATGTTGCCAAACACAGATGTAATATCATAGGTTTGCTGGTGATGCTACCATTCTGCACCCAATCATTGAAAATAAGACATCTTACAGGGTGAAGTCACTGACAATCTCTCTCAATGTCAGTAAAACTAAAGAGATGGTTGTGGACTACAAGAGACACAAGGAGGGTGGTATTTAAACCTCCCCCACTACATTGATAATGCTGAGATTGAAAGGGTCCTCCACTCTAATCTTGTACACTACACACTGACACCATGGATAAGAAAGCTCATTAACAAGGCAGGGAGTGGATGCTCACTGAAAATCTCACAAGGCTACAGGTGAGATTCAGCATGGCAGTATGTAAATAACTTCAATAAGTGACAAGTAGTTGTAGCTCAGTGGTTAAGTTATCAACGACAGGGGCACCACCCTAAATATAGGGATATTATGACTTATTACTAAAGGTTAATCAATGTTATCAATCTCATTCTGAAACAGAGTTCCAAACATATGCAGTGACCTAATGCTTCTGTTTAAATATATTTTCCGCAATGAGCAATTCAATTAATAAATAAGAAGTTTACTAACCAATATCATTAGCATTATAAAGCATGGTAAATGTGGGATAAAATGATCTATCTGTATTGGAAAGAACTGGATAGAATTGAAAGAACTGGATAAAACCACAAAACCCGAAACACTACACCAAGCAAAATTAAACAAACAAAATGGTTAAACTAAGGAAAACGCCTTACAAGGAAGAGTACTACCCAGGGAATTCTTATCAGGAAAGTTGGCTTTATACCCAATACCTAAACTAGGCAGAAATGCTAGGCATGAGCACAGTGAGACTTTGCAATGAACAATAGACAAAAGATACAGATAAATACACAAACAAATAGTCAGAAAAACACAACCTCTATTGTGGAGAATCTCAGTTTCTATGATGAATAGTCAATAAATGAGAGAAAAGGAAATGGGAGAAAAGGCTTACTCCTTGCCTTGGCATGCAAAGGATCATCGGGATGCCTATATGAAACAGCAACTTGACGTCTATTTGGATGAGTAGGACATTTACAGAGAATATGTCCAGACTCTCCACAACAGATACACAGCCTGACATATAGATTCACAGAATAGCAAGCTCAGTAATTAACTCAAGGCATAAGCCCTGACAAGAGAAGCCTCGTTACAGCCGCTACCTGTAGCTAAAGTATGGAATTCAAGAGCATAGCCCAAGGTAGAGTACAAGCTGAAAAAGGAACTCCGCACTAACATTGCCTTCTAAGGGGTCATTAAAAACAGAACAAAACTGGATGTTAAAAACAATTATAGTCTCTTGTAATCTTTTCTCCCTGATTCTGAACTGCAGTTGCCCCCTCCAACACTCTCCCTGATAATAGCAAGACTATAAGAGCTATATATGCAGCACCTGAGCTTGGTGGTTCGTAAACAAAATACAAAGAGCACTGTAGTAAAAATCTGACAGCCAGCAGGATTGTCTGGCAGTGCTATATAAAAGGATGTAAGGGATAAGAAGTCAATGCTGGAGGAGAAAAACCAGCAGGACCCGAACCTCTCATATCACCATATGTTAAAGTTGAAAGACGATGTATTAACTTGGTTACTGAGGGAACCAGACATTTAATTGCTGAGTTTGCTTCGATAATTCCACCACCATATTACACAGAGATTCAAGGCATAGGTGGTGCTGATACAGTACGGGCTGCTACGGGCTGCTAGGGTGAGGGGTACAGACCCAGATCATGGAGACTCCATATGATGACAAAGTATTCTGTCAGGTGTGGGGAGCAGAAGCAAAGTCACATGCAGGTTAAGATCAACTGACTTAATTAGGGTGCTTTCAAGGAAATCTAAAACCAGTGTCAAAAAAAACAGGCCAGGTCAAATACCAGAATAAACAAACACACTGGCGGACAAATCCAACAGGGAATAGGCAATGGAGCAAAATGGGGAAACCCAGCATAAAGTCCAACACCACAGAAATAGATACATGACAATGACTAATAAATGCTAGGCATGAGCCAAGCAAGACTTTGCAATGAACTACACTCAAAAGGTATCTATAAATAGACAGAAACATTAGGGAAAACTAGACACAGATGAAACTAATAAACTGTGGACTGGGAATGGACAGTCCACATGAGGCAGGCTGGAAACCACACCTTGACAGTCTGTCCTAAAAACTGTCATCTGGAATATTTGTGGCATCAATTCACCTGTGAAAAGAATCAAACGCAGAGGGGAGTTATGCTATTAATAATACAACAATCAATAACAACCTTTGTTTTCACCACTATTTATGCAACAAACAAAGTCAAACCAGTATTTTTTCATGATTTATTTTCCCAACTAAAGAACTATTCTGATTTAACAATTATAACTGGAGAGGATTTTAATAGTTTTGAACCCCAAACTTATTAACCCATTATTCAGCAGGTGTCCCTCCACACATGAATACCATCCTTATACACTGCCTGGCCCCCCCAAAAAAGAAAAAAAAATCACCACCTGGATTAACTAGGCAAATAGGTAAGAGCCTCCCATTGGATAATTACTGCGTGGGTGATTATGTTTCAGCTGGCAACAGGTTATTTAACCATAACTGATGCAGTGAGTAGCTTCTCATTGTTAAACAACCATGTCGAAAGACACATTCCGTGGTTGTAGAAAAGATGTTAATCTGTTTCAGAATGGTCAAATTATTGGCATGCATCAAGCAGAGAAAACATCTAAGGAAATTGCTGAAACTACTAAAAATCGGGTTAAGAACTGTCCAACACATTATTAAAAAATGGAAGGACAGTGGGGAAACATCATCTTCGAGGAAGGAATGTGGTCGGAAAAAAATCTTGAATGATCGTGATCGACAATCACTTAAGAACTCAGGGATATGTTTAATAGTGAAAGTAAGAGCATTTCCACATGCACAATTCCACATGCATTTCCACATGCACAATGCTTGTTCCAGAGTGATGAGTGCATCAGGGTAAGAAGGGAGGCGGCTGAAGTGATGCACCCATCGTGCCTAGTGCCTACCGTACAAGCCTGTGGGGGCAGTGCTATGATCTGGGATTGCTGCAGTTGGTCAGGTCTAGGTTCAGCAATGTTATGTGCCCAAAGAATGAGGTCAGCTGACTACCTGAATATACTGAACGACCAGGTTATTCCATCAATGGATTTTTTCTTCTCTGATGGCATGGGCATATTCCAAGATGACAATGCCAGGATTAATCGGGCTCAAATTGTGAAAGAGTGGTTCAGGGAGCATGAGACATCATTTTCACACATAGATTGGCCACCAAAGAGTCCAGTCCTGAACCCCATTGAGAATCTTTGGGATGTGCTGGAGACAACTATGCAGTGGTCCAAATCTCCCATCATCAATACAAGATCCTGGAGAAAAATTAATGCAACTCTGGACAAAAATAAATGTTGTGACATCAAAGCTAAAGGCGGTCCAAGGAATTATTAGAGTGTGGGACCTTTTTTTGGCCAGGCAGTGTATCTGTACTATTAGAACCATTACTCCAGCTATTGACCTACACCACTGATTAATGTTGATTTGAAAATTATTAGGAAAGCATTAACAATAGACTACAAAACAGGATATATTAAGGGACAACAGTCTTCAGATAATATGCATTATTTACTCAATATTATTAATCTCCCAGAGGAAAAAAAAAAACCTTTAAACAAATATAGTGTTCCTTGGTGCAGAGAATTTGGCAGAGTATATTGTAAATTTTAATTTTTAAGTACTTGAAACATTTGGTTTCTGTAAGAACTTTATTCAGTGCAGGAAAGCTTTATATAATTCACTTAAGGCAGTAGTCAACACTAATAACATACCACAGTTTAATTTATATAGCGGTATAAGACAAGACTTTCACCCCATTTATTTGCCATATTTCTAGATCTGCTTGCAGCAATTTGACAAAATGATCAAATATATGGTGTTCTGATTCAGATACTGCTCACAAAATTATCTTACATGCAGACAATATATTACTTTACTTACAGAATTCAAGAATTTCACTTTCTGAAACTATTAAGCTGGTCAGCACATATTCAGAACTATCAGAATACTCCAATAATTTTAGCAAATATTTTACCATTAAGCAAAGAAAGTTGGAATTACAAAAAGGTCCATAACACCCAAATTCCACTCACAATAAATTTTATTAAAGATTTGGGAATTAAAATTTCTGCTAACAGGCCTGAGTTGTTCACTCTTAATTTTTATTCATTATACCATTGAACTCCCACGGAATCTCACTGAACAAATTGCAGCTCTCAAGATGTCTATACTAAGGTACATTACTTGTTTACTTATGTAAATTACTTATCAATCCAACCAGTAAATGGTTAACAAAACTTAATTCAGTTATTACTAATTTTCTTTGGAAAAATTATTATGAACATTAGAAAAGGGAAAAGAAAAAAAACAACAACAACAACAAACAAAAAAAACAACAACAACACACAAACACACACACCATGGAGGACTTAATGTCCTAAATTTCCTGCATTATTTTCTGTCTACTCAACTGCGATATATATTACCCTGGCTACATCCAAATCCACAAAGCCAGTGGAGTGACATTGAACAATCGGAAAGTGGAGAAGTAAATATCCATTTTTTCAATCTTTAATAAACAGTACAATAATATTCCCACATTGGAAAAAACGAAATTGCACAATTAAAAGATGTTTTTGTAAATATTGCCTTGTGCAGAAAACTTTCAGTTCCTTCAAGTGAAAGATGCCCTTAAGTCTTTAATTCAATTCAACCTTTAATTCAATTCAATACACTCAGTCCAAAAAAAGAAACTGCTGTCAAAAACCTATAAAAGCATCAATATACCCAGTGATACCTCAACTACCCCACAAAAGGAATGAGTTACATTTTTCAGAGACCATAGATTTTTCACTAATATTATCTGTATTACATGTAACATGAAAATACAGATAATACAGTATATTATTAATTATTTACAGAACACATTTAAAATGACATTTCTGAATCAGATATCTCTATTCAGTGTTTACATTTACCTGAGGCTTTTATCCAAAGTGACTTACAATTGAGTGAGTACAACTTGAGGATTAAGGGCCTTGCACAGAGACCCAACAGTGGCAACTCAGCAGTGATGGGGCTTGAAGCAGCAACCTTCCGATTACAAGTCAAGTACCTTAACAACTGCCCAACGTTCATTCTGGAGTGGGTGTTGTTGGGGGAAAGAGTATTTTTTTTTGTGTATGGGGTTTAAAAAATTGGTGGCAGAGACAAATTTTTATATGGAACAAACAAACAAAATAACAAAACAAAACTGTAACTGAAAACTAGAGGCATTTGTTTTGAATGGTCCATGCACATTAAATAGTCCTAATGTAGTTGTCACAGATGGTCCTGGCAATCATTGTCCTGAAGAGATCACAATCTCTCCAGTTTTTATTTGACTTTCTTATACCTGTGCCTTCTTACCTATCCTTACCATGTTATTTATGTTCTGTGTCCTCTGTCCAAAGTCTTGTAAGTTTGCTTACATTACTGAGCCATTCTAGCACGCATTTCTTGTCTTTTGTGCACTGACTCAATTTTCTGTAATTTTAATTCTTAGAATTTGGATTTGCCCTTTGGATACTGTTTGCCTATAGGCAAGCTTAAATTTTGAATTGAGACCTACTTTACAAGAGCACTACTTGGCAGAAAGCCAGAGCTGTAAAACAATATTCTGCATTTTAAGAACACAACAGAAAATACATAAATACACCTACCAGCACACTTCATTTTTTATTCTGCATATGTCAATGTATTCTGCTATTGCTGTCCTAGATGCATTGGTGCACATTGTGTGTGTTTGTGGGGGGGGGGTTGGTTTCACTCCTTTCTGTTGCAATCAGAACAGAGGTTCTGCCCCAATCATGACTGTGTTTGAACAAATGAGAAGAAAAACACCCATTTATTGTGCAAAACTAAAGTTCATAAATAGTTTCCAAGATATTAATAGAAAAATAAATTTGCATTGGATTAATGAAAAAAGCTTTTACATAAAGCAGATCTTTAAAAGAAGTTTCAGGACTAGACTTTGATCACAGTTTAAAGCAATTATTATTCTCCTCCCCTTATTGGCACAATTCTGTGCCTCATAAAACTCAGCTCTTTTTATGGAGCTTTCACTGAAGTATGTGCTAAAATGACAGTTGAGTATTTCGAAAGTCTGATCAGGACAGTTTTAACAATGGAACCATAACACAATAGAAAATGAAGTATACTTATATGTATGTATACTACCATGTTAAGGCAGAGTGTTTTTTTTTTTTTAACCAAATTCCATATTCTGAAAATCTAGAATTTTGTGTGTAAATCTCATTCATTTGGGACCATCATGATTAATATCAGGGTCAACTGCCTAGAATATTTAATATTAATTAACTGGTGATAGCTGATATAACAGGTGTCATAACTTCATATCATTACTAATACCTAAATGATTTGATCTGAAGAGAAATTAGTCTTCACAATCAGGTGTCTAGCCTTGCTGTCTTCCTTCAGTAAGGACCAGGTGAGGAACTCCAGCAGGGCCTCACTAAACGTATCCTTTTGTCACATTGCCTCCTCATTCTACAGCTCTAAACTCCATTTCCCATCATCCGCTGGCCTGACCGTTTGCAAACGTACCACCTGTTCCACCAATCAGCTACTGCTTCCGAGCTCATCATCTGAATATTTGTGCCTTTTTTCAGTTTCATCTTGTGTATTTATTTCCATGTCTCCTATGACTTCTTGGTGAAATATTGCCAAAGTTTCCCTCAGCTTACTGAGTGGTTTTTCCCCCAGTGCCTGATCGGATCTGTGTTTTTGGATTTGCCCTTTTCTACCTTGGCCTGTGGTCCTGTTCTGTGGTTTTGATCCATTTTTGGACTCTGCTTATTCTTTGGGTGTTCCTCTGGCTGATCGATTTTTTTTATGTGTCTGCTGGAGGCTGATCTTTGAGACACTCTGAAGCCTCAGTGTTTGAATCTCTTCTGCAGTCATAGTCTATATAGACAGCAGCAGGGACATACAGCAAGCAGTTTAGTTTGTCAAACTGTTGTGTATACAGGTTTGTTTATTCTCATCTATCATATTTCACCAAAGAAAACCCAGTATCATTGGTTTGTTAGTGCATCAGTAGGCTCAGGCATTTCTGGCCATGCCAGTGCCTCAGTATGTTGACTGTTGAGTTTATCTGCCAATTTCAGAATGAGCCTTCAACTCTCCTCCACACTGCGCTCAGTGCTCCCCTTCCAAAAAGTCAGTTATTCACTCTTCAGTCTCATCCAAACTGCCACAAGCCCAGCTGCTGTTTCCCTCTCCAGAGTTTAACTGTTGGATAGATAGACTCATTTGACTCTAGAATACTTTGGTATACAGGAGTTCATGGTCGACATGGTCAATGACTGCAAGGGGCCCAGGTCCAACGGCTGAAAAACAAGCTCAAATCATCACTCCTCCACCAACATGCTTGACAACTGGTATGAGGTGTTTGTGTAAATATTCTGTGTTTGGTTTTTGCCAAACACAGGGCTATTATTTATGGCTAAACATCTCCATTTGGTCTCATCTGTTCAAAGGGCATTGTTCTAGAGGTCTTGTGGTTTGTCTGACCTTGCAGTGAATTTGCTGGGATGTCCACTCCTGGGAAGATTGGCAACTGTTTGAATGTTTTCCACATGAATAATTTCTCACTGCAGAACGATGGACTTCAAATTGTTTGGAAACGGCCTCAAAACCCTTTCTCAGATTGATGGGAAGCAACAATTGCTTCTCTAAGATCATTGCTGTTGTCGCTCCTCCTAGACATTGCGTTACGACACACCTGAATGCTCCAAACCAGCAAAATGGCAAAACGTCTGCTTTTATAGAGGTAGTTAAGCGTGCTGATGATCACTTAATCAAAGGCATTTGAGTAACAGCACCTGGATGTTACTTACCATCTTAATTCCTACGGAAGCAGTAAGGGTGTAATTTCACACACACTGCTTCTGCATTTTGACCTAGTTTTTGTTAAATCAATAATGACACTGTTTAATTTCTCATGTTGTTGTTCATCTCAGGTTGTATTTACCTCATTTTAAAAAGGTCCAGATGATTTTTATTATGTCCTAATACATAACCATAGAATTCAAAAAGGGTATACTTTGTTTTCAGTGGAAATAGCTGAATCAAGGGATGGTTTCTTAGCTTTTGGTGTCTTTTTATCAGTTGTAAAGACTCCAAATAATGTTACATCATCACAGACTGTTACAAACTATCTGAATCAAGCTCAATAATACTTGCAGATCGCTAACTAATTTGTATTAGTTTTCTCATAGCTATTTCCCTAAAGTTAATGGATAGCTCATGTTTAGTTATATCTTGATTAACAATACATGTTCTAGTTTACAAGTGGCAACATCCTGGAGTTCATCACACTCATTTCTTTCCTTCCAGGTAAAAAAGAACATCCTAGCTGTTTATTGAATGTCTGTGTGGATGTGTTTGAAAACCTGTGTATCTAAGTTTGTACTCCATGCCTTTGTGTTTATCCTAGCCTTTGTGTTTCTTAGCCTCTGTTATAGCCTGCTTCCCCTGTTTTGCCTTTGTGTGTTTGGTTGTTTATCATGTATCCTACTATTCTACTTATTGGCTCAGTGACCCTGGACCATTATAATGACTCTGAATCTGGATTTGCCCCTAATAATCCTCGCTCTTCTCCACATGTGTCTGCCTCCTTACTGCTCACCGTTACAGCTTCTGGTTGATTAGAAAAGAGAATGCTTCAAAAAATATCTGTATGCTCAAGAACTCAACTCAAAATTCTGATGCCCCATTTGCAACCACATATGCATTTTTTAATCAGTGTAGTTTAACAAGATGATGTAAATACTATTGTATACTATCTTGTGTTATATGAAAATAACAATCAGTGTGCAATCAGTTTCATAAACATATTTTTTTGTCCATTTTTAATGCTCCATTTTCATAAAATATATGGAGCTCATGACCCACAAATAAGGGCCTGACACATCAAACTGTCTTTTGACAGTTTTAATGCCCCATTTAACCCCATTTAGGGTAATTGTTTCTTTCAAGTGTTAACTTTATAGCCACTCTGTTAAAAAACCCTTTCTTATTGAATGTGTGTTTACGCAGGATCCATTTGGGCATTTAAGAGCATGCTAAGAAAGCCTGTTTCTTAAACATTTGTCTTCCTAAACATTTGTTTTTGAAGTTTGATCATCCTTTGTTTTTACAGATGCATGCCTGTTGGTGGAATTGAAAGTTCTCTTTGAAGCATACATTTTATAACTGTTGGGGTAAAACATTTGTCCCCCTCTCTTGTTATAGATGTGTTTGTGCCTAAACTCAGAACCAAATTTTCCACTCAATGTGTTTAGTTTTATGGTTTTTAAATTGTATTAAAAACTTGTTTGCTCTGGTACTGGTGGTGTTGCATTTTAAAAAGGCCTAAGATGGTACTTGCTACACATAGTAACGCTTGGAGTTAGGGTTATTTAGTTAGACTCCAACTCAGATGAGCAGAGCTTTGGGACAGGTAGAGAAACGTTCTGTGAAGCACGTGGAGGAGATGCGGACCAGACTCACTCAGTTTAGTAGTAAACTTTGCTGGTTTATTCGCCACGTGACAGGCTCGCTCCTGGAGTATTGTAGACTGCTCATACATGAGTTGTAAAAACATTCAAAGCTCATAACGCGTTACTAAAGAAGTAAATAATGATAAGTGTAGAGCTGGGTCCAGCAACGTCCGCCATGTACAAAACAAAAACTCTTCTGTGTGGCCTACGTGCACACGCCTTTTACATAAACGTAACTTAAGGGGACAGTATGCAAATTATTGACCGTTACAAAATGAATAAATATTTTATTAAAGTATGCATGGGTATAAGAGTGGTGTTGAAGTTACCAAGGCTTTCGAATCAGTTATAAAGGAGGGCAGAGTTCTTTTTGCCTGTTCCCTGTCTGTTTTTGCTTGCCTCGTAGACTGCTTTTTTGGATTATTACTTTTGCATGTATATCAGACTGCATTTATGGACTTCCCCTGTTGTCTATTAACAGCTAACTTGCTAACAGACTAGGCTAAGACACTAATTAAACTCAGTAACACAAAACGACTACATCATTGAATGTTTAAAAAATGTGAAACAGACTGATAAATGTAATCTGAATTTTATGACTGTCATTTTTACTGTAGGGGTTTGGAGTGATCTGATGGCAAATGTATATACGGTTCACTATGTATCACTTTTTATACTATATATCACTTGGAAGAACGCTAAGTGCAAGCTCTCAGACGCTTTGTTTTGTTACGATGTTCGCCGCTTTTAAACAGGGAAAAAAAATTGGTTTTGAAAAAGACTTCCAAGCAATTTGTTTTTATTTGTGTATTTTCATTCATTTTCATTCACTGCATTCATCTAATAATGGGCTAATCTAAAAAAAAAACAAAAAAAAAAAACATTCTTACCAAACTGGGGGATGTTGCATTAATGTTTGGTTCGGGACATATGTAGGTTATAAAGGGTCATCAACGGTTGAACCATTCAAGAATTTATATTGAATTCAAGCATCATGTTCTCTTGTCAAAATTAGTTTGTTTCATAGTAATATATCACAAGGATGGCAAGGCCAGTGGCTTCGCTGGGAAAGCGTGGAGAAGAGGAAAATCATCTGGCAAAAGCTGAAAGCAATGGATAAGAGTCGCAAGAGTTGCAAGTTTTTTTTAGGAGCAACCAACGATTTCCTTGCAACTCCACAACACCTAGGACAATGGGTAGGCGAAGAATTATGTTTGGGGGTTGGCACGCTGAAGCATATTTTATCAGCGTGTAACATTAGTTTGTCGCACTCAGTGCAGTTATTTTTTAAGAATGAGAGCAGATGTGGTGGCCCATCAGAGCGGGAAATTAGTAATCTAATTTTCATTGCTTTGTCTCATTAAAATATTTTCTTTATGTTAATTTAGAGTGGACATTCAAGCTCAAGGTTGTCACCAATTTTATGAACACCCTTTCTTTACTAAGAGGTCTACTGAGAAGTTATCTTGCCATTTTTATGCCGCACGCATTCACATAATGTCGGATTAGATAAGGGTTTTATTAAACAGTAAACAAAAGGAGAAATTACACAGAGCTGCGAGAAATACTGCACCCCTTGGTACGCGGAGCGAGGTATGAAATACTGAACTGATGTTGTAAGAAACTGATGCTAGGTTGTGTATTTTGTAGCATCAGTGAGGTTTTCAGTTTGTTCATTATTGGTGTGTCAAACCTGCCCGTCTTTGTGGCGTTTAAACGGTACCTCTTGGTATTTAAGTTGAAGGCAACAAGTTTGTTAATGTTACTTATGGTAAAGCTATAAGTATTCTTGTATTTTGTTTCCATTTGTTTCTTCATCTTATAGTTTTCATGGTGCTCGTTACGGTGCTCTTTACAGTGCTTGTCACAAGGCTCATAAAAGAACTAACGACATTTGAAGTCTAACAAGATGAATAAAACTAAGAATCCGTTATAAAGACACTCTGCATCTTATTCATCGAGGCCAAGGGCTGCTACAGTCGATATACATGGAGACACAATCAAGTGCTTAGTGCTTAGTTAACGCGTTCCCGAGTGGTATTGCTAATAAAGCGATTAGGTTTGTATGAGAAAGAGAGCATGTTGGAGAACGAGCGCTGGCTTTAAATATTTACAGATAGGGTGAATGGATTGAAAATGGAGATTGCAAATTGTGGATTTCGATTAAAAACACTTTAGGTCCCACAGGGTATTGCGTTAATTACGCTTAGGCAGGACATGGTGCTGTACTCGGATACGGATAATTTATTTTATAGAGTTTACAGTTATACACTTGAGGATGCAGCGGATGAAGCTTTTGAAAGGAAAAAGTTGAAGTACGCAGACTTGCTTGCTGTGGTGAGAGAACACGGGTGGGAGGCAGCTATAAGACCGGTAGAGAGAGGTGTTGAGGGATTTGTGGTTAAGTCTGCATTGCTGGCTAGCCAGTGGTTTTGGGTAAGGAGAGCTCAGTCTTGTTGGGGTAATGCCCTATAAAGGTGGGGTGGCTGAGGTTTTCATGTCATGGCGTAAAGTTGCAAGTGGCATAGTGTTTAGGAGGCATGGCCTGGTTTAAAGTGAGCTTGGAGGGGGGTGAGGCAGGGACACTAGACATAATTTCAGCCTCCTGTAGGTGCTGTGGGCTTAATTCAGCCAGACAAAGAGAGGTACCTACATGATGACCCCTGAGGACAGCTAATGATGTTGTGGTTGCTGGAATGAAGAGAGTAAGTATGGCCCTCTAATGGTGTTCTATTGGCATAGCATATTCAACATCCTGTCCTGTATACAACTAAGAAGCATATAGTGACAGTATCCAAAACGGTAAAAACATTTGAAGACATAAGTATGATGGACCCAAAAAAGAAGAAAAGGAGAGTTATGACTTAAGGTATTTAATTTTTTTTAACAGTGTATATTTTATAATTATAAATTTAAAAGTATTTATTTGCTGAATAATTAAGCATATTTCTGTCTTGCTATACCTTAAGGATTATTATTTAGTAATTACATTTTTGTACTCTGTAGATGTATGTGAGTTTACCATGATTTTAATGCTTTCAAAACTCTTGGAAAGGTATGTAATGTGATTCATATCATATATATATATATATATATATATATATATATATATATATATATATAAGGGGTGGTACTATATCTAATTAATTAGAAGCTTTGTAATTCATTAATCGAAATTAATCACATTTTAATCACATTTCAATATTTAACAAGAGAAATATTAATTTATGTTTGGATGATGAATGAATCAATGAACATAAGCTTAAACTTCAAAATCTTGTTTATTTTCCCACCAGTCTACTACACAGACCAATAGATGAGTGCAGAAAACACAGAGCAAACAGTTTTCAGAACACTGGAAATTCTGACCAAAAATGCCAAAGTACTGATTGACTTCAACTGCTCCCATTATAAATAAAATAAAATAGATAAAATATTGTCTACCATCATCTAAAATAGTATTTAAAAACATCCTCTGATTAACTTCAGTTCTTCTTATTCTTCCAATATCCTAAGCAAAACTCCCAAAATTAAACAACAACATAGAGCATGTCGATCTGATCAACATTTAGTTAAGTCAGTAACACAAACCCATTGGCCTTATGATAACATCTACTGCTTCCTCAGCCAGTTACTGAGACAAACTAGCCTTTCGACATTTTCAGAGGTCAATGCTGCCTTCTTCTTATGAACGAAATGTTTTTCTAATATTAGGTAAGAAATAAGTAATAATGTACTTTTTACTTAATATTTTCTTTTATTTAAAATATTCTCTTTATGTATGATGCTCACATACTATCCACGTGATTTACCTTCAGACTTTTCTTTCAAAAAGGCCTCTACATAAACCTCCGTCTAAATACATAAAACTGTCCCCAGGAGACTTGGGAAGGCATGGTTAAAGGCTTGCGTAGTTTTAAAAGAAATAATTGAGAATTTAGAAAAGGACAAACTAGTCTGATGGCCCGACTGCTGCGAACAGGATGCAGAAGCCTCTCGCGACACAGACAAACATTTATTAAACAAGAGACGAAACACAAAAACCGTTAACGTTGACTGCACTAGCATAATGGTCCATTATAGTATAGACGACACAAAAGTACAGCACCATAAGCACGGTCAGAAACATGAACAGTAACTCATAAATGGTGCTACAAACAAAAGGGTTTAAATACATACATAAATGACGAGTGTAACAAGGTGCAGACGGTGATAAGGGGGTGTGATATAGCATCAGACGGCAGTAACAATAGAAACAGTCAACCGAGACGAGTCCCATAGCACCTGGCGGGCCGTATGTAATGTGGGTAGGGGCGCATACTGTTAAAACCAGATAAACTATGAATTTTATTTGCATTTTCCTATAAACTGGAAATGTTATATAACATTAAAGCATACCAATTTCCTTTCGGAATTTCAAGATAATAAGACACAAGGAATTATGGAAAAGAGCCAGACAGAATCAGATTCCAGAGACGGCAAGTGACTAGACTCAACCACTTTGTCATATTTATTAGGACACTCTCATTGCCCTTTTAAGGGAATTTGCTGATGCAGAATGCACAAGAAATGAGGTTTGTTAAAATACATTTATAAATGTGAATAGCAAAACAATTGAGAAACATGGTTTAGAGAAATTATGTATAAAATTATAAGTATTTCTTCTTCTTCTTCTTCTTCTTCTTCTTCTTCTTCTTCTTCTTCTTCTTCTTCTTCTTATTATTATTATTATTATTATTATTATTTATTACAATATTAGCACAGAATGTAATATTTTTGACAAGTTTTGTACTAAGATACAAAGGTTCATGAGGGCTGTTAATATGTCTGAGATTCACAATATTACTAAAATCAAACTTTCATTTTCTAAGTGCACAGAATACAGAAAGAGAAGTGGAAGCAAAGATAAAGAAACAAGAGGGGAGTCTGTCTCATTTATCTTCTAATTAAAACAAATGCCAATTATAACTGTGAGTACCTGAATTAATTCCTGATCATTTGAGTTTTTAAATGGGAAAGTTTAGCTTGCTATGCAGTTCATAAAGAAAATATATAGCGTTGGTTCTGTTGTTGTTGTTGTTGTTGTTGTTGTTGTTGTTGTTGTTTTCTACACATGTAAAATATTTGCATGTTAAATGAACAAAGAGGAAGAGTGAAAATTGTCACTATGTTAAAAAATCTTAGGAAAACATTTTAAATTGCACATTGCTTTAAAATTGTTCATTCATTTTATGTACAGTGTACAGTAGAATTGGAGGGAAAATGGTAAATTGTTATTTTTCTTTTCTTGATTCTTAAGTATACTACAACCAACAACGGCACTGAGTAAAAAACATTGCTGGCAGCGGGTGACAACAATGACTAGGAACTTGTTAACAAGAAGCCAAATATAGTGCATGTGCATTTCTAGATATCATATACATTATAGATCTTACAGCTTTCAAACAGCATGGATATAAGATGGACAATAATGGACTATTATGGACAATAAGATAAAAATTGGTTCTCCAGTGTCTTTTTGGTTTAATATTTATGAATGTAACAAGAATAAGTGAATAGACAAATAATAAGTGTAGATAAAATGTTTTGAATATGTCCTGATGTCCTAACACTGCATAACAGATTCATCTAGTGACATCCATTATGTCTACACCATCTTATAAGCTATGTATTGCTACATGGGCTAAGAGAGAGAAATCAGTAACAAATTTAAAAGTTCAGGAATTTATATAATATTGTCAATAGCAAATAATTATGTGAATGATGCTAATAATAATATTTAAATAATGATCAATAATCAATAAGTAACAAAACATACTCTACATTTAAACAAATATACCAATATTATATGGTAAATTAAATCAAAATGCAGTTTCAAGCATCAAATCAGATCAAATCAAAATGTATTTATATAGAGCTTTTTGCAACAGGTGTTGTCACAAAGCAGCTTTACAAATGTCTAAGTCTAAGTTTTGGTTCCATTCCGTAGTTTCGTTTTCTCTGCCTCTTGTTTGGTTTTCCACACCTGTTCCTCATTTCTAGTCTTGTTAAGTTCATGTATATAAACCCTGTCTTGTGCTTTATGTCTTGGCTGTTCAGTGTATGTAAGTAGGTTCCTTGTATGTTTATGAAAGCCCATAGCTGTTTGTTTCTGTATGTTCTCTGTGCCTTTATATTTATCAACACCTCTGTGTATCCTAGTCTGTCTGTTAATCCTAGCCTTCATTTGTTCAAGCTTCCGTGTGTTTCATTCTAGCTGCTGTTTGTGTTTTAGTTGTTTGTGTATCCTACCCCTGACTCTTATCCTGTATCCTCATACTCTCCATATTGGCTCAATGACCCTGGACTACTCTGGCAACTATGACTCTGGATTTGCCCCTAATAAATCTTGCTCTTCTTCGTATGTGTCCGCTTCCTTACCGCTCACCATTACAGTGTGCATGCGTCCGAAACCCATCCCACAAGAGAATGTCTATTAAGGACAATGGAGAAGAAGTTGGCTGGGGTGGAGGTGTGGTAGGCTACAGCTGGGGTCCTGTGAGTAGCCATGCCAGCTGAGATGGGTTTAGGCTCAGTAACATCATATCATGAGTAGGTGTACCTTAGCAGGAAGGTAGAATAGATTATTAGGCATGTCCAGGTACGAGGGTGTCTAAATTAGGGACCTGTAATATGCAAAGATGGACTCTGGTAGATCTAGCTATGGCAGCATAACTAAAAGGATTGACTCAGAAGGAAGCACAGGCATGAGGGCACCCTGGAACATCAGCACTCAACAGACTTGAGTGACAAAAGATAGTTAAAGTGACAGCATCATAATATCCCTGTTTACTTTAACTCTCAATGCCCAGGGAGCCCCAGATCTACACCTTTACATAAGATGGGAAGTAGTTGATAAAATCCCTGACTGTACAGATAGGTTTTCAGCCTACCCTTAAATATTGAGACTCTGTCTTGAGTCTCGAACATTTATAGAAAGGTTATTCCATGGTGTAGTAGCTTGACAGGAAAAAGCTCTGCCCCCTGAGGTAGATTTTCTTATTCTTTGTACTAGTAAAGAGCCTGCACATTTTAATCTATACAGATGTAGTGGGTTGTAATGCACTGGGGGTCCTTCAGGATCAGGACTGTTTTCCCATTCAGGGTGTGTTCCATCCATTAGCAGCTGGTTCTTATGGGCTGCCAGGCACTCATACAGTGCAATCAACTTCTTTAGCCAGTAGGCATGGACCATGCCAGGACCTGGAGCTCTCCACTTCTTCATGCTTGAGACCCTTTCTTGGATGTGTGCAAGCATCATTGTTATTGAATTCTGCTCAGGATATAGTAAGACAGTACTCTACCTGTACTGTCTTACTATAGATGTACTGGTGGGATTTTTCACATCCATATGCAATTGCCAAACAGACTTTTTCTGTTTCAGCATATCTATTCTGACACTTAGTAAGAGACCTTGAGCCACATGCTCGTGGCTGTTCATCTTGCGTTAACCCTTCTCCGAGGCCTTCAGAAGTGGCATCAACTGACAGTGTTACCTCTTTGTTGATATCAAAGTTCTTCAGCACTGAGGCATTACTCACAAGCAACTTCAGCCTTTCAAGGCTGTTACTCTTACTCCAATTGCCCAGCTATACCATCCTCTAACAGCTTCACACTCACATCAGAGGTTTGGAATGAACATTGCTAGATACTGAAACATACAGAGAAATCTCATCAGTACAGCTTTGTCTTCTGGCTTTTGCATGTTCTGTATTGCTCTGATATTCTCTTGGTGCGGTTTCAACCCTGATCCTGATTCTCATTCACATCAAAGTGTCATCCAGAATGGTCACTACTCCTTCCATTTTTTTCTAGTCTTTGTGTAGTCTCAGAAATCGATGTCTCCGTAAAGGAGTGTTAAAAGAGCATAGTTCTCTTCATGCATTTGGACTTGCCAGAAGCCATGCCTGGCACCCAGCGCTGAGAATATTTTTGCATTAGGCATCTCTACAACAATCTCCTGAACTGTGCAAAAATGGTAGTGTTCTCTCTTTATTGCTTTAAGATCTTGTGGATCAATGCATATTCTGAGTTTCTTAGGCTTCACTACCAGGACCATGCGATTAATCCAATCTGTAGGCTGTTTGCTTCACAGTGACTTCAAGATCTTCCATTCTCTTTAAAATAGTTTGTACTCTGTCCTCTAGTGCAACAGGTATTTTCAGTGGTGCATGAACAACTGGAACAGCAATTGGTTTGACCTGGATATGGTGCAGTCCTAAACCAGTGACTACGTCTTCGTATTAACTCAAAATGTCATTTGTCCTTGCTCTCAATTTGGTAAACTCTTTGGATCAGTCTTAGTTTTGAGCAAACTGCCTAGGATAGAGTCTTACTCTATGATTTGAAATTCTAGTTAAACTTGTTTTATTTGTAACTACAGTACTTTGCCTTACACATTGACTCTTGTGGACAGAATATGATATTAACTTGAAATTTGACTTCAGCAGTGGTGTCTTTATTGTTTGCAATTTTTATGAAGTCTTATTTTGAACCTCTGAGTCCATTTTTGATTTTCAGTTTGATTTTCATCTGTAGAGTTTGTTTCCATGTGTTGGCATTACATTTCTTTGTTCACTAATTTCAATGCTGCCCAAGAAGATCTCAACATTTTATTCCTGTTCTTTTTCTTCAACATTTCTTTCCATTTTGGGGTTTGTTTCTTTGTTTTTGCAATGTGCACATACAAAAATGGTTCATTTTTATACACTCATTGCAAGTTTTTCCATAGGCTGGTCAATTTCTCCTTTTGTGATTGTAACCATATTCATGCCTACATCTTTCTCTCTCTGTTTAGTACTCAGCTTTTTGACAAGCAAATTTTTGAGATCTTAACAGCTAGTTCTGTTTTGTCATGTACTGCTTTCATGACACTTTGTCACTCCATTGGCACCACAGATATCTGCAGCCTTGGCTTGGTTCCGATCTGTTTCCCTGAGAAGTCTAGCACTCACAGTGTCATTGTTAACACGGACTTTACAATTTTTAATTCTTCTTTCAATCTACCAAATTTACAGATCTGTGCCTTCTTTGTGTCCTTCACAAATTTTCATTTGGCCCTTGTGCTCCTGTCTCAGATACATGATTTTATTCAGGTTCACAGGATGCTCTAAACCTTTCTCTGAGAACAACTAAATCATCCACATCATCAAAGTGCATGGTACTAAATACCTTTATGGCTTCATCCCTGGAACATTTCACTTTCTCAAGCTGCCATTCCAGTTGCAACCAGATACCGGTCAAACTTTTGAATCCATATCTGATAGCCAGATTTTTTCATCCAGATTTTCTTAAAACACAAACAGGTTTCAGCTGTTCCATGCTTTATATCTGACACCATGTAGTGTTTACTTTGTCCACTCGTGTGACTGTTAATTTTTTAAAATTCTTACAATTCGAGAGACACAGGTAATGGAATCCAAAAAGAGTTTTCTCACTTGCTCCTTTTTTGTGCTTCCCTTTTCTTTTATGGGTTCTATTCCAGGAGTAACTAACAAGAAACAAGTGCCACCTAGTGTTAAGGAGTGTTAACAACACTTATTGTAATGGTCTTCTAATTGGATTCAGCAGCCAGAGTCCTTACTCTTGTTGACGTGTAAAGCAAAAAATGGTCTAGTCCCACAGTATAAGATTTAACTCACTTCACCTTCTGCACTCAAAATGCAGGGCTTCTCTTAGGTCCTGTTCCCAGTGGGCATTAACATGTATTATGGGTGGACATGATCATAAGGATCATCATGACAGAAACAAAGTAGCATCCATATCAACTGTGTTGTTGTCCAACTGAAAGACATAATTAAGAGACTGTTTGAAAATCACTCTGCATGCAGTGAAGCAAGGTATGTTAATTAGAAAAGTGATACATGTGGCTGGTGTATCAGTGAAACAAAATGTCTGATTTCCATTTGGGCTGAGGACTTATGTAAATGCCAGGTGTGAACAGGGCCATAGAATTAGTAACATTACATCCAGGGGAGGTACTTTCTCTTATTAAAGCCCCTCAGTTATGGAACAGCCTTTAGTTTGTGTCTCAGACACACTTTAATTTTTTAAATTCAGGCTAAAGATATAAAGCTTTTGGTTAACATCCTGTATATAAAGGTGCAGAACCTGGGGCCCCTGGTCATAGAGGCATTGACAGTGACACTGTCATGCAGCAGTTGTGACAGATTTGAGTGACATTTTCTCAGAGAGTCCTCAGGACTGTGGTTACTCTTTTAATTATCCTGCTGCAGAAGGTTGCTGGTTCAAGCCCCACCACTGCCAAGTTGCCACTGTTTGGCCTCTGAGCAAGGCCCTTAACCCACAATTGCTCAAGTTGTACTCAGTCATAATTGTAAATTGCTTTGCATAAAAGTGTCAGCTAAATGCCATAAATGTAAATACTGAATATGGACTATCTGTGCATTGTTCATTTTACACATCTAATGACATCTTTCTGTTTTATTTGCATGTTATTGGTTGGTGACAAAGGACACAAGATGATGTCAAAAAAATGTCCTAGCACTGCCAGTAGATAAACTGATGCTGCCATATTCATCCAGCCACCCCATGTACTCCAACAGATGCAGAAACAGTTCACCCAACCTAGACCCACCAGAAATTACATATTTCCATTAAAAAGATCACCAATTCCCCAAATTTGCATATTGCATATTTTAATTATTTCTGCAAGCTTAGTCACACCAGCTCCCTGCAGTAACTCCTGAATACTAGCCCCCACCCCCATGCCAGTCTGTGCATGTCTAATTGTTTGCCCTGAATTTGAACTACTGTGCTTTGAGCTTTGCTTTCGCCTTTCATGCTTTCTTGTGGATTATACATTTTGTATGTTTGCGCTGACATTTTTTGGTTGTCTGGTTTTTAGATTTCTCACTCTGTGCTCTGCTCATGTTTTTGGATTATGCCTTGGATTGTTTTCTATTGTTTTCTATTTCTATTCTATTTTCATTATTAAACCACAAATGGAGTCCCAATACCCTAGTGAATCTAAATTGTAACACATCCATGTTAATCTGAATTCTATTATATAGTTGAGATTGGCCATTTCCATGGCCTTGAACCACTTTAAAGATAAACAAGGATGGTGTACTGTGGTAGGCTAATTGAGGTATTGGCTAAACTTAAATCAGTGAAAAGTTTCCTTGGTTCAATCACTGGTTGTTCTAGCTTGTATGATGTCCTGGGCAAACCCCCTTTTAACCCCCCTGCCAGAAAAGCCAATCTTTTTATTAAGCTGCTCTGGTAGTGTTGTCTCAGTGCGTAAGGTATTGGATGTGTTTGCCTAATAAGCTGAAGGTCGTCAGTTGCCACTGTTAGAACCCAAGCAAGGCCCTCAACCCTGAGTTGTATTCAGTCACCTGTAAGTTGTTTTGCATAAGAGTCAAATGCTGTAAATGTAACATACCTAATAGTCCACTACAGTGACTGACCCCTATTACTAACAAAAAAAACCCCACACAAATAAAACTAAATTGCACAAATCCTATATTACATGGATATGCAATTGTATTTGATAGTTTCCCCTGCTACCCCTACCATGAGCAAATGGCCTGAAGTCCCCTCTTCTTATCTTGTACTTCAGGATATGCATTTTATGTCACAGCTGGTGAAAGTCACTGTAGTGAAGCTCAGTGAGTTAGAAAGATGTTGCAGCATTGTCGGCCCCATTTTAAAACTGGTTTTAACATGCCTTCACCCACTTTCCCTGACAACTCAGAAGTGCATAGTAAATGCTTCACAGAAGTAGACATTTACAGTACAAGAGAAGAGCAGGTTTTTTCAATCAGAGTGCATTCAACCTTGGCAATTAACACATTGTAAAAAAAAATAATAATAATTTCTAGTCACTTCAATTAATTCAGTGGAGAAACATTAAGTATTAATCAAATTAAGATACTTTTGTTAATGCTGATGTGCAGGATGTAAATGGTAGACTATTTGAATTGTATCCAATAACACTATAATGTGATATTATAGCTCAGTGGAAACGTTACTTGACTAGTGATCAGATGTTTGCCAGTTCAAACCATGCCACTGTTGGGTCATTGAGCAAGGCCCTTAAACCTTAATTGCCTAAGGTGTGTTCAGTCTGAATTGTAAGTTGCTTTGGATAAAAGTGTCAGGTAAATGTAAATTGTAATCTGTTAATGTGAAAAATTAACCTTTTTGTTTCTGTAAAATTCATGCTTAAAGCCATTTGCACAAACCAGAAATAGATACAAAAAATAAGTAGGAGACTTGCTCAAATTTAGCTACCTAGCTAATATTATCCAACTCAGTCCACTTCTGTCCCTGCTATGATAGCTCTGAAACAGTTAATTTCTCCTGGCCCTGCAGAATACTCTCCAGAGACTGATGGTCTTCAGATAGGCCGATAATGTCTGTGCCTGTCTCCCGAATTCAAAAGCATCACTGGCATTAGACACAAAATTAGCTCACTTACCCTAACAGAAAGGTTATTGGCAAGACCTAGTGTGCTTCTGAAATGTTGCCTGTTTTGACACCAGATGTATTCTTACAATACATAGTCATGCTGTTTGGTCTCCAGAATGCACCTGCTATATTTAAAAATTTAACAAACCTTGTGTTAGGTGATGTGAAAAATTGTGTGGCCTACTTGGATGACGTGGTCATCTACATGGAGACGTAGGATCATCACTTAGAAGTTTTATTCATCTGCAAAATGTAATAGTTCTAAACCTAGAAAAATGGGAGTTTGGTAAAGGAGTTATCTCTTATCTACGAATACTAGTCAGGCAAGGCCAAGGAAAACCTTTAGATGCCAAGGTCCAAGCCATTATAAGGTTCCCCATACCTACACCATAGCAGGATTTGAGAAGGTTTCTCAGTATTGCTGGCTACTATAGATGTTTTTGCTGGAACTTCTCTGGGGTTGTATCCCCTCTTACAAAGCCTCTCTGTAAAATTGTGCTTTTTGTCTGGTCGTCTGAATGTCATTCGACTTTTGAGTCTATTAAATTACTTTTAAGTAGCTCTCCCATCCTTGCAGCACCTGATGTAAACAAACCCTTCAAAGTGAAGGTTGATACTAGTGACAATGGAGTTATGCCAGTGCTATTACAAGAGGGAAGTAACAGAGGCAAGTTCTGTTATGGGCTCAGCCTAAATTGGGTTGAAAGAGAAATTGGGGGCTCATAACACCATTAGCATTAACCGGGGACCATTTTCTGTTCAGAACATCATTTGCTAAGTAATAAACAGCCCGAGTGTCTATTGTGCAGTTGTGTTTTATAGCTAATATAAAACAACATGCAAGGCTTGGATTGGCCATTTGTGTGGATAACGAAGCAGCTCTGGTAAGGTGATCAATAGGCTGGATTTTTCTGGTAGTTGGAACTCGTTGAACCTGCTTTTTACAGGTTTATTCACACTTCTGGTAGAGTGAACAACCTTCACCAGTGAGATTGTTTCCTAGTTTAAATGTAGCACATTTAATAGTTAGTTTAGAACTGACCATGATCTTGACATACCCAGTAATTTTGTTCTGTGCACAAATATATCCAATGCAAGGGAACCATAAGCACTCTGAGGTCTATTTCTTTCACTTGCACATCACTGCCACAATAAGATGCTTCAGAGAATGTGTCCCTCTGGAAAATGTGGCGCGAAGACATGCTTCCTACTTTTGCGTATGCTTTATAATTTCAACATTCCATCTGTTGTGTTCATACACATATTGTTATGTTGAAGTTGAAAGGTTGACTGAGCAAATTTATGCTTTTTTCTGGAAGTAACATTTTAAGGTAAAGGATTAAAATTATATAGTTAATGATATTTTATAAAACTATTTTTGCTTTGTTTTGGACCACATATTTTCATATCTTATGTTGCACCAATAAATGTTTTTTATTCGCAGAACAATTCTGCACTTGGATTTTTACAGTGCACAAATTTACATTAATTTAATTTATCTAATCTTGCCGTGAAACCAATTAATTTAATTGGTGATTTGCACATTGCATTTCATACAGACTGTGTACACAATCATATTGATGAAAATGTAATTTCAAAGAATGATTGCAATAGCAATAGCGGAGTTTATTTTTCTATCATTTATACTCTGATTAGTTGTTTTATGTTGCTTAGTAACATCATACTTTGCTAGTGCTGGTGCTAATCTAACTGTCAGCAAACACACTAACAAAGTTAACTGACCCACACAGTGACATGAGGAAACAATTGATATTGATGTGCAATTTCCTTTGGTGCCTGGGGGTGTATTTTAACTTGGGATGAGTCAAGAAATCAATATTTTGTGGAATAACCCTGATTTTTAATTACAACATTCATGCATCTTGGCATGCTTTCCACCAATCTTTCACATTGCTGTTGGATAACTTTACGCCACTCCTGGCACAGAAATTCCAGGCTTTGTTTGATGGCTTGTAACCATCCATCTTTCCCTTGATCACATTCCAGAGGTTTTCAGTGGGGTTCAGGTCTGGAGATTAGGGTGACCATGATAGGGTCTCGATCTGGTGGGCCCTCATTCACACTTTGATTGACCTGGCTGTGTGACATAGAGCATTGTCCTGTTGTAAAAGCCAATCAACAGAGTTGGGGAACATTGTCAGAGCAGAAGGAAGCAAGTTTTCTTCCATCACAGTTTTGTAAGTGGCTTGATTTATGTCTCCTTCACAAAGACAAATCTGCTCAATTCCAGCCTTGCTGAAACACCCCCAGATCATCGCCGATCCTGCACCAAATTTCACAGTGGATGTGAGACACTCTGGCTTGTAGGCTTCTCCAGATCTCAGTCTAACCATTACATGACCAGGTGCTGAACAAAGCTGAAAATCGTTGATTGTTAGAATAGGATTTTGTTAAGGTAATCACTGATTCAGCATCTCATTAAGTAGAATGAGATGTGTCTGTGAAGGAATTCAACAAACACTTGAATGGAATGGCTGCTGTACATGTGGAGATGCTGATTTAATCGGAGTGGTCTCTTTTTTTTTGCATATATATATATATATATATATATATATATATATATATATATATACTCAGTATGCTATTTACTTAGCCTAAATATAATACGTTTTGTAATCTATAACGAAGGCCTTATAACGGCTGAACGAGTGCCTTTGCCCACGTCTATCGTTTTTCACCCTATTGTCTCCTCCTCTATATTTTCTGCACCAGCACTGGCTCAAAAAGCGAAAGTAAAACTGGTCTACGAAAGGGTATTGAAAGAGTACGCATTTTACCGTGGTCTGTTTTACGGAGGCAATTATAATGGATTAATCTTTAATGAAGTCATGAATTTCTGGAATTTAACCTACGATATGATTTTCAGGTAAGTGACTGTTCAGAAGCTTGACATGGTTTTGATGCTCTTTGTATGCGCGTCACAGATGATAGGAGATTGTAACGTACGTTTTTTTTTTGTTGTTTTTTTTTTGGCATATGTAACCCTATAAAAACAAATACCCTACCAATTCAGAGACGCATCTGCTCAATGGCGTGTTATGATATGTTTACATGTAACCATACTTGTCTTACACGTATATAAACATTCAAATTACACGTATTTTACCACGTGTAAAAATATAACGTTTCATTACGACTGCACGAAGAATCCGAAAGAGAAAGTATGCAGCCTGTGATACAAAAATAACCCTGTACATATTGTTTTCCACTGTGACTTTCATTGGTGGGGCCCTTTGTTGCCTGGTAGTAGTTAGCTGCAGATACCTGTATGGCTACATATAAAGTAGCCAAAATACACTAGTAAAAAATGATATTTATTTTGTGATTTATTATTGATTAGCTTTCCCCCTCTATAATTTGAAAGTTTTATATACAGTTTTTGGTATCCTGTTTTTGTTACTAATTTATTTAGGGTGACCAGGGAATCTGTTTGCAGGAGATTAGGTCAGATACATTCCAATAATTTGATCTGAAAATTTTATCCTAAAGAGAAAGCACAGCGACATCTTTTAAAAACAGTGATGAATGAACAGTGTATATCCAAAAGTAAAATGCCATAATAAAAGATTATAAGTAAAAAACTGATTTGTAATTGTGTTATAGTTCATTACTAAAAATCCAAATGAAAACATGTTTTTAAATTGTTCATAAAACAAGTAGAGAAGTAGAGATTTTGATTGTTTTAGGTATAATATTATACCTTTTTCCATAATCATGAACTCAGTGCGATCACTTTATAATCAAACGTTTCCTTGTACATGAAGCAGCCAGTAGATTTGGGGATTTAGGGATTTTAATGTTTTTAAGGAATTAGATCCTGAAGATATTTAAACATTTATACAGCAGGAGTATGTAACTGAACTTCCTTTCTCTTCCGTGTGTAAAGAGAAAGAATACTGTGATGTACAGGATCTATTTTAAATAAATGCTCTGCAGTTCCAAACTTGCTGTAATTTCTTTTTGGCAGTCAGCCAACAACGGATTAAAATAGTTTACAGTTATATGTTATATTAAAATAGTCTACAGTTATATGTAAAGTTATAATAAGCATACAGTTATACAGCATACAGTATATTTGCAAAAATCTTGCAAAATTTGGAAGATGAAAAAAAATCTTTGCAAAAATGTAGTGTATACAGTGTAACATCTATTTTAACCCCAATTTTCTTAACAAAGATGAGTGACCATCTACTGTTATGGAGTCATTGTTAGTATTCCTTATATGGCTTGGTGTGCCCACATAAATTACTCAGATGTACTGCTATGCAATTGTAGATATACAATAATATGTTGTGAAGACTGAATACTGTAAAATGATCGATTTGATTTGATTGTAAAAATGTGTGTGATTAAGAGAACCATAAAAATGGAATCATGTTGCCTAATGGGTGCAAGGCTTGTCTTCAGTATTATGAGCAAGATCCTTTCATGTGATTAAATTACCTCTCTAATGTTCAGTACTTCAGAAATACAAGCCACTGGAACAGCTCTGGTATGAGCATGTCTTGTTTTAGCATGCCTTATGAATATCCATGTCATTACGTAAGAGAGCAGAACTAAAACATTATCAAGTAATCTCTCTGGTTTTTTTAATACTTAATTCAACGACTCAACAAAATGACCAATGATATGCTCTTTTAAACTTAGAAACTTAAAAACCCTGCTGTGGTGCTGATTTTTATTGAAGGTGTTCAAGTTCCCTCTCTGGTTGAAAGCAAAGAAAAAAACTTCCCTTCCATGTTTTCAAATTTCAAATCAGATTTCATATCAGATTTGTACTATTTCTCCTCCAAATGAACTGCCCTGTTCCAAGTACCATACACCTGGAACGTGCTCTGTAAACTGTACTATGGCCCCTGTCTTTGTAGTATATTTTTCCAATGGAGATAAATTATGTATTTTGTATGCTTTTAAGCTGACCCATTTGTCCCACAGTCTCTGCCCCTTCCTTGTTGGAAGGGTGCCTTGTATAGTGTGTTTTTTCAGAGGAAAATTGTCATATATTCTGGTCAAATAATCTCTTTTTTGTGAGCTTTATTCTTGCATTTTGTGTAATTCTGTTTAATTATGAATTCACTATTGTATGTATAATAAAATAATAGGATTGTTTACTTTTTAGGAGATTAAACAACTAGATAGAACAATAACAGGCAGTGGTATACATCAGAGCAGTATTATACTGACTCAGGAGGACAGGATGAGCCAATCATTACAAATAAAATGCACATAAACTAAAACACTATAATGACACTATCCCTTTTATGCTCAGCTATATACAGTTTAATGTTCCTGTTGATTTCTTGTGTATATATATTTAGAGCATTAGGATATTTGCTCCTTTGGGGCTGGCTTGTTTAGTCCTACTTTTCTCCATAAGATGTCACTATTTGTCTTTACTTTGTATACTTTCATGTGAACCAAGCGCTCATACTCGGCTAGCAACATGGCGATTCTGCATGCAGTGCATAGCCACAGCTAACCCATCAGCTATAATGTATTGAGAGTACTCCGGTTATATTAATTTTTTCATTCTTAATTATAATATATTTTGGGTCTATAAGGACAGTATATATTCAATTTTCACAAGTAACATGGGGGAAATCAATCACATGCTTAAGTTTAAGTTTATAATAAGCACAGGGGCACTGTGACCACTGTCATCAGATTAAAAGTGTGATGCTCGACCAGTGATTCCCTCACTGTATCACACTCCGACAAGGGGTTCGCTCACTTTATCACACTCCGATAAGGGGTTCCCTCACTGTATCACACTCAAACCATGGGCTGCCCCACTATATCACATGCTGACCAGGGGTTATTATTTGAATTTATTTGAAGTACTACTTTAAATTTGAGTTTACACTTTCTAACTACACACTGTAGCCTGGCTAAGAGATGCCATCTGTGACATTTATAAACTAACCATCTAATATAAAAATATCCTTCTTTCTCTGATGTAATTTATTATATACAGTAGTATGGTGTATTCTTTGTTATATATAATGCATTGTCAGTGCAATTAGTGCATTGTGATTTCATTATTCACACTGATACCCACCAAGCACGCTAAGTGAGTTTAATATTTTATGATTAAGACTTCAGCTGATGGTTGTATGATACATTCCAGTTTGTATGATACATACATGACAGATATTTTGTTATAGTCACGTTTGTCTCAAGTTGTTGTGATGCTAAATACTCATATGACTTGTTTGACAAGTATAGTAGATGTTTTTGCTGTGGTGCTGAATAACTTCCATTGAGTGTTGGCTATACACAGAAACTTGACAACATGTTGTTCTGTCAGATTAGTTTATTGACTGTAGAATGCATTTGTTGTTCAGCATTGTTTTTTACATTTACATTTACGGCATTCAGTTGACGCTTTTATCCAAAACGACTTACAATTCTGACTGAAAAATTTAGGATTGCCCAGAGGTATTTCAGGAACTTTGACAAGCACATTTCAGTGACAAAGTAAAAACATCTTTGTCTGAACAGGCACTTGAACCCTGGACCCTCAGATTAAAAGATTGATGTTCTACAGGACATTCAAAGGTTTTCAACAGCTGTGCAAGCAAGGTGCTTCTTAAGGTCTAAGAGGTGAAACCAGTTTATGTCCAAAACAGAAGCTAGATATTTAAACCATAACATTCCTTTCATGGGGTTCTAAAGTTCTGAGAGATCAGATCTTTTTCCTACTTAAACCTCCTTACTTCATTGCATGCCATAGTAACAACTAGCAATGCAAACAGTTAAATCTGTGTTCATTAGCATTAAAATGCCTTTTTAATGAGAGAGAGAGAGAGAGAGAGAGAGAGAGAGAGAGAGAGAGAGATTTAAAATTGTATTGAAGTAGACAAGGCCTATTTCAGACACTGTCTCATCCCAAAACATGATGTTTCTCTGGAGGTACCTTGTGTACTTCACTACAATTTTAAATATCTCTAAATCTCTTACTATAGTACACTAGTTACTCACCTTGAATTTTCTTTGGATGTATTTGATAACCACATCTAATTAGAAAATTCCATCTATAATATGCAATCAAATTGCATAAGTTTCTTTCTTTTGGCAGTGTGTTTTGCATCTAGATTTGCATCTAGATTCCTTGCCTCAGAGACTGAGATAATGTGAAGGCCAGACTTGACAATCTCATTTCTTTGGAACTCATTGCTCAGGCAACTGTGAAGAGGAAATAAAATTTAACGAACCTTTAGCCTTACTTTTTAGCTTAACATGGTAGTATGTTAAGTTGATAGGGTAAGTTGATGGCGCAGTGCTTCATTCTCAGCTCTTTTTCACTTTATTTAGTAATGTAAGATTTGAGTGCTGTCAGTTCCACAGGTGCATTAATTCTCCCTGTTTTATCTGCCATTAAGTATTTAGTTCATATTTATATTCTTTTTTCTCTTTTGTTATATTCATGCATGTACCACCATAAGAATGTGGGTTTATTGTTCCCTTTTCACAGCCCTGTCCCTTCGTGACAGGCTGATTGTTGTCTTGGTTGATAAGGTGTTTGCTACCACAGAGGAGGAAATGTAAAGCAGAAACCAATGAAGGGACTTATAACTGCACTGAGACTGCACAACTGTCCCTTAAATATAACTTTTTCAATAGGGATGCTTTATGTAAGGATTGAACCACTTAACCTACTTAACTTGGGTTGTAATTATTGTACAATTACACCTTAACTACTGTTTTCTCCTGTCAGGTCCTGTTATGAACTAGGGAGGATCAATAATATCTACAGGTTGCATAACATGGTGCAATATAAAAGCGTCAGACTAGCACCAGACTCTTTAGGTAAGATGTGCCATGTTCCTGTCCACGTGGGCCTGAGTGTAGCACAGTTTAGAGATTTCTGTGATCAAACACATGTTTTAACTCATCGGTTCATTACCAGATTCAGCAGGTGAGTTGAAGCAGGGAAATCACCACACTGTACTGGACTTTGGCCATCTAGAACCAGAGTTGGTCCCTGCTGCTTGAAGACAAACTATATTTAAACAACAGTGAAAATAGCTTTAGCAGACACACCTTTTGTCAGCAAATGACAGTGTAGGAGTGCCTGGAATGGTGTCTATGCATCAGCCTTTGAAGTTATTAAGACCTATTGTACAGGTTATAGTTTAGTCACTTTCAGAGCTGTGTATGAAAGGAAAATGAGATGAAAAAGTCACAGCTGGCAAAGTTGGCAGTGAACTCAGCATGGACAGTAGTTTCAACATATGCTGGGTCACATTTTCAAACTGTTCATATTTTCCTAGAAAATAAAGCCAATAATAATAATAATAATAATAATAATAATAATAATAACAATAATAATAATAACTCTTTAATAAACTCTTAACAAATAAAACATAAAGAATTAAAAGAGTAATGTGTACAATAACCTTTGATTTATAGGTAACAAATATGCTGAGTAATGCCTATGTACAGTTTAAGGCTTTTATTGCTGGATTGCTATTTATATTGCATCATATTAAGGGCCAACAAGCCATTACAAACAGACAACAAAATGTATACAGGGTCACAAGAGGACATCCAGGGAAGCTGGGTGGTTTCCAGCTCAGCTGTGGGAGTTTCTTGTAAATGTCCATGTTTCTTCTCAGTGGCGACTCCGCTTGGTCATAATGCAGTACTACGGCTTTAACAAAAGTCACGTGCTTTACAAGAAATCCATGAAGGCATTTAGAGCAGCCTGTGTCTGGGAGCACGCCAACCACTAACAGGGGTAAACTCCTAATGTAACGTCATGGTTGTGGCCATTGACAATACAGAATCATCACAAACAAAAAGTTCAGAGATATGGACAAAGATCTCAATGACATCTCACCCTGATCTCTGTGCTGTGCAGTTTTGTTGTAATGTCTTTCTTTTGCTCATCTATTTTCATTTTCTTTCTTTATTTTTTATAGCTTATTAACTAGGTTGTTTACAATAGGTTTTAGGAAAGTGTTGCACTTGACCATGCTCTAATATTTTTATCACTGAACCGAACTGCTTTTGCAGAAACAGCAATAGCCAATAGTGTATGACACAACTATAGCACAGAAATGTAATTTCAAAAATAAAAAGGCTGGCGGAACTGAAAGACTTGCCACAGGACACTGCATCCGCAAGACTGAACCAATCTTAACCTTAACTGTGCTCTCAAAGCAGATATACCACACAGTCTATGAGACAATGAGGTCTCTGTGGTAACATGCCCCATGACCTGCTGCAAGCCTGAGCTCAGGCTCTGTGTCACACCACTTTTCAGTGCAGACCTGTGATGACAGTCGAAAGATTAAAGTGCTTTTTTTCCATCCCTCACTGCTGCACAGATGAAAACATTCACCGACTGGTATTGTTTATGTTGCAGAGGAAACTGCAAGCGCGGTGATAATACTGTGTGTAATAGTACACAGTAAATTTGCCAGTGACCTCATGTGAACTCCATGCGCGTTCATGTAGTACTGTAATACTTTTAATATAATAATGTCAATGTAAGGACTTTTACAGGGGGCATACTTACATCTCTTTCGCCTTTGGAATGACAATAACGTGTTCCATATGCTGCTTTTTATTTTCAGCAAACAAGTGCATGAGAATGTTCATGACAATGTTCATGAGAAATCTACACTCAGAATTAGAATTTTGAGAAAATAGGACAATATACAGGTGTGGGCAATATGTTTTTATTAGGCTGCAAATGCGACACACTTCATACACAGTCCATAACATGAAGTTATAATAGAAAGCTTTAAAGCAATACCAGAATGACATTAGAAAGGGAAATAGAGAGAGAGAGAGAGAGAGAGAGAGAGAGAGAGAGAGAGAGAGAGAGAGAGAGAGAAAGAGCAATAAAATCATTCCCTCCTCTCTCTCTCTCTCTCTCTCTCTCTCTCTCTCTCTCTCTCTCTCTTTGCCTCTTTAGCTATTTAGCAAGGAACTAAGTCTGTCACTTCTAGAAAATCTGGCTTGGCTTTATCACAACATACTAACTCACTGGAGGCTTGGACTTGGACATTTGTAAAGCTGCTTTGTGACAACATCTGTTGTTAAAAGCACTATATTTTAAAAAATGTGACTAACCTAAACATTAATTGCGCTTCAAAAGTATATAATGATGTACCAACTGAAAGAAGAAATTCAGGAACATTTATTACAAACATGAACCTTACAAAACAAATCAAAGTTGGCAGAATACATCTGTTCATGCTATTAGCTGTCTCAAACTTAGCATGTAGAGAAATGGTATTGGTAGTTTTGAAACAAGATGGAAAATAATAAATAGTATGTTTTACCTAAGCATGCATTGTGAGTGCTTTGAATGGGATTTATCTTATTTGAAGATAAATTATTATTTTAGCTTTTGGTATTTTTCCCAGTTGTTCTCCCAATTCCCACCCATCAAATAATTCTCATATGACAGCTGCCAACCAGTGAGGGTGAGGGCTGTTTAATGCTTCCTCCAAGAAACATACAGCCAGTCACCAAATCTGTTCAAGCTGTAGGTCATGCAATATCAGGATGCAATATAACACACTTGGAGTATAGCGATCTCCTCCCTCTTCTGATACATGAGCTCATAGACATCCATTACTGGCTAGTGCGACTGTAATTGTCAGGGGTGAGAGAAAAAGAGAGAGAGAGAGAGTATGTCCCTCTCTGAGAGCACAGCCGATTTTGCTCTCTCAGGCTTTTGGCCAAGGATAGCATAATTAGGGATCAAACTCACTATCTCCAGATGAAAGGGTGAATGCTATTCTGTTTCACCACTCAGGAGTAACAGCAACTCTTTGTGAAATTATTAAATAACTTTCTGTTTGTTTGGCTGGCTAAAATGTTCCATTTGAAGATATATACAAAACAGATACACACTGGCTTGCAAACCCAGGTTTAGCAGTGATTCCGTAGAGACCACTATGTGGTTCTTTTCATGTGTTGAACCAAGTTGGAACATAGTCTAACCTGACACACTATAACAAAATAATGGTGAAATTCAGACCCTTTTATCTGCCAAGGAAATTTACCAGAATTTTCATTCTTGCTGTTTAAATTTCATGGCTAGGAAGTTCATCAACAGCACTCAGTCTACTACAAGATACTATCAAAACAGATCTGCACACCTTGGTGCTGTTTTGGGTGAATCTGGACTCATTCTGCTAAAAGATACTGTCAACCCAAAGATCGGCACACCCGGGTGATGTTGTGGGTGACTTTGGACAATTGGAGCACATCTTTACATCTTTTTGCTTTCCTATGCTGCATAAAGGCAAGCTTCTCCAGTATGTTAAAAAAAAGCCTGGACAAACATGGACAGATAATGTGCTTCAGGACTGCTTTGATCACATTAACTGGGATGTAATTAAAGCAGCTTCCATGCAAGAAGAATATACTGTATTCATAGAGAAGAATGCAATAGGGGGTAATAAGCTACATCAGTACCTCCAATGAGACAAGTGTGCCCATGAGGTGCATCAATACATATCCTAAACACAAGCCATTTAAAACTGTGAGGTCCAGTCAATGTGTTCACCTGCTCCACTGCACCTGTCTCAGGTAACATTGATGTCGACAAAAAAATCTAGTCATGACCAAGAGACAATACAGCCTCAGCCTGGAGTGTTAATCGAACATTCCTGAAATGTGTCGCATGTTGCAAGGCCTTAAACAGATCACAGACAATTATAGCAAAGACAAAGTGGTAGTCATCTGCCATACTACTCCGCCAGGTGAGCTGAACAATGTCTGTATTAACTTTGAGGCCCTGAGTACTGAGTCACAGAGGAAAGTCCCAGTAACTGTGGAGGCAAAGGAGCCAACACAGTCAACATAGTCTCAGCTTCCTCATGTGAAGAAGTAGAGTGAGCTGATGGAACGCTGGCTCAGATGTATACACTGAGCATGTGCAGCCTCTCTTCAACATAAGCCCTCATTTCTTAATGACTATAGGCTAATTGCACTGACTGCAGTAGTAATGCAGTAAAGACCGGCTCACATGTTTTCCAACAGTGATACATTAAACTTGTTGTTCAAAGATATTATGGTACCATGCCTTTTTTATTCCTTTAATAAATCTTATTTACATAAATATTATTAACATTATTATTAAGACTTTAATGAACATCAAATCATATTTTAGCAGCTACTAAAACAGTATTCAAATAGTTCCAAAGGGCTTGCTAACCTTTTTCATAACCCATTTTAAATCTTTTAAATATCTTGTAGCTTTAGGTATTATGCCTCCCATTCCATGCTTTCTGTATATTTGAGAAACTACTGTGGACGAGGGCATTATTTTTATAGGACAGTTTAGATACAATTATCTGTAGCTTCAAAGTGAGATTTCTTATATTTCCGTTGCAAGTTAATTAAGAATGCAAATTAAGAAACTGGCTTTCTGGAGTCCTTCTAAACCAGACATGAAGCTTTAATTACCCCAGTTATCTGACACACAAGCAAAAATACTCAAGTACCGTTCGTAAATACACCCACACATACAGTTCATGGGGATAAAATAATCTCGTTCTGACAGCAGGTGACATTCATGTGGGTGTGGAGTCAGTGGGTGGAGGCAGTGGATGGAGGGTAGGAATGGTATAAGGCATTATTTGAAAGAGAAATGTGCCCAGTATTTCCCATAAATGCAGCACTAAGAATGAACACTTTTAAAGCCCTAAAATGCCATATGACAGAGTGCTTTTACATTGACACTCTTAAATTAGACAATATATATTTACATTTCATAATGTACCATCTTGTCCATGTACAATGTTAGGCAAGGCATCCTTTAAAAATAATAACCATTAGACAAATCTTTTTACAGAGGTGGAATCACAACATATGAAACATCACTATTCCAGTTTATTCCTGTTACATTCATACATGAGTCAACATTTTTTTTCATACTGCTATTTGGCTTACTGCTGCAGTACAACAGCAGAAATATTGTATTTAAATGTGACCTCAACCATGACGTCAGAGAGAATAACTGTATAAGTCTATATGAAACTTGTTTTGTTGCCCCAGGGAAAGAAAACTATAGGTAGCATTGTTTTTGTCTGCGCAGACTAATACTACTGCAACCATCATTTTACACTTTCCCCCTGAAGTCCTGTGACAGGTAAAATATGTCAAGCAGTTACACTGTATTATCTTGGTTCAGGTTCATTATTCATACCCCAGCATACAATAATCACTAGGTGCTGAAACATGTAGGTTGCTTTTGAGCTGAAAGATCCCAGTAATGTGCTAAACAAACATTATAAAGGAACTGTTGCCAGTCTGACACTGGCCAAACCAGAAAGTTCACTTTACCTTCATTTACTGTAAGAGGCAGGTTGTATCTTCAGAGAGACTTCTTATGTTAGTCTAGACTGTATAAAAACTCTGGGATGGCACAGTGTTCACTGTAAAGGGCCCATAGCCTACATTTTTCTTTTATTTTAGATTTTTCCATGATGTCCATGTACATTATTGGTGTGGATTTGTGTTACAAAAATAGTTATAATTAAATTTTACGTGACCAACCTTTCTTTATTCCTTAAACAGGCTGTTTCTCTTACTGCGCCTTTATGTCATGGTTGCCCCTTCTCTGATATGGCAATGCTTTGCATTGTGTTTCTTTTGTTTTGGTTTCTTGAACTGCAATGTGTAAGTAGGTGAAGCTAAACTGCTATAGGTTGAGTAGGCAGAGATATGTAAATGAGTTTATTCTTGTGACATCAGAGAAAGAGTAAAAACAGACTGTTTTTGGACTTGGGGGATGAATGGTTTGTTCTGATATTTAAACAATATTTGCATATTACTTCAATAATTCAGTTTTCCATGATATTACTGACTAATCAATTAGCAGCACTGTTTAAACCTCATTCTTCTTGTTTGTATTAGTTTAGTGAACCCTTGATGTAAAATCTGAAATCTACCTGCTCCTGTTCTGTGTCCCAAAGCCTCATTTGTGTATGGAAATGTGATAAGTTTTGCATTGAAACCAGTTCTGATGTACTGTTGTACCCTGGTGATGCGTCACACGTAGTCTTCCACAGGTCAAGTTAATGAAATAACCTGCCCAAATATGATAGCATAGCTAGCAATGAATGAAAGGTAATGGGGAGCAGGTAGCCTAACCTCATTTTCATAATGCTAATTAATTTTATTAAAGCATTATAATTTCATATTGCTTAAATTTAATTCAAGGCTTACTAGCTCTAAATTAATCCGGGCCTATCATAACCTTGTTAACCCAGTAGGCAGGCTTTACTTCCCACACTAGACCCTCAGGTCTGCAATCAGTTTATCTCACGAGATTAAATGTTTCTTCTTGAATATTTTTAATCCTGCACTGCAGTTAATTATAAGATCATTTATTTAAAGACAAATAACCAATGAATATAAATATGCTAGTAGACCTCTTGGACTCATCGAGCATTCTTTTTAAAGACTTCATTATATTCTACCACAAAGCTTATATTAGCAAGTCGTATGAAAAAGACTATTATAGTCTGCATGTAGCTAAAATACATCTATCAAATTGTTACTCTTTGTGATACAAGATGGATATTTTATCTAGTAGTTTTAACAATGGGGTTTTATTAGTCCAGTATGTCAGCTAATAACAAGATTTCAGAAATTGCTATCTTCATGATAATAATAACTTTTTACTATCAGGATTGGCATTTCTTATAATAAAGCAAAGTATCACTTTATTTTACTGTATAGTAAATAAATAAATGTAAAAGGTAAGTATATAGATACTAACTGTTTGAAAAGTGATTACTTTCAAGTTATGTATGTACAAGTTAATACATATGTCATGATATTTCTGAGAACAACAATAAATAAGTTAATTACATTAATTACCTACTTAAGGTAAATTAAAACAACAATGTAAGTCTTATTTAGAAATTACAATAAGAAAATGCCATTTCACTAATGTATTCATACACAGAGGTTCAGTAATAACCCTAAAACTTAATATTGAATGATTTGGTTGTCTGAACAGTTAACTTTCAGTCATTGCGCTTATAACACTTGTGCTGCACTGTGACTAGAGGAAGGGCCACACCCTTCCAGCCTGCCACTTCTAGTGCGTTACTTTTCGCTTGCATGGATGTGAACAATCTTCCAGTCATCTGCCCATACAGCATTTACTTATACCAGATCCATGGCCCAAACATTATAGATCTATTCAAAGAGGAGAGCTCACATGTAATATATCTGCTGAGTAAGTCACACAGCATCCCTTCTACTAGTAACTGTCATGTTTTAATTGTACACTAATACTGTAATACTGAAAGACATGTGCCTGAGACATAGATTGGGGAAGTACCAATGACAACCTACCAAAGTTTTTTTTTTCTTCATATAATTTCAGGGAGTTACCAGTGTGGTTTTTGTCATCTTTCTCAGTTTGCTCAATGGTTTAGTAAGACTCCATTTTTATTTTGTTAGATATATTTTTACATTTTTCATTGGGAAGCCATGCTCAACTATCATAGATAGATTTAATAGATAGATTTACCCTAGATTTAAATGACCCTTTTTAATTTTCCCCAATTTAAAAGAGTTTTAATTTGGCAATAGCTGCTTTTGCAGTGATTTTTGATTGTGATGCTTGCAGCAAAGGAGGGAGGAAGAGTCAAAAGAATATTGCTTCTCCATAACAGCTCAACTTGAGCAAGTTTAAAACAAAAAGGTGACAATGCAGCAGTATTAGCTCAATGCATTGAAAGAAACGCAGGAATGCAGGGCTCTTAAGAGCAGGTACAGGTGATGACTCCAGGCGTAGGACAAATGCGCAACACAGACAGCAGGTACCTGTGGGCCTAAATAGCAGGGATAACAAAAGAGGACACACAAGGAACAGGTGTGTGCAATAACTAATAGGTGGCTGATTGGGACCATGGCAGGTGTGTGTGTGTGTGTGTGTGTGTGTGTGTGTGTGTGTGTGTGTGTGTGTGTGTGTGTGTGTGTGTGTGTGTGTGTGTGTGTGTGTCCCTCCTGCTGGGCTAGTGAAATTAGTTAATGAAATGTCTGATTTCTTTTATTGTTTTTATGTTTCTGTTACTCTCTCACTCTCTGTCAAAAATGTATTGTAGTTATGTACTGAAACATTAAGACAGTTCAGCCTTATAAATTTGCTTAAGTCATTCCCTCTTTCTAATTCTTCACCTGCCAGTGAACCACATCACTAGCCCCACTTTAAAAAAAATAACAGTTTCTTTCACCAATAGTGCCCCCGGTTCACCTCAGATCTACAACATCAGAAGGCTGCAAGACATAGATTGTAATGCCAATTTAGGTGAAATGTCCTTACAAGTAACTTACAGGCGTCTTAAGATCTTCTTACAACAAAGCTTTGTCCTCGCTCTGCATACTATGGTTCTATAATTAAGCCCTCCAACCAGAAGACTTTGTTTGCAACAGTTCTAAACTTCTAAAGCCACCTAATAGTTTTTACTGTTACTTTTGACTTATGTAATTCTTTTACATCTGCAGTCAAAAATAGTAAAGATAAATTTAGAATTTATACTTCTCAAATCCTGTCTGCCTTCACTTTGTCTCTTAATCAGTAATATTATAAACTCATCTTTGTCTTCTGGTCATGTTTCCCAGTGTCTAAAAATGACAATTATTATACCCATTCTTAAGAAGCCCAATACCGACCCCAGTGATCTCAACAATTATCGTCCCATTTCAAATCTTCTATTTTTGGCCAAAGTCTTGGCTTGTAGAGTCTGTAGTTGCTACTCATCTTAAAGCCCATTTGTACACTTTCTTATCTTGCTTGACCTTACCTTGCTATTCATATAATTTGTCATAAACTTCTTTTAAATCATATTGGCACCATAGGTATCAGCTCCTTTTTAGAATTAAGAACTCCTTTCACTGGGACATATTATGAGGTGTTATTATACGACACCCAACTCTACATATCCACATTGCCAGGAGCTAATTCTCTACTTTCTACTCTTTTATTATGTCTAACTGAAATTAAAAATTGGATGACCCATAACATCCTACAGCTGTTCTGTAATAATATTGAGGTCCTGTAGATTGGTTCTAAATTTAATATACCTTCAGTGTCCAATTTCTATATTTTATTCAGTGAAATTACTCGCTCTCGTAGTAAACAAGTCAAGACATATTTGATAGTACTCTCTCAGTGGAACCCCACTTGAAACCACTCACTCATACTATGTTTTCATTTTAGAAACATTTCCAGACTCCACACTTTCCTTTGAAAATCTGAAAACAGAAACACTGGTACAAGCACTGGTAACACTGAGGTTTGATTACTGTAATGCTCTATTTGCTGGACTACCTGTAAAATTTCAGAACAAAGTACAGTGGGTTCAGAGTACTGCAGCTCATGTCATTACTTGTACTTATCATCATGAATACAGCAACCCTGTCCTTCACAATCTCCAATGGCTGCCCACACATTTCAAGATATTTGTTTTAACATTTATATCACGTCATTGTTTAACTCTTTCCTACCCACTGGTCTTCTTCATGATTGTTCTCCACAGAGAACTCTACTTCTGTCCTTACCTACACTCCTCTGCACTCCTCACTTCTGTCTCTCATCACTAGGAACTCTGGCTTTTAGTAATTATGCACCACAGCTATGGAATTCTCTTCCTGTAGACCTTTGTCTCTTAGACTTTATTCATGTATTTAAGAAAGCACTAAAAACCTACTTATTGACCATGACTTAGTCGTAATTTTTATGTTTTTCTTTAACCCTCTTGATCTTACCCCTTACATTGTATATTTTACTGTATTTGCTTTGTATTGTGTATATTTTGCTGTCTGCATGTTTTTTAAGCAGTACACCACATATATATATATATATATATATATATATATATATATATATATATATATATATATATATATATATAGTCTGCACACAAAATAGAAAAGCATCTTACTTCACACAAGCTATTCTGTTTGGTAGGCTGACTGTGGGGGCTGTGGCTAACACACTAGAGGAAATAGGTGCTTTTAGTAATTAAGCTTGCCATCACTTCCCGATGAGTGTGTAGCCATCCTGTCTTGACCATATGCAGGTAATTGTGTGCGGTCAGTTACTATAAAAATGTAAATTTCAACAATCATTTGTGTGCAATGTGAAGACATAATACTGCATAGAAGGAAAAGGAAAAGGAAAATTAATATACCATTATAAAAAACCATTATACCTCCTGTATAGAGTCATGAAATGTGATGACTGGCTAAAAATCATCAAAACCATGGAACCAATGGAGGAAACATAACTACGGTTGCTTAAACAAAAGTTTTGCTCTGAGGTTTATGCACAAGATGCAATGTTCCTGTTTCCCAGGTTGCCCACTTAATTTTGTAATAAGATATTTGCTGAGGCTCTTCCTCCAAGGCCACAAAGTCTAGCCAGATAAACTTCTGATTACTGGAATCAAGTCAATAAACTTGTTTTGTGAAAAGCAGTAGTCCTGAGGTGGCAATAATCACAGTAAACATAATACAATGTCAAGAGACACTTAAAAAAAACTGTCTATCCAGTGTTATCATTATGCTGCCCTACTAGGTAGTACACTTGTAACTGATTGCCAGCATAATTCTATTTCTATTTTTAACTTAACTGAAAAACTCAGCACTTGTTTCTCATAACATGAAAGTGGGACAGTCATTGACAGCTTCCTTAATGCAAAAAAATGTGTTAATTGATTGAACAATTATTAATTTTAATAATTAAACACACTCCACACAATGGATTTTTTAATTTTGAGTTTTTCTGAAGTTGTCCCAACAGAATTAAAACTTCAGAACTGTTCTTTTTTTAATGATTTATAGATATTGCATGTCCAGTTGATAAGATATGAAGCCATGTGTCGAGTTATAGGATGTTAACACACATTGAAAATAACCCCTTACATTGGCTCAGATGACATCTGAACACTAGTGCCTTATGAATTGTTTAACAGTTCCCTATATACTCATATATTCCTGTATACGCACTATAATTCTATACACTAACGTATTACACTGAACATGCAGTGTCATCTAGTATATTGAATAGTACTTCCTTATTTGGTATACTAGTTTTGGCATACTACTTGTGTATTAGGTGAGTCTGCAGTCTGTACTTTAGTATACTTGTGTATTAGGCCAGTCTGTAATCTGTACTTTGGTATAATCGTGTATTAGGGCAGTCTGTAGTCTGTACTTTGGCCCAGTTTCCTGTTCTATTTGAACTTTTCCCTAACTGCTGTATCATGTATTCCATTTCAAGATATTACACAGTTGATTCTGTCATTTTCAACTGCATTGCAATGGCACATTATCACATTACAAGTTATTATTTGTAAGTAAATTCACCAATTGATTTGATAAAAATTGACTAGACTTTACACCATGGCATAAACCATGCAGTTTGGAAACCCCAGGGCATGCACTACACATTCAGCTGAACAGAACAAACTGTGTGCTCAGCCATATAGCATTCCTTCTGTACAGCCAGGTCAGTGTCACACATGAGCTCCCGTCATGGCTGTTCAGCAGATGTCAGATTGTTTTATATGGTTAAACTTGAATGAGGCATCCAATTATGTAAATTTGTTGACACTGGCTTTATGTCTTCTTTGCATTTCAGAAAAGATGCTGCTTTTAGAAACCCACTACGACTTTGCCAAAGAAATCAGCAAGTGGCATGGGTGTCCACATCAAAAACCAGAGATAATAAATAAAATCCTTTATATGGAACATTCTTGTACCCAAGGCAATGTTTTGGCCAACCACTCAAAAAGCACTTGCTACTCAGAGCCTTTGGAGCCTCTGTTGAACCAGGTGGCCAACATTTTGCAGTCCTTGTCATGGATTTTGACAAACCTCACTTTGCTGTCCAGTTCATTTCAGCTTGTGATTTTAAGAAGGGGTGTTTGAATGTGTTGAAGAGTGCAAGCCAAAAACTGTCCTCTAAGGGAACGAGTATATAGGAAACTAGAAATATGTAATTAACAAAGCACAAATCTGCCACTGCCACAGTGTCACAAGTCAGACCAGACAGGGCAGTCAGCTTTATAGTTCTCATATTTATATTATTTGACTTTATAGTGTTCCAACTCTTAATATATTTATTTTATTTATTTTTTATATACATTTAAGAATGTTTTGTGTATGTCTCAGCTGGACATTATGTATTAGATTCTACATTATCAGGCCAAATGTAATAAAATTTTCCCTTGTACTAAAAGAGCAGTCGTGCGGAATGTGTTTTGACAGCATTCATAAACCCATCTTGATCTGAATGCTAAGGTTAATAAGGAGGATTGTGGAATATCATAATGAGTAACATATTTTAAGGTCTGTCCACTTTAACTTAAGGCAATGGAAAATGCAGTTAACCACTTCAAACTAACCCTATTATAATGTATCCTCACGTTTGTACTTCTTAATTACTGCAACCATTTAAAAGTATTAATCATGAGCAAGGACATGCTACATTTTCACTTTTTATTACAAAACATTATTATACATTATTTACAAATGGCTTAAAGATATTCACCCAAAGCTGACAAGATCTTAAAAGAGTTACCAAGCAAAGTTTCAGGAAAAAAAGCATTAAACCCCTGATGTATTTCAATAACGGAAACTATTAAACATCACATTAAATGAGATTACATGTCTGTGTTTATATACAAGTCGCAGGCCTCCAAACCTAACAACTTTATCCCAAACAAGACTAAAGTCATGCGTCATGGTTGTCAAGATTGTGGCTTTTAGCAAAGAACAGCAGGATAGCCAGACACCTGAAAATACTCAATCCTAGTGTAACAACAGCAAGTTTGAGAAAATATCCATAAAGTCAAATGTTGGTTCACTGATGATCTGTCTTGCATTACAGCCTTCCATCTGAAGATGTTCTTTTGCTAGTTAGGCTTTCGGTGATATCAAGTTCGTAGTCAGTGATGGAAAAGGGCTTTTGAACCCCCAATGTGAGGTATAAAGAAGAATCGTTGGGCTAAGCACCCAATAGCTCTCAGAGAGGACAGCCAACTGGTAGCAAGCTGGTGGTGTGCTGGATGCTGTTCCATGGCTCTGTGTAGCTTAGCTCTTCAGTGGTAGGCAAGCCTGAGCTCAGTTCTGTGTAAAATCGCAATTCAAGCTCCTCCCCTAAAAGGAAATCAACAAAAACACTTCACATGAGGACTGGCGCTCTGCCTAAGACTACAAAAGTGTAATTTACCTACAAAAGTTTCCAATACAGAATAGCTAGTGTGATGAGTTTCTGTGAACAATAAGTAAAAGCATTTGATGGTGCTTTACAGACAAGCAATGACACTTTTAGATGCCATTTCATAAAAATCTATATATTAAAAAAATCTTGTTACAGTCACATAGTCTGAAATACGTTTATTGATTTGACTAGCAAATCTAGCCAAATCTATTTTGATGGCAATACTGCCTGGTATGGGGAAACATAGTCCTGGCAATATGTCCCATATTCATACAGCTAAACTAATTATACAGCATTTAGTTACCTGAGTTATCACTCCATTGGCTCTCTGGACTGTGGTAAGATTCTGTCATGCCTACTTCATTGCACAGGAACCCCTTTCCGCTGCTATTGCTTTGTAGCCACTGCGTACTATCAAGTTCCAATTGCCGTGTGATCTGCTGGAGCAAAACACAGAATTTGTAATCGACTGAGTTTTGCTTGCTCTTTACTATTACAAACAATTGCACTATGCCAGTAACAGGCATTTGGTTACATAACAAAACCAGGGTATTCCTGACAATGAACAAGCACAACGGACAGGGTATGTTTTATATATTCCAAAACCAAACTCACCTCAACAATAGCTTCATTTTCCTCATAGTCTGGGAAATGCAACAGAGATATAAAAAATACAGTGAATACCACGTGCCATTTCACAGTATGGTTGTACAATTAAAGTTAATAAATTAAATATTTAATAAAATGTATAGAAATTTACATTTGATTTACATTTAATTAAAGAAACCTTGTTACCTGTCGTGTGAATAGGCGAAAGCTGGAATTTATAGAGAAAATCGCTGTCAGAAATTTCCACTTCATATGCAGAGCAGGGTGCAACATCATAAGTAGGGCTTCCTGCATCTTGAAAGAAAAGGCAAAAAAAAAAGAGTTTTATTAGGTTGTTCAAAAATGAAATTTAACATAACTACAAACTAGAAAAAAAACAAAAACTTAGTTGCAGTTTCAGTAGAAGACTTTTATTACTAAGGTCACTTACTCAGATTTTCAGTGCTGTCTATGGTATTGTCCTGAGTGGTCCTGTCTTCCTGCTTTTGGGTGTAAGACTGCTCTCCTGTGGATGTCTCTTCAACATCCATTTTCTCTGCCTTCAGCTTTGATGCCTGGTGAAGCAAAAGTCCCATGCGTACATTTAGATCTCACTGTGTGATTGAGCACTCAACCATGCCTAGTTTTCATCCCTGTGCTGATGCTGCTGGCCCAAGCCGGCATGCACTTCTCACCTTCCTCTTCTTCCTGCAGTCTGCCATCTTTGGTGACTTCTTTCCTTTGTTCTTCTCCACCTGTAGCATGCGGTAGACACGCACTGCCTCGCAGCCTTTGTTGATACTTTTGTCCTTCACTTCCTCAATGTCAGGCAGGGAGTTCATGGCACAACGGAAATTGGCCTTCCATGTTTTGGGGTCCGGATCATGGACACCTGGCTTGAATTTCCCTGCAAGCATAGGTGGAGAAGCATTATAGTTAAAAAAACAAACAAGGATGTTGTGATCACATTCTTGTGGTGTGGGGCGGGGGGAGAGAAAGAGAGAGAGGTTGGTAATTGTTTATTTGTTGCAGTCTTGTTGTTATTAGAGTGCCTCCTCACCTGTATGGATGGCCCATTGTTTAAACAAGCAGGCGTCTTTATCCATCTCCCAGCCATGGCGGGCGGCATGTTTCCAAGGAATGGAGAACATTTTTTTCTCCTAAAAACAGCAACAAAGTGGATTAAACTTTGACCACTACTCTATTACTACTCATAGGCAACATGTTTGACAATTGGTAACATATTTTTCTAAAATCACAACCCTATGCAGCATAATAATAATCATCATCATCATAATAATCATAATAATTAAAGTACTTAATGAAAGCTGTTCTTCTCACCTTATCCACCCAGACAAGTCCGGCAATTGTATTGGATTCTATTTTATCCTCCAGCCAAGGTCGCATACGCATTCTAGACACAGGCATGGTTCCTAAATCAAAAGGAGAGACATTTAACTCACTTGGTACTTTGACCGTATAATGCCTTGCAAACTTTGCTTATAACCTACAGGGCAAAGCGTAAGACCTAATAAGCAGGAAATACGCACTCCTTGTGAACCTTGCAACCTCGCATATATTTTATTCCAGAAAAGTATCTCACTACGATGCCATTCGTAGATTTCAGAGAGAACTGCATAATTTAATGTATTAAAGAATGCCATCGTTACAACCAATATACCGGCGCAAGTACAGTCAACATACAGTAATCGTTCTCGGGTTATTTTGATCGTGCTCAAAGGCTGCTCGAGCTTCCATTATCAGAGAAACGTTTTCAGTATAATCAATCTCTACATGTTAAATTACAGTAACAACTATGTAGTACGCAAAAATATAGGTCATATAACATAACCAGTATAACGTTCATAAATTTGTCACAAATCTTTTTTTTTGTTGAACAAAGCAACGATGTTACGGTATCCCATAGAAATACTTACAGAGTATTCGGGCTAGTCCAAAGAGTAGAATGAGAAATAGAGAGAAGCCGTTATTCCACTCGGTGTTAATACAAGTTGCTCTCGGGGAGAATTGTGAACTGCTTGTGACGTGTGGACTTTGCTTTTATAGAACATGAATAAGGGCGGGGGGGTTTTCCCAACGCAACAGTTGGCAACTGTCCGCGCATGATCAATTCAAAGGCAGTTCAAGCGCGCTCAAACTTAAGTCGACCGATTTCCGAGAAATCACGCCGTTGTGAGCTATGCGGTCTACATTGAGTCAATTTTATCTCCTGCATCTAATGCGCGTACACATTACTTCAGTAACGTAACTTTTATACGTTTGTTAAAATATAAATTCATTTATTACGCACTTCCTTTCTCACCAAAATAAAAACGTGGGGAGAACTGTCATGCATTAAAACTCCAAAAAGATAAGTAAATCATGTTTTAAACATTATTGTTCATATATTCAAACATACAGAATCAAACACACTAATACACCTTTAATTTTCAATTGTACTCAAAACTATCCTTAAGTGAATTTTCGTAATGCGCTCTATGCACAATGCGGAACTTGTAAACATAAAGATCAAGTGAGAGTAAGAAAAGGGTGCTTTTCCGGGAAATGGATTATAATTTAGAGCTACCGATAGAGGGAGCTATTGAGTCGAAGTAGCCTGATTTTACTGTAAACCTAGTTATTTATTAGAAAAGGATGTTTCAACCGACGGGTTCATAATATCCTTATCATGAATTCCACACATAGCTCTACCTCCTTAGGCTTTAAACTAATACAACATTTACACGTAAGAACTTAGACCATTGATCACGGCAATACGGAAAGTAGGCTATGTCCAAGAGATTCTCAGACAGCTATATTTTAAAATCTAATCATAAAATAAATGTTAGTGGATCGAGTGAATAAATTATTGTAATGCATTATGTCGAATACATAACATTCGAGTTATAATTAAGTTTTTACAGCACAGCTGACGATCTCCAACTTATTACGCATTCCCGCTGTTTTACAGCTGGAGGCGCGGCAAAGAGGGTGGTGTTTTCCTACGGAATTTCTGCTCCGTAAACCACTGGGTTTTCCCAAGGTCTGTCCAGAAATATTCCAATTGGAATCTCGTGCTGTCAAACTGTTAAATAACTGCTGGGAAATTCAAAGTATGGTGTATTAACACAAGTGAAGTCCGTTACAACGCCCAACACTTTCCAACTCTTTCTACATTTTTCTAAATCGTAAAACCACCGCTCACAACCTTAAGGCACTAAAATTATTTTCATTCATTTGTTAGTAAAAAAGGCAGGCACATAATCAAATCATTTTTAAAGAACCACTTAAAATTCTTAAAACCCTTATCAAAATTTCATGTCAATATATCAAGGCCTTGCGACAGCATAAAATATGAACGCATATAATAAGTATATACATATAATACTTATAATGAGTGTTGTAGGATGGCCAAGTAATATTTGCCCTATGGTTTCTGAAGATAATTTAGATTTTCTAGCGTCGTGCATTATTGCATCATTACGTAAATTGAGAAAAACTAAATGATCACTTTCAACACTAAACTATTTATCATATGGATAAAATGTAATTCCATTTGACGACTTGTAAAACACCATTAAAGAACATTTCTTAAAAAAAAAGCAAAAAAAAAAAAAAAGCAACATGCTGGTGTTATCCTCATTCTCTGTTATTGCCTTTGTGAACTTACACAGTGGATAGGTCAGTCCTGATTAGGTCCAGCTGAGAGGAGCTTTGGCCCATTGTGTGTGTGTGTGTGTGTGTGTGTGTGTGTGTGTGTGTGTGTGTGTGTGCTAAATATGCAGCTAACCATCTGCTTGACAGCCTTGTGACACTGGAGCAGCAGCAAAGCCATAATAGTTGTGTTATGCACTTGCCTGTGCCTTTCTCCACACTGCTGTCAGACTGCAAGTCCCTTCCAGTCTTCTGTGAACATGCTCCTCCCATTCTCTGGGCCATTAGCTGCCCATTAGTCATGTTCTCACACCACAACACACATTCAGTGCACCTGCTGCTGGACTGTGGCCCATGACCTAATGACCTAATCTAACTTTGCTCCCACAGTTAAATGAACGGAACATGTTGATATTGCTAAGGGACGGATCTAGTTGTCCACATCTCACACTGCTGAAGCTGCTATGCTTCTCTAATATGACTAAACCTGACAGATCAGGACAGACAATGTATTATTCCTACATTTAAGGGTAACATTACCGGTTGAAGTCACTTTTGGAAGGGTAACATGAAAGCATACATGACATATGTATACCTGATACAGTACCAACTGTCAGCCAACTGAAACCTCACCCATCTAAGTTAATATCCTACCATATTTAAACACACATCTACTTGTTGCGATTCTAAACCAGGTTAACTGGAGAGCTTGTGAGGTATCATTTGTGAGATGTTCCCATGTTTGTTCAAGCATGACAGCATTACCCTGTCAAACAAACTGTCAAATTTTTTGTTTGTTTTTTTATTTTTTATTTTTAATAACCATTTATGTTCTATGCTTACATTAATGTTTGAGACAGCAATTAATGGATAATTCAATTTCGGTGCCCAGCACCATCGATGTTTTTAAACAAAACAGAGACTCTCATGTTAAAGCTTTAATTCAAGCTCATACACTTGTGTCCATAACAAGTGAACTGTTTATAGCCTTTTAAAATCCACAGCCCTTCCATTTTAAGGGAAGTATTTTGTAAAAGTGTCATTTCATCATTATTTAGAGTTGATTCTAGATGTGGTATCTGGACTCTGTTGCTATTGTCTCTTAACAGGAGACCAAAGTGGTGGCAATGCCAGTAAAGCAAAACACCATGAAGCTGCAAAATCAGAATACATCTATCAGAGACATAACCAACTTAGTTTTGTGAGCAAGAACACATTGGTCAGTTTAGCAATAGCAAAAGACATGGTATACCACAGAAACTGTAAATGACCATGAACAGCATAAAGAAGAAACTCTTGAATGGCCCAAGAAGAGCACTATCCAGGATCTTAAGATAAGATAAGATAAGATAAGAACATCACAATCTAGTCACTCAGTTTAGGACATCTTGCCAGTTCAAACAGAGTGGACACATGCACCCTTAGATTTTTTTAGGCTTGTGTATTAAATCATTAAATGAGCAATAACTGATTTGTACAATGCTTCTTCATCACTCTATGAGACAGCGTCATCACTACATCTGATTGTGCAAAATCTCACAAGGGCATGTAGGATCTTATTCAGTCCATGCAGTCAATGTGCCTAAGTTCAGTCAAAAGTGAACAGTCTATATTATTTTCAGACTATTTTTCTCAAACTGAAGTAGCTTTAAAGATCTTTATTTAACACATTACTATTTTATCATTTATTTTGCTAAAATTGTTGCGTATGTAGGCTATTTGCAATTTGTATCAACCTATCTCTCTGTGGAGCATACAATGTAACACCAGTCGCCCTGTCACCCAGGAAAACAAATAGTGGGTGACCTCCATAAAGAAGATGGATGAATGACTGCTCTGGAAATCTGCAGGTTCTGATATTTGTCTGTCTATGTTGTTGCCCTTGTGACCTTCTAAAACTTAAACAAATGGAACATAAAAACCATGTATGACTATGTATGTGACAAATAAAACTCTGAAACTTGAAACATACAAATTACAGGGAAAATGACCATGATGTGGTATGCTATGTTATGGAAGATAGGAGGTCATCACAGTAACCAATTCTTAAGGTTAGTTAGTGAATACATAAACAAATGAAAGGATTGGATGAAAGGATCAAATGAAAGGATTGTTTACTAAACAGGACATTTTTCAAATAGCCGAGGGCTTTTGTAAAGTTATCCTCTCGCGCAGATTGCTATGTGGGTGTCATGTATTTTAGCCAAAGCTATACAGAAATTTTAAATTCTGATGCAATAAATTTCAAGACCCCTCAAAATTAAAAGGCAAGTGCTTCGGTTAAGGACCGGAGGTTGTATATATGTTCAAGGTTAATTATCCAACCAGAAACAGACCCATGTACCACGTGACAAGGTGTGACTGACTGACTGACAGACAGACAGACAGACAGACAGACAGACCCCTTTTTCCGTAAGGGGGATTCATTGAACGCCGACGGTGATAATACAAGTTAGCTGTAGAGTAGGTCAAGTTAACAACGTCATTAAAACCGAAACATTATATAAAAGGAATAAAACTCTGAAAGTACATTATATGTAGCCTACACGATAGGAATTTTAACCCGACAATACAATACTTGCAAGCTTGAATAGATATAAATAGCATTTATTTGTCCGATTTGTCCTTTTGTTGTCAGGCTTTTGTTGCTATGTTTTATGCATTATTATTTTGTTATAAACCTAATTAAAATCATTAACGTATCGTATTAGCACGAAGGCTATATTTCCCAATCTAATGCGTAATCTCAGTTTTAACCTTGCGCATTATCCTCTAGGTTGGTTATCCTAAAGGTTCAGTCTCCATTGGTCAAGACCGTCACGCTAAAATTCATTGACAGAACTGTCATCTTTTTTTAACGAATTAAATAACCTTAACAGGGTGGACAGGACTACAGTAATGACACCAGAACGACCGTTAGGAAAGCCCAACTGACCAGCTCGCGTTACCCGTCTAAACTGTTAGATAGTCGCTGCAGTCGATGCTGCATTTTACCTTCTTGGGCTAAGGGTTGTATGCTGCGACAGCATTTTCAATGAGAAAGACATGCTTGCTTTTGCTCTAGTTGCGGGTTCTCTCTGGATCGTACTAGGTGAGTGAAATATTTCACAGAATTTGTTCGTTCTAGTTTATGTGATGTGTATGTCTGTGAATTGACTGGTACGCCGCTGTCGTGGGTAACACGTCCGTTTTACAATATGCATCTTGTGTCGAGATTTGTAGTGGTAACTAAGAAGATTAGGGGTGTCCTGAATAATAGGCCTACATTGCTTCCTTTAAAGGTTATCGCATAATGCTGAACTGCACGGCAAAGTCTTCACTAATGAATTGACACACTGTTAATATAACTGCGCAAAAATGAGCACTGTATGTATTTAATAAAACACTGGCGATTTTAAATACATACAATACGTATTTTGAAAACAATCTGTTTAGTAGGTTACCGAATGTTCGTAATGTGGTGTCATAAACGTATTAATTAACCTATTAAATATGTTTCACGACGAACATTATGGGGACACGACCACTGATGTTATATTTAATACATCGTGATTTATTGAACGAACTGGGTAAAACGACATTGAATAAAGGCTATACTTGTAAGCAGACGTTGTTTCTAGGGGTATTCGAAATTGCACAAATATCAAAAATGATGTAGCAATGAAGTAGAGGTCCGCTCTAATTTATTAAAGGACCACATAAATGGACTTGGAAGACGTGCATGTCAAGAAGAATATCGATGTGGGGTTCACCATCAGATGTATGCATATACATACTTAATTGTGAAATAGCACGTTTTTCATTTGCGTTAAACTGCATGCCGGTGTGGAAGTGGTAGAGACCTGTTCTGCTACGTCAGGGGCGGGTGACGTGTTTCTCAATGCGCTATCGCTGCCGCGCCTGATTGGAAGGAGCTGTCCAGCGAGGAGGGTACTGAAATAATACGACAGGTCTGTGTAAATGCAGATTTCATACGCTCCGTTATCATGCAAGCACACGGCGTTTTGCCAGAAGTTAAAATTCTCTCGTGAGTCTGTGCATCGCTGGTATAGCATGTTTGATGGTCCTGCACTGACAAATGGCAAAAAGGCGCTGTACAGTTTAACGTGTTTAATGAGTACCTGACTCTCTATGTGACGCTAAAATTCATCAATTATGTAAACTGTCAAGTAGAACCAGAGACAGAGGTAAACCTATTCTTTTTCCCCTCCTCAATAATTAAGAGCTCAAGACTCGTATAACCCACCCAACACTGACTCTCACAAAGCGTGTAAGACAAATGTCTCTGGAGTTTGATTAATTGTGGGCCTAGTGTCCTACCTATGCCTTTTTCGGTCAGTGTTCAGATGCTGGTTATAATGGCCACAGAAAACTGGTCGCGCTTGAGTATGAGGCCCACAGGACCATCCATTTACATATGAATGCTTTTAAGTTTTCTGAAACCATACTTATAAAACATGAGTTAACTTATCACATTTCATTATTAATACACCAGTAATAATTAATTATTATACACCAGTATGAGGAAAAGATGGTCACATTCAGAACTTATCCTAAAATCACCAAAACACTATAAGTTGCTACACTATAAGGTGAATGTGTGTGCACTTGAAGATGGTCTATTGTTTAGTTGGCAGTACCAAACCAAAGCTGCTCATTAAGGCAAATTAACAATGCATTTAATCATTTTATGTTAGTGTAGATATTGTGTTGAGTGACAAACTGCCTTTTGGCCAATGTACTCATCTAATGCTGTGTCACCTCATTATGTCCACCATCTTTCACACTTCCTGTGTTCCAATTCATAGAATGGTTTTATCTTGCTGCATGGATTCAGCAGTCTATGTATAATATACTTAATGTCTATGTAATATAACATCTGTTACAAGATGTTTCTAAGACCAAGATGCAAGGGCACAAAAGGTACAATAAAACATATCATTATGTATTTGTCTTTATTTTGTGTGGGTATCTTAGGTCTGAGTAAGTGTGTGGAGGTGTGTCATGCTCTGTAAACTAAGACCAGTGTATCATGTGCTCAAGGATAGAGAGAGCAGCATGGATTATGGAGTAGGAGGGGGAGGGGAAGTGGGTTGAGGCGGGGAGAGAGTTGCGTCTGCTGAGGGTGGTGTGATACGGTGTCCAGGCAGGCTCAAAGCAGTTGAAATTCATTTGCGTTTGCTGTGCTCTCCCCCATCTGCCATTCAGCACTCTTTATGTGCCATAATCTCCCAGAGGTAGGAGGCAATCGCAGGTTTTTCCTACGGTAATGTGTGATTTGCCTGCAGAGCTGACACACACATGCACACACTCCATCTGGCTCCACCTCTGTAAGTGCCTTTTATTTTCCTCTATTTGTAGTTTTTTTTGGTTCAGCTTTCCACTGTGTTTAAGTAAATTCTGTAAATTGGGTTTTTTACTTTCTGATGGAGTGTCAGCATAAGGGTCTATGCGATTGAGGGAAGTAATTTCAGAGAAGCTATGTGGAGAGGAGCTGCAGAGATAACAAAAGGATAACATGGAGGGGCTTTAAATAGGGGCGGGCACAGGTTGCTACAGCACATCCATGTTCTGGGCTAATAGGCTGTAATCCCAGTAGCTGTGGATATTAATTGCTTCCGTAACATTGGAAGTGGGGAGAAGGGGCAGGGCAAGGAAGGTGGAACAGTCATGACCATCATCCCCATGGAGACGACAGCAACCAGTCCTCTCTATTCACATTCAGCCTGCTTCTGGGTCACTGAGGCCTTAGTGAAACTGCATAAGGAAAAAGGGAACAAGGATCAGGCTAACACAGTGGCTTGGTGGTTAACACATTTGCCTCTCAGTGCTAGGGTCTTGGGTCTGAGTCCCTATCTGGGTGGAGTCTTCATGTTCTCTCTGTGTCTATGTGAGTTTTCTTGGAGGTTAGTTGGTTAGAATCCCCCAGGGGGCTGTGGTTTTCCTGTCCTCCAGGGGGCTGTGGTACACTGTGTGCAAATTGGCTGCCGTTTGTCATTGCTGTTTCTGTGATTTGAGTGTAAAAGCTGATATCAGTCTGTAAAGTGAGTTTGAGAAATGCTATATAAAATGCTATATGCTATAAATATGACTAATAATAATAAAGATTAAGGGAATTTGATGAAGCTCAAGGAGCATCTGAAGGGGAAAACATGTGGCTGAGGAGTGTTATAATCAACCAAGTCACACTAGCCACACGGAAAACCTCACCAATCCTGTTGCCCTGTAGTAACCCCAGAGCCCAGCTAATTGCAACAGCACTGCAGAGGCTGAGTTCTCATTGGGCAGCTGTGCAGTTGGCCGTCTCTGGTGTGAAGCACTTGTAAGTGAATAACCAAAATGAATCAAATTTATTCCTTTTTTTCTGCCACTGTGAATGTGTTTGTTTAATGTGCTTGAGGATTTCTACTATTGTTATGATATCTTAACTTTATGATGTAAATAGTCTTTCAAACACATTATTTAAAACATCTTTACACTACATAAAAATTTTACACTAGATATTTCTGACTTTCATATAGGTTGTACCTTTCTATGATTTTATATCTAACATAAATGTTTCTGAAAATATATAAATGTTTTACACACATACATGTACAAATATATAAACATGCACCTAGGGCAGGTAAGATTAGTATAAAACCAAGAGGCAGATAGGATAGGATAGGGGAGGACAAATAACATGGCAAGAGTGCAGAGAATATGATCGTGGTAGAATACTAATAACAGACGCAGTCACATGCAGATAATTTTTTTCAGTAAGGTATAGACAATTTACAAGACAATGTTCAAGGAAGTGGTCATCTAAGTGGATGATGGGGAACTTCCTATCCATATATTATTTCAAAGACATAATTGGAAGTGTATATGATCTTAGTTTTTACCTGTCATCTCCGGAGTTCAGATCCTAAGAAATCCATGCCCTGTTCATACATCTTAATGTACCTCCCAATGATACTATGACACATTCTTACTGGCAAGTATCTAATGTTATGACCACTCACTTCCCTTAGGGGAAACCTTTCTATCCAGTTCCTAATTCGCATAAACATGCTGATGAGTGTATGTTTTCAGTTTTCACCTCAAAGTTATGCAATCACTGTCAGTTACACCAGGAAACTTCCAGGCCATTATGTCATGAAACTGTGGGGCTAATCTCTCATTTTTATTCTTTTTTTTTTTTTTTTGTATGCTACCATGAGTTTTGTATTCCAACTTGAGTTCCCAACTTGAGTATCACGTATCACTTGTGAAGCACCATTGTGACTTAGTACCTGATGTATTTTTCCCAGTAGCACCACCTAGTGGAGGATTAACTGCTTGTTAACCATGAGTGCGTGAGTGAGCTACAATCTAGTTCCATGAAGTGTATCTAAAAATCAATGACTCATATCCACATAATTCCAAATTTTACAGACATTTGGTGAAAATATTTAAGATGTTTTGAAGAGAAAATCAATCAGAAAAGCTCCTATCCATTCTTTTTGATCTTGTTTTCATAGAAGTCCTAGTTTATCAAAACTTATCACTGATTGTGATTCAATTTATTTATGTTTATTTATGTTTTTCATTGTTTTGTGATTCTGAGAATGCTCAATGTATGTGGCTCTCTGCTGATTAGGGCATGAGAAGAAAAATTAAATACCATTATGAAAACTGTGATACAAGCAGTTTTGGTGACCAGACCTTTTACCCAATGGGCTTTGTCAGTTGTAGTCATAAGCAGACTTTTCTCTTCCCCATAGTTAGCACTCCTAATACATTGTCAGTTGTTTGGTGTTCATTAGAATACATAAAGAGTAAGCAGTCCCTCACTGTGACCCATGTTATCAGTAAGTTGCTGCAAACATAGATGAAACTATTTTTTTCCATAATGCCTGTAATCTGCTCTCTGTAAGGTAAAAATGTGTTGCATAAAATTAAACATTGTTTAATTCTGTTGTATCAGGTCACATTTTGGAATTTTGACCATGTCATGTGTCATGTGTGTATGCACTGCTATGTCTGGAGACAATACAATCTAATATTTGGAACTTGTAATGTTTTGTAAAAATATTATGCAAATACTTACAATTTCCAGTTGATATTTAAAATTTAGGTTCTGAGCAGAGAAACCCAAGATTATCATAAAATTCATTCTCATTATCTTTATCATTTTAAACTAAATATTTACACCAAACAAAGAACATCTTGTGTCCCCCACCTGCTGATGACATATTTAGTTTGAAGACTAACCTGGGAATTAGAATACATAAATACATGTGTCACTGAGTAAAGAGAATACATAGAATACATGTGTCACTGAGTAAAGGTAGAAGAGAGCTATTTTTATCACAGAAACAGAGAAAATGAGCGAGTGAGTGAGCAAGAGATAGTGAGTCAGTGAGTCAGAGAATGAGTGCATGAGTGTGGGGGAGAGGCAGAGCAAAAGGGCAAGAGAGAGAGAGAGAGAGAGAAATGCACACTAGAGGAAGTCAGCTTTCTGGTCCTCCCAGAGCTTAGAAACAATGCAACATAATGCTCTCATGTCTATACAATCAAACCATATTACCACATAGACTGCACATGCATGATCAGGCCTCATGATAGGCATAATACCTAATGAGTCACCGGGCTGTCATTCTGTGCTTCTGCTTCTGTTCATGCATGTGTCTGTGGGTGTGTGTAAAAGGCTTCATCCATGGAATATCCTGGTGCCACAAATAGCATAAAAACTGTTAAACTTTTCTGCCCTCTTACGCTGTGGAGATGAGTGACAGGTGGCGCAGAGCATTGGTACATTGAATTATTACATTGTAATAGCATTAGACATTAGGATTGCATGTCCCAATAAACACCTGGTAGTAGCATATTGTTATAGCATATAATAAAAACATTTTGTGGTATAAAGGCCCATATCTTTGATCCTTAGGGTACCATATTTAAGATTAGTCTCTGGCTAAATGACACTATTATTAGAATGTTTCTGCTTGTGTGCACTGTACCTATTCCACCCAGCCAGATGAGAATCAGGCTTCATTGTAGGAAACTGGTCTTTTGTGATTAGGAGAATAATCAGTGAGGCCTGGTTCTTTGCTTTCATAACAGGTGCACCCTTTGATCTTTTGATTGCTTGTTCACAGCTGCAAGCTGGCTGATAGAACTGAATATCCGAATTGGCCATGTACCTGCTGGCCATTAAAGTTATTTGACTGGTATATTGTTTAAGATCTTCTTTGCCTCTTTTCTGTTTTTCATTGCCTCAGCATATATTTTTGCAGGTGGTATTTTTGGGCTGTTAAAAAATGAATTCAACGTCTCTTAAAATTCCTGCATTGTAGCCTATCAAAAATCTGCAACCATGTGGATGTTGTGTAAAAATTATTTGTGTACCTTATACATTTTGGCTGCTGGTCTCTCTATCTCTCTGTGTCTGTGTGTTTGTGTGTGTGTGTGTGTGTGTGTGTGTGTGTGTGTGTGTGTGTGTGTGTGTGTGTGTGTGTGTGTGTGTGTGTGTGTGTGTGTGTGTTTGTATGTGTGTGAGAGAGAGAGAGAGAGAGAGAGAGAGAGAGAGTTGCGATTCATTTAACTTATAAACAGTAAATTCCTTGATGATCAACTTCACTACAGTGTCAAGAGAGTGATATTATTGGCCCAGTTATTATTTACTTATTGGTCAATTTATTTATTATTTATTTATTATCTATTTTTATTAACCCGATAAAGTGTTTTCAGCCATGCATCCATTGGCGAGGTGTTCATAAAAAAAATCAGGTGCTACTTCCTCGTTTGTAATGGAAGACAACAAAACTAAAGCGACAGTTCTTTATGGTCCTATTATGGCCATCTGCTGGTTATGTCGTTTGTTGTTTTGTTACTTCAGGAAGCACACAGCCCACTCGGTTTGGGTGTGTGTGAGAGAAAGAGACAGAGAGACAATGTGAGCATATGCACATTTTTAAAGGTACTGATATAGAGACTTAATTTAGTATGAAAAAGCCATCTTCCAACATTCACATCTTTCTTCTACTTTGTTAGCATCCTTGTTTTGTGTTCTCCAAATAAAACCTGTTTTCTTTTTTATTATTTGCATATCAACCCTGCTTTCAGTGTTATTATACAGCTATTTAGGTATAAACATATATAAACAGATGGCACTTAAGCATTGATATACCATTTCTCTCTCTCTCTCTCTCTCTCTCTCTCTCTCTCTCTCTCTCTCTCTCTCTCTCTCTCACACACTCTCTCTCGGTCAGAGCTGAGTTCAACGCTGATGGAGAGGATCCGGGCTCAGGAGCTGCTGCTTGGCCTGCAGCTGCCAGAGCTGGGCCAGCTGGGCCAGCTTGTCCGCTCACTACCTGCCTCTACACTGGTGGGCCTGGGCGCTCTGGCTGCGATGCTGGCCTACTGGCTGGCCATGCGGCCCCGCGCCATCACACCCCCCTGCGACCTACGCCACCAATCAGAACAAGTCGAGGTAGGCCAGTTGCACCATGCACCATCAGGATGTTTTAACCAGTTTTCTTAAAGGCGCTGAGAACAGGGATGTGGAAGTTTGGAATAGGAAAGCTCCCCTGATGGTGCATGGTTGGGATCGCTTGGTAAGGACATTTCTGAATACCTGCTTAATATCAGTCATGCTCCAAATAATTTGGTGGGCTTAGGAAACTAGCCCAAGCACCTTTGAGTATAAGTGAATAAAAAAAGATTGTTGAATTAGCTTAATTTCCAAAATGTTGTTCCTAAGTCTGTGTATCTAAGTCTGTGTTAGATTTTGAGAACAAGTTGTCACCTTTATGCTTAAGCGTAGAAAGAATGCTCATGATTTTATATGCTCATGATTTTAGTCTCAATGCATCCAGCTGTGTAATCATAGTAAATGTGACAGCAGTACTCTCAGAGCAAGAGATCATACTTTTGTAGAGTTTTCCATTCTCCACAGAGATTCATTTACATTAAGCCTCTTGTAGATAGGCTTCAACAGGGCTGTGTCATATGTAACATGTATAACACATGTATGTTATAATGTTCTAAAGTAACAGTGTGACATTCAACACATATTTGTCTGCCACATTTCCCTTCATAGACTAATGTAACTGAATAACAATAACTTTTACAAAAAGAAATACACAACCACCCTAGCTTCAAGTATGTATGTGTGCACATCATTTGCATACGGTGTGACATCGCTTCCTCAACTTTTGTCCTTAAGCCTCCCCACCCATGTCCTGAGCTGACACAGACGATCCTTATTATACCTGTTGGCATGTCCTAAGTTGACACAAGATGCCTATAATATTTGTACAGTACTTTGTTTTATTGCTGTGCATGTGTAACAATGAGGCTGTAGCAATGTTGCCATAGGCCAGTAAGCAGGATGTGTGTGTGTGTGTGTGTGTGTGTGTGTGTGTGTGTGTGTGTGTGTGTGTATAAATATCTATTATTAATTATTTATTATTATTATTATTATTATTATTATTATTATTATTATTATTATTATTAAGTCCATATCTGAGGATGGGCAGGAGGAGCACTGGAAAAAAAGGAATGCAAACCTAACAGAAGAAGGCTAGAAACAAACAAAAATGAAGGGACCACACTAAAAAAGTGCCAGTATTTTACCATTTTGATTCCTGTAAATGTAATGGTTAAACAGCCATATATTAAATACAGCTACAGATTACAGATTAAAGGGCAATGTGTCAACCTTGCTAACTGTTCGCACAGACATACACTCATTAAGATAAGTGAAGGAGCTCTGGCACTTTCATAAGGTTGTAAATAAGAAACAGATGGGAATGGTGAATATGTTGATATGTATATATATGTATATATATATATATATATATATATAAAGATTTTGCCCTCTGTGTTTTTTAAAAGGAGGGTGGCGGCTGCCGATCTATGCTGGGTGACAGTGCCAAGCTGCTCACACATTACCACGAAGATGCCAAAACCTTGTACGAGGCTTTCCAGCGAGGCCTCCACGTATCTGGTGAGTCCTGAGAAATCCAGGATAATATGCATGACTTAAAAGGCCTCTGTAGGTCATGAGAAATTGTTTTTGGGATATTTCTGTTCTTTAATCCAATTATTTATTACTAGGTGAGAAGCACCTTTCTTTATTACTAGGTTCTCTATTGCTACGTGCACCTTTCACATATGATCATGGTTTATGTGGCTTCAATTCATTTCTATATGAAAGCTAATCAAAATACCACAATCACTTAACAAAGTGTGTGCATGTTTACAAAAGCTGTGGGGTTTTGTGCTTATTAATACAAGGAGAAATGGTCAGGGTCAGTGAAATGCAAATATGTGTGAAAATCCTGTTGTCACAAGCACTGCAGGAGGTGGCACCACCCATCTCCAGGGCTTCATTTAGAAATCATTGACTTGGTCTTGCTTGACTTAACTCTGGTTTATGATATTGGCTCCTCAGGTAACGGTCCGTGTTTAGGGTCTCGTCTCCCCAACCAGCCTTATAAATGGCTGTCTTATAAAGAGGTGAGTGAGCATACAAAAGACAAACACAATTAGATTTGATTGCTTAAACATGCTAAGGTTATAGACATGACCCCAGTACTGGACAGGAAACAAGTTTTCCTACTATTAATGAAACAGGTTCAAATTCTGCTCAGTTAGGAGTCAGTGTGCCATTTGTATGTGCTGCAGATGAGTTAGCCTGAACTTGGTGAAGTATTGCATAAGTTCATGAAGGAGTTGGCAGAACAATTTGGTAATCTGGTAAAGTGTAGCTAAATGTTAGGTTCTATAAGTAATTATCAGTAATTCATAATTTATAAGAATGTATGTACTCCAAAGGTATTTTATATTCCTCTTTTTTGCACTATATACTACACTATATATGCAGCACTTTTTTTTTTTTAATCTAGGATTTAGCAATGGATGTTTTTTGTATTGTGTATAATGTATGATTTCTTTTTATTATAGGGTATACATTTTAAAGTATATGAGTCAGAGTGCAAGTAAGACGAGTACTGCTACCTCTTTCTTAGAAAAGGCAAAAACAGAAAGCACTTCTTGCATTTAACATCGATGTTATACAGTGTGTATTGGATCTCTGCTGGTCTGCATTTAATGTATGTTATACAGTGTGTATTGATTTCTGCTGATCTGAGTTTAATGTACATTATACAATGTGTATTGGATCTCTGCTGGTCTGCTGTTGACCCCAATTCTAGCACATTTCAGTTTGCTTAGCAGATGAAATGGCTTCTTGCTCATTGGCCCATCCCATGGTTTCCCACTCTACCTGCAGGTCACGACCCGAGCAGAACATCTGGGGTCCGGTTTACTGTCTCAGGGCTGCCTACCCAATCAAGACCAATTCATCGGTGTGTTTGCACAGAACAGGCCAGAGGTGAGAGGTCTCTAGTCATAGGAGTGCAGTGTGAACAATGTTTGCAATGTTTGCCAAAAGAAATTAACAAAAGACTGCTTCTGTTTTCCTTTCTCTTTCTCTGGCATGTTAGTGGATAATATCCGAGCTTGCGTGTTACACCTACTCTATGGTGGTGGTACCACTTTATGACACACTTGGGCCTAATGCTATTCGATACATTATCAACATTGGTAAGAATATTTGCTATTATCTTATTATCTATTTATTAATGCATCAAACCCTTAAAACACATGAAAAGTATAAAAGAGATGTTCAAGGCAAATGTAAACAACAATGAGAGGGTGAAAAGTTGTAGCAGAGCCTCCCAATTCTGACATCCCTGTTTCCTGCCACCTATCCCAGCTGGCTGGATTTGAGGGACTTCTTTTTATTAACAATTCTTCAGTGTACACATCACTAAAATGGGCCAAATGAGACCCTGCTGTGTGTCTCCTTAGCGGATATCTCTACGGTGATCTGCGATAAGCCTGAGAAGGCAGAGGTGCTGCTGGGAAACGTGGAGAGACAGGAGACGCCTGGCCTGAAGACAATCATCCTCATGGACCCTTTTGGCCCGGAGCTCATGGAGCATGGCGAAAACTGCGGCGTCCACATTCAGGCCATGAAAGACGTTGAGGTACAGTAAAAGCCACAGACAGTGCCAGATGAATGACTGTAGCAGATTTAAATCCTCCATTTTAGGTTGTCTCACACTGTGCATGCAACAGACTGTACGGATGACTTTCGATTTTTGGATCTTTCGTAGCAAACCTTTGACTACTCTGATAGGTTTGAGAGTAAAAATGCATAACAACTATGAGCCTAAATGTTCTTGATGCAGATAAGCATGTAAAAGCCTGTATGCCTGTAAATTATATCACGTGTGCGTGGGTGTGTGTATGTATGTGTGTGTACATAAATACTTAAGTTCTGTAGCTGTTCTTTGGAAGTGTATCTAGCAAGGTTTGCATGCAGGACAAACCATAAAAGAACTACAAAGTTATGCATGATAAAATGAAACATGCCTTTACATTTACTAAAGATGGCACTGGAAAATAATGCTGCTAAAAGCTATTATCTAAACCAGTTCCACACTTAGATCGCCCCTCTTGGATAGCAGTCTTGTTGTGTTAATTGCTTTACCTACTGTTTCCATAGTTAAAATTCCATGATGAATATTTTATCTTACTCCCTGTACAGATTGTCACCATTGAGATGGTAATGCAAAAATGTTATCTGTTTATATGGCTTTGTTATCTTCAGGCCTTAGGTCGAGAGCATTACAGAAAACCAATGGTGAGTAATAGTGAATGCATCACGACCCAGGTGTGAATGCTTTTTCTGATCAGACTTTTATTTGTAATTGTAATTGTATGGCACATCCACAATTTTTCTGATATTCTGAGCAGTGGTTTCTGGGGACACATATTATAATTGGCCCTAATCACAGAACAATTTATGAAATAATTACCCTGATATTATTAAGGACTAAGAATGTGTAAATACAATGAAGTCAGTTAGCTTGAGACTCACGAGTTTATGGCATCATTTAAGGTTAGGAAAAAACTGAAAATGAATAGTCTTGTCCTCTGTCTAATGCTGTAGAGGTTTGTGGGTGAAATTCTTGTTGGAAAGCTCCTGTAAGCACTCAGATAGGGAGCTGCTCTTCCACGTTCAACAAACCCAAAGCTGAAAGCGGAAAGCCGTCTGAGTCATTGTTGAAGGCACGGGTCCAAAGGCCCTTGCATCGTGTAATCGGCTCACTTCCTTGAGAGCTTCCATCCAACTGACTTCCTTTTCAATAGAGCACATCCAGCATAGCTGTAACATGGCAGCTAGTAAATAGAAAACTTTAAGAGCTAAGTCTGAATCCAGCTTACCTGTCCAATAGTACAACAGCTATTGACAAAAAAAAAGAGACTCCATCAATTTTTACTGAGTAAATCACAAATCACTTGATCATTTATAAATATTATTTTTGCTTACCTTATTCTCTATTATACTACGCTGTCATCAAATGTAGGCATAAAACCCACCTTTTCAAGCAGTACTTGACTGACCCATGATGACCATTCCTTCACCTTTTTTCCCTCTCTGACAGGGTTCTAGCTTAATGGTATCCTTATACATAGGCCTAATACACTAGTATAAAGATTTCTTCCATGGAGACAACTAAACACTATTGTAAGTCACTCTAGACAAGAGCATCTGCTAAATGCTATAAATGTAAACGTTAATTTTAAATATGCATTTTTAACCATACATGTCCTTTATTATGGGGAAAGTACAAATCCCTACTGCAGGGAAAGTGCTGAGCAGCCGCAGTAACGCCAGTCACGCCAGTCATGCCAGTCACTCTAGTCACGCTGTGTTTTATATATGTTCGTTTATATGTGCTTTTTTCATTCGCTGTTTGCTAGTAAATTATATCATCATGTTTGTTCACACAGCCTCCTCGACCAGAAGACCTTTCCATTGTCTGTTTCACCAGCGGTACAACAGGTGAGCCAGCTTTTGTATAGTAGCCTGGGACAGACAAGCCATATTCTTCCCTTGTCAGTATACAGCAGCTGGTGTGATTAAGGAAGTGAGAATGTGACCTTTTGTTTCTGGATTCTTCCAGGCATATATCTTTTATCACATTGGAATAATTTTAATATCTGTGTATGTTCAACCCACTAAACGTAAGAATAAGAGCTGAGATGAGCAGGCTTATTGTGATTACTATTCTTTCTATTATTTGAAGGGATGTTATTATTTTGGTCATTATAATGGATGAAGCAATGTTTCTTTCACTATGGGTGACCTCTTTAATTGTTGCTTTCCTGCATTGTGTCCTGCTGCATTGTGTCTACTTCGAGGGCTGACACACACAAACACACAAGAACAACATCTCGTGTCAAAATCACATGTCAGCTCATTGACATCATCACCTTCAAAGAGAATACTCTTTCTATGTAGGAATTGGCTGACGTTTGGCTCCCCTTTGAGATGAGCTAACCCAAAAGCTGTTGTCTCTCCTGGGTACTGCTCCCTGGCTTTAAGGGCCTTATTTTGAAACCTAGCCTGACTTGGCTTCTTGCCTTTCTCCCATCTTTATGAGATGCAAATCCAGGCACCAGGCAAGACGTGCACGGCACTTCAGTCCCTCTGTAAAGGAGCTATGAATTTTTGGTTTCCTCAGGAATCTTCTAAATGTCTGACTGACATAAGCAGGGAAGCAGATCATTTCCATCCCCACATGAGCCTGGCCTGATCAAAGTTACATAATCTAGTAATTACTTATACTTGGGAATGTTTGTTTATAACAAACAGGACATTTCATAGCTTTTTATGTCTAATGTAGTGATAAAATGCATGTGTGTTTGTGTGTTGTCCTTTCAGGAAATCCAAAGGGCGTGATGCTTACACACGGGAATGTTGTTGCTGATTTCTCCGGTTTTATAAAAGTAACTGATGTAAGTCAGACAGCCTGATAAACAATGTGAGAAGCAAGTTTGGCTCATTCTGATGGGCATTTAGGTGGTAGTGAGGGAAGATAAACATTTGTTTGAAGGAAAGAATACTTTGTTTACATATTTTTGGGTGACCCAGTTTAAGTACTGTCACTGTCTGTTGTGCATCTTTGCAGAAAGTCATCTTTCCAAATCAAGACGATGTCCTCATTTCCTTCCTGCCACTGGCCCACATGTTTGAGAGGCTCATTGAGGTAACCTGTGGCAAGATGTTAAGTATGTGTTTAAGGGTAGTGGGTATGAAACAAATAAATGGTCTTCTTCGATGACACAGATTTTTTGAGTACTCTCTTATTACCTTAGTCTTTAACTGAAGGCCTAGAGCCAATGAGAAGCAAATCCCCCACCACATACACACATATTTTTCACTGTTTGCGGCATAAAATTAATGTATAAAATTGAGTCATAAAAGTATAAATGAAAACTTGCAAAAGGGGGTGTTGATCATAAGCAAAGGTAACAGGTCATACACTCCATGGATACAGAACACACAAATACATGCACTATATATATATATATATATATATATATATATATATATATATATATGTAAACATTGATATATAAACCAAATGTAATTTACTAAGCCTAAACCAAAATGAAACATTAATCCTAATCTCAGTAAGCAAATAGAAATGTGTTTGCTCTTTTTATCTTTAATCTCTTTATCTATATTTGATGGGACTACCAAGTTACAGGTTACTCCAGCATTTCTCTGGTGTTTCTGAAGTTAAGACGTTTTTTGTCCTGTAGAAACTACATGAAAACAAGCTCACACACACACACACACACACACACACACACACACACACACACACACACACACAGAGCCCCCCCCCCCCCCCCACACACACACACGAATACCAGGAAACCGACTGACTTTTCACTTCCTGTAAAACTTTAACGTCCTCAAATGTTCCCACTACCACACGAGACCTTCCTGCTCCTGTTCTGGGCTAACAGAGCCAACATGGCCCAACTCAAATTGATAAGCGGCCATGCACAGATAGAAAGATTTTCCTCTACTATCACTAATGCTTTGAGAGAGCTGTTTTTCTTTAAACTAGACCTTGCTTATGATTAAATGTGTGTGTGTGTGTGTGTGTGTGTGTGTGTGTGTGTGTGTGTGTGTGTGTGTGTGTGTGTGTGTGTGTGTGTGTGTGTGTGTGTGTGCACACGTCTTTAGTCAGTGGTATACTGCCATGGTGGGAGGATCGGCTTTTTCCAGGGCGATATACGTCTCCTGTCAGAAGATATGAAAGCCCTTAGACCCACGATCTTCCCTGTGGTTCCTCGCCTTCTGAACCGCATGTACGACAAGGTGAGAGACAGGATGATGGGGCCCAAGCAGCACAGCCCTTGGAAACTGCAGCTGCCACCTCAGGTCCCTGGGTGCATGCTGTCAAAGCATGCTTGGTTCTGCCACCTCAGGTCCCTGGGTGCATGCTGTCAAAGCGTGCTTGGTTGGTGCAGACAGGAAGCGCTTCACAGCAGCATGTGTGAAACCAGCCAGTCTCTGTTCTCTGTGACCTGGTCATAGTCAGAGTCTTTGACACGTGCAAATTCCTGTGTCTTTTTGTTGTGCTAAGAAAACACTCAAAGTGAAAAAAAAACAAAAAACATGATCCAAACAAAACACACACAGAAATGGATGGATAGAAGGATGATCGTGGTTCTTTCTTGGTGTGTGTTCAGATCTTCAGTCAGGCCAATAACCCAATGAAGCGCTGGCTTCTCAACTTCGCCGCGAAAAGAAAAGGAGGTGAGGTCAGCAGCGGCATCATACGCAGTGACAGCATTTGGGACAAGATCTTCTTCAGCAAGATTCAGGTGTGTGCCAGTGTTTCCTTGTGTCTGTACTACATCCCGATTATGTAGATCTGAAGTGACTGCTTAGACAGTTAGCTGTGCAATTGTGAGTGGGTGTGCAGGTTTGAGCATGACCTAACTAAATGAGTGCTTTGTGGTGGGACTTGATTTGGGTGTGTTCATAGGCAAGTTTAGGCGGAAGGCTTCGCATGATCATAACAGGTGCCGCGCCCACCTCCCCAACTGTGCTCAGCTTCCTCAGAGCAGCTCTGGGCTGCCAGGTGAGCACGCACACACATACATACACACACACTCACACACACACACACACACACACACACACACACACACACACACACACACACACGCAGATATGCAGACATTTAGACATATATGGGCACACATATACCCACATGTGCATACACCAAAAACTCAAACGTACTATTGATCTTTATCTCGAACTTCCTCAAATTAATTTTCTTCCCTGTCCCATATGTGTATACTTCTGCCATGTGTGTGTGTGTATGTTGATTGAGCATAGGTGTATGAGGCCTATGGTCAGACGGAATGCACAGCTGGCTGCACATTCACCACCCCCGGTGACTGGACTTCAGGTAAACCTTGCTTGGAATTTCTCATGAAAAAAATAGCAGATGCACCATCCCCCACCACCCCCATGGATGTACTTGCTGAGAAGGCTCTTTTTTATGTGCCATGCTGGGGACCTTCTTTCACACAGTGGTGCAGTTCTGGTCTTACTGAGCTGAGCACAGCAGATGGCTGAGTTAAACAGTTCCTCTTTCAGAGGGTGAGAAAAAACCTTCTCACTACAGAAGACAATATGCTGTTGATGTTTACACAGCTATCTGCAAAATTGCACCACAGCCATACAAGCTTATTAGTGTCAGTACTCAGGTAATAAGAGGTATATATAAGATGGCAGCTGAGTTATCTACAAGATGGTTGCTTTCTTCAGCTAGAAAAGCTCAGGCAGTCCTGCCACATGGGTCAGAGGACAGTCATACTTCAGCCCTGTGACACAAGGCCAGTGTCATTACAAGACACTTTTTATACAGGTTTTTGATAGTTAAAAGTGTCCAGCAAGATGTTTGGTTACATATAATGGTCACCAGTGTTTCCTACTGGCCTCATGAAGAATGTTTTTCCCCTTTGTATATTGTGTAAATAGCTATATAGTATTTTCCTTAGAAACTGATATGTTATCTTTACATGTGAAGTTAGTAATAAATAATGTGCTTTACTGTGTTTTGTACAAAATTTTCAAGCTATGCTATAGCTATGCTATATATATATATATATTTATAGTTATGATCTTACATTAAACCTTTGCTTCAGAAATATGACAGAGATAACTAATAATAACAAATCACTTGTTCCCCCTTGTGGCCAACGTTGATGCAATATTTACAAATGTGTTTCGAAGTGAATGTAATTGATTTTCTGATATATGTAGTTGGATATGTATATATATATACACACACACACACACACACACACACACACACACACATCGTTTGGGGCACTATGTTTTTCTGATAATATGTTCTTATTCTTTTCTCTTTGGTTTATAGGGCATGTGGGTGCACCCCTGCCCTGCAACCTCATTAAACTTGCGGATGTGCCAGAGAAGAACTATTTTGCTTCAAAAGGAGAAGGGGAGGTATGTCACAATGTCATACCAATAACTTGAAATACCTCAGATCTCAAATCATTTGCACTTGTTCTGGACTGAACCTGAAAAAACAGATAAGCAACTCACTTAACATTTGCATTAGCACATTCAACATATGCTCACCTTTTTTGTCTTCATTTGACATTTTGCACTCTGGGATAATCCAGGGATAATATATTTTCATTTATATTTTATATTTAATTTTTCTCAGAAACATTCTTCTTGAATTGCAGGTGTGCGTAAAAGGTGCAAATGTTTTTAAGGGCTATCTGAAAGACCCGGTTAAGACAGCAGAGACCCTGGATTCTGATGGGTGGCTCCACACAGGAGACATTGGAAAATGGTTACCTGTATGTTTGTTTTACAAGATGCTTTTCATATCAGTTGTGATAGTTACACATCATTAATGTACCAACTCTTGAGCATCACATTATATTTTGCTTTAAACCAAGATGGAAATAATTTATCATTTAATGTTTATCTTATATCTTGGCACTTTGTAACATGCACTTCCCTGTGTCTGTGTTCATTCACTTTTCACTTCTACATTCTCTTACCAGAGTAGAAGTGATTTAAATGTTTATTTGTCCTGACAGTCTTGCATTATGACAATGAGACATTGCTAACTTCCTAAGCTGCATTCCAAATTAACTGTTCTCGTCGTCCTATGACAGAATGGCACACTAAAAATCATAGATAGGAAGAAGCACATCTTTAAGCTGGCCCAGGGTGAGTACATTTCTCCTGAGAAGATTGAGAACATCTACATCCGCAGCGAGCCTGTGGCCCAGCTCTACGTTCATGGAGATAGCCTGCAGGTTGGCGCTCTCTGTCAGAAGTAGTAGCCATTATCGTAATATCAGAATCTGAGCAGGCTGTATTTGCCATCATAAAGGTAATTTTGGTGTTGCTTCAATTTCTTTCCCAACAGTCTTGTTTAATTGGGATAGTGGTTCCAGATCCTGAAGTGATGCCCTCATGGGCACAGAAAAAGGGCATTGGTGGATGCTATGATGACCTGTGTAAAAATGTGGTAAGTGCTATGCAAAACATGTGTGACACGTCATGTGCGTTCTTCTGTGTTTCATTTCATGCTATAACAGATGTTTCTAGTAACATCCTTTCTACACTTGTTTGTAAAGGAGTTAAAGAAAGCCATCTTGGATGACATGGTTCGCTTGGGCAAAGCCAGTGGCCTCCATTCATTTGAGCAGGTGAATGTGTAACTGAAAAGCCTTGCCATTGTGTGCATGAGATTGTTGTGTTCTCATAGCTAAAAAAAAAAGTACAAAAGAATCTCATAAAAATGTGTAATTTTATCTACAGGTAAAGGATATTTACATTCATAGTGAGATGTTTTCCATAGAAAATGGATTGTTGACCCCCACGTTAAAAGCCAAGCGGTCAGAGCTGAAGGAATATTTCAAGCTGGAGATCGAACAGCTGTACAACAACATCTCAATGTAAACGTTTTCTCATCACCAAACAAAGGCAGAGGACTTTTTTGTAGTGACATTGGCGATAATTATCCGTTTGTCCTTAAAAGTCCCTCATCCAAACCCCTAGCTGACACAAAGCATGCAGAATGAGCCATACATTTTGAGATGGAACACACACTCAGTTGCTTGGACGGTCATCAAAAGTCGTTGTGCCTTTGAGAAAAGTGGCATAGCTACAACCAAAACTGTCCCCCCAACAAAAGCAGTAGCTGCCCCAACTAGCATGCTTGTTTCCTTCATTTTTTTTTTGTTACAGACTGAACATGCATTGCAAATTTACCTTTCATCTTTGTGTTTTTGTATACTGTTGCAGGTGAAACTTTTGTTAGGGTAAAAAACAAAAAACAAAACAAAAAAAAACCCCAAAACAAAAGACAATGCATGTTGTGTGCCCGACACTCACTGGGACAGTTCTTGCTTGAGATTCCCAGGTTTTACAGGCCATCAAAAGACACACAAACATACATATAAGGCACATAAACACACAGAGCAACCACTGGTCACAAGATAAATTGCTTTAATGCTAGATAGCTAGATAGCTATGGTCTATTACATTTGTTCACTCTAAACAAGTGAGCATGCCATTGACTTAGAGATTTGGAACTGTCAAATGTTTGGCTTTTCAGTTTCTTTCCATTCCAAAGTTTAAAAAGATAGTGTACATACTGATGAAAACTAGATGTAAACATTAAAGTGATGGTTTGAATGGATTTTTGCGTGTAGTGAAAAAAAGTATAATCAACTGTTGAATGAATCAGTACTATATCTTTGTATTTAAGGGGGTATGGATGGGGACAAAATAAAAAGAAACTGCTAAGGTTTTAACTGTCTCATTTTTAAAATGTATTCCGTTTTCTGAAGTAATGCAGAAAGTCAGATCAACATATAAGATGTGTACAATTATTATCTTTCTTTACTGTATTTTCAGCCATTAATAATATAATGGAAAGCAATAATTCCCAATTCACGTGGACAAATACAGAAAAGGTCGCTATCATTACATGCATCAGGACATAATAGTAATTTCATTATCAAATGACTACTAAATGTTTATACATTACAATGCAAAATGTGTCACTACAGTCAGGATCACTCATGATTTCTTCTCATTTGATATAGTCAGCAACATCTATAGTTAAAAGTTAGGGTGCTATTGAAGATGTACACAAAGAAATTAAGGTCATTAATGAAAAAAGCATGATAGTTGGTGTCCCATTAGCTAATAAAAAGACATTTTTAGCGGACTTCAAAATAAAAGGTGATAGTAATATAACAGCAAGGTGTTACAAAAGGATTTCCAAAGATTTTGGCCTTCATGTGTCCAGTTAGGCAACAACAAAATTTAACACTGTTGCTATGCTGCTTTGGACTGGCTGTTCTACAAAGATCAGATCACATGTATGATGTATAATCCAAACAACAAATATAAAAACAACTATATTTGGAAACATTGCATGTAAATTACTGTATTGCACTAAACGTAAAAACCTCCGCCCAACCACAAAATGTGATGGACGGAAATGTGGATAGATGAGGGCTGCTTTGCTGTCTCAGGACCCAGATGGTTTATAATTAATGAGAGGATTCCAAACAGTAGGCCTATAAGGGAATTCCAGGCCTCTGGCAGGATGACAATAATCCAGCACACATGGGTAAAGTAACAACACAACAGTTTGAACAGAAAACAATTTTGTATTTTACAGTGATTAGTCACAAACTCAATCCCACATGCTGGTCTGAGCACTGTAAGTATAATTGAATACTTCATAAGTGCCATGTAGGGTTGATCAGTAACTACCTAAATCATTTATTAAACTAAACAAAAAAAAAATTAAACCATTAAACTGCTGTGAACAAAATGACAGTTTCAGATATAGTTCTCTGTTAAATTGAGTAATCACGAAGCCCTTAAATTTCAAAACAGCAGCGAGGAATGTCTTCTGTTGAAATTGAATTGAAATTATATCACTGCCTTGTGACTGGCAAAATTCCTTTACATCATTACACTCAACAACACGAATAATCCATGGTGCGAAAATTATATCATAAACGTGGCTAAATAAACAATAGGTAATGACAGTAAACAATAGCTAGCTATGTAGCTAGCTCCATTCCTGTGTCTTACAAAGTATAACGACTTGTTGATCAATCGGCAATTTATGATCGGTGGCTCGGCAACTTGTGTGAATGCTAATATGGGAGGCACTAAGGAGTGTTGATCACAAGTTTCCGCCAATCACACGGCGTATTCTGGCTGGAGTTATATAAATACGAAAAAGAGTTTGGCCGTTTTTACGAGGAAAAGAAAAATTGTCATTTAAAATGGGCAGACAGAAACGATATACACGCACAAGTAAAAACAGAGCGGCAGATTCAAAAGGAAAAAGAATCATTGCAGCTTGCAATTCGAGGGGCAGGCGCTGCGTAACTCCAATGAGGCCCTCTCGTGCGTAGACTTTATATAGGATAGCTAAACTAGCTAGTTAGGTTAGCTAGCTGGTTAGCTGGCTGGCAATGCTAGCTAAAAGCTAGCTAGCATGTGTGAGATGCTGACGAGACAGACGTGTCATTCTTCACCGCATAGATTTTTAGTTATACTAGCTGAAGATTCACAAATGCCTTTTTGCTCCAATTGAAAATATTAAATAATAGATAACTATATGCCATAGATCTTATCTTGTGTGAAACTCTAGCTAGCTGTCCTTTGCTGACGTATCTTTAGCTTCTGTGACTTTGGTGAGACTAACCAAGCTCTGTGTTCTGTTCGAAATATGAAGTTTGACTCTGGCCAATTCTTGATGATCTGATTTAATAGATCTGAAATCATATTTACACACAAAAAGTTGGAGTAAGTGTCTCGGCCGTGCATTGCCTCCTGTAAGTGAAGCGGATTTTAACCAAGAGAGGTAAGAAGCTATTCTTGATTAATTCCCTTTAATTAGACTAATAGCCCAAGGTTTTGAATATTACTCTATTATTTATTAATGAACCATTAAAATCACATTAATTTCATAATACTTCATATTCTTTTAATTTTCTTGTAAACCCTTCATTTTTTAGATTCATACTTTCACAGCCCACCTCACCCTACTTTAACTCTTCTTCTCACCCAGATTCCTGTTCTTTCGCCCCTCCCCCTATGTATATAAACTGATCAGCCTTAAAACCACCTGCCTAATGTTCTTTAGGTGCCTCTTGTGCCTCCAGACAGCTCTGATCCGTCAAGGCAGGGATGCCACAAAACTGGACACCTTCAGAGATTTTATCTGGCACCAAGATGTTAGTAGATCCAAGATCCATCCAGTCTTGAAAATTGTGAGGTGTGGCCTCTGTATTGGGCTAGTTTTTCAAGCACATCTCACTGAAGTCTTGGGAATTTTGAGGTCAGGTCAACACCTTGAGCTCTTTGTTGTGTTCCTCAAATCATTCTTGAACAATCTTTGCATTGTGGCATGGTGCATTATTCTGCTGAGGGAAAACTAGGGAATTCTAGTGCCATGAAGAGGTGTACATGATCTGCAACATTGTTTAGGCATGTTGTGCATGTCAAAATGACATCACTTGACACAAGGTTTCCTAGCAGAATATTGCCCAGAGTATCACACGACCTCTGCCGGCTTGTGATGTACATGCTCCTGGTACTACAGAATGGACAGGGGCTAGCCCCCCCCCCCCCCCCCCCAAAAAAAAAAAACAAACACATGTGATTCATCAGACCATGTCACAACCCCCCCCCTCCCCCTTACCCCATTACCCCAGTGTTCTAATGCTCATGTTTGCTTTTAGTGGTGGACAGGGGTCATCACTCTGACCAGTCTGTGGATATGCGGCCCCATGTCCTGCAAGCTACAATGCCTTGTGTGTGCTGACATCTTTCTATCATAGCCAGCATGAACCTTTTCAGCAGTTTATAACTCATCTGTGAGATGGACAGATGAGGGGCTAGCCTTCACTCCCCACTCAGTGACCCTTGGATGCCCATGCTTTTGTTTGGGTTCACAGGTTGTCCATCAATGGACTACTTTTGGTAGATCCTGACCACAGTATACAAGGGACACCCCATAATACCTGACATTTTTGGAAGTGATATGATCCAGTTGTCTAGCCGTTAAACTTTAGCCTGTCTCAAAGTCTCTCATCCTTAGGTTTGCTTATTTTGTATTTTTTCAGCACATTATCAAAACTGTTCTGTTCAGTAATGTATCTCAACCACTGACTGATGTGATTATAATGATGTAATCAGTGTTATTCACTTCACCTGTTAGTAGTTTTAATGTTGTGGATGGTTGATTGTATTTAATTTCTACAGCTGCCTTAGGAATGAGAGCGGTGCTATATAAATAAAATATGTATTTTTATCAATGTACTCTTTAATACACTTCTTTTTTCAGAGTTCAGGAGCCACATTCTGGAAGATGCTTTGAGGGCCAATCAGAATCACAGAGAATTCTTTGTAAGGTACACTGCCTATAAAGTATACACTTTAATCTCTGCAGGCACCACCTTAAGTCATACTTGTTTCCACCAGAGCATAATGACAGCCAGTATTAAGGACTCCTGCCAGGACAGCACAAGTGCGGTTTGAAGCTCTCCATACTAAATACTTTAAATTGATGGGCCCAAATGTTAGATGGCACTTGTCTAAAGCTGCCTTTTCCTGTTGCAATTCAGGTATGATTATACCCTCTGGTGTTTCCAGCTTCTTAATGGATTGTATGGACTTAGAATCAGAGGCAGAAGTGACGCTTCCCTCCGTTGAGACAGTTCGCAAAGCTGATACTTGCGGTACAGTTACTGCCCTGCTATTACTGACGGGACTTTTTCAGCTATCAAAAACACAATTTAAGATTGTGATTCTGGAGTTCAGTTTGACTGCAGCTTAGATAAAGACCAGAAATAATTGCAGACTTGGAAATGATTGTCCTCCTTTCTTTTTCCCTGACATGAGGGTACAGGTTTAATGAGTGATGAAGTGCTCCACTCCAGTGTCAGGAACTCTACTCTTCTTGATCTCAGCCATGCTGTGGATATAGCCAAGCAAAAATCTCCAAACCTCTCCTCCATTCTTGGTATTTCGTTTATGCTGAACAATGCTATATTTATATAAACTGAAGGTTTTGCCTACATGCTTCTTTCTAGAGATGTGAACGCTTTGGAGGAGGTTACCTGATTGCAAGGGTTATTTAGTGTTATGATGCAATGACTATGGTAGCTGAGAGAACTGAATTTGTTGTAAAATAAAAATGTGCTGCAAAATTGCAAACCGTATGACAGTATATTTCTCAATATGACAGTACATGCCCTACATCATACCAATGCAGTGCCAATTCATGAATTCAGTAAAGAGTAAATTCAATCATTCTGCATTTTTACGAATGTGAAACAAATTCATTGACACGATAATTCTGAAAACACATGTAGCATCAGGAATGTTGCAAATCCAGACACCACAGAGGACACACAAATGGGTTGGAATCATATGGAACTTTGGTGTTTGAATGTACAAGACTGTTGGCACACAGCAGAACACTGACTAATAAAGTTAATCAGACAGGTATATGGTGCAGTGAATAATTGACCTATGTGTTTGTAAAATGTTTTGCATATGTTATCAATAGATAGGTTTTATGATTCTGCATGGTATTTCTAATTTGCAATGTTTTGGGTTGCTTGGCCACCCTACATGCCTTATCACAGTCTGCATCTGTTTAACAGTTTCCCTGTTGTCCTTACAGAGCTGTCACCTATAACTGACAGACAAGCTACAGAAGAGTCCTTTTCACTGTCACCACCCCAGCCTGTGTCACCTCTTGGGTAATGAGGTCATATGTGCTTTTATAGATTTATATCTAATGATGCTTGATTTTTGCTGCATCATTCAATTTGAGGGTCAGAATATGGCATGAATTCATGGACCCAACCTCCCTTGGGTTCAGGGTGTTTGGTGGTGGTGTATTGTGTTTATGGCACACACTTGACTCCGTGATACTAATTGAGTATTGTTCCCATGTCCTATCTGACTTCTGTTGCTGACCCTGTGCCTCTTTTTATGATCACAATTTATCCATCTTATGAATGACATCCCAAACTAGTTCCATGGCATGTAAGCTCATTGTGATGAGGGATTTGTGGCATGAGCTGACAGATGTCAACATGGACCAAAATCTTAAAGGACTGTTTCTAACCTTGCTAAAACAGCCTTGTTGGAGAACAAATGGGGTCCTACCCAGTGTCTGTTTCTTATAAAGTGGTTTGTCTCTGTGTATGCAATGTGTAAGTGGCTTTTTATTTTCATTTGAGCTCATAGCTCTGTTTTCCCCTGGTTTAATTCTAACCAGTTCTAAGTGTACTAGGTCCTGTCCTCATATCATGATAGCACCATAAGTGAGCAATGATGGTGTCCATCAAAATACATTGCACTTGCTTATCACTGCATGTTTGCAAACCACTGGTCATGCAGCATTCCCTGGTATGTCAGAGTACTGCTTAGCATTGGGCCATACAACCATGAATTTGACTGTTTGGCTGATGGATTGCTTGGCAGTAGAGGAGGTTTTCATTCTTCCCTTCCAGTGAGAGCAAAATTGTTTGCATTCTTGGGAACACCTGAGTACAATTTGGCTTGTAGAGCAGTGTAGTGGGTAACTGCTTCCATTATGGAGGACCTGTGTTTAGTCCCCTCTGGTCAATGCTCTGTCTTATACCAAAAAGTGGCCTTGGGCATGGATCCTAACACTACCATCACCTACCTGTGTAACAACTGGTAATTGTAACTTGCTGTGGATAAGAGCGTCTGACAAACGCCTTAAATGGAAATGTAACGTAAATGTAGAAATGTTGAACACTGTGGACATTGAATTTGCTTGTTCATGGCTGTTTTGAATGACAATGTTTTTCTTTCTTTTTCTGTTCGCAGGTTTTCACCTTTGGCTGGGTCATCTAAAAATTTTGGATTGTCAAAAAGTACCCCAGGTTTTCTCCTTCCCAATTTTCTCAGTATATGCATGTTACTGCAAAATGGCATATGCAGCAGGAAGTCTATAGTAATGCTGAATTTGTACTTGCAGAAAGAGAGATCAAGCCAATTGGATTTGAAGAAAGTACTCCTGTAAATATTGTAGCAGTGGTGCTTTCCCCTGTTGTGAAAAAAAAGGTAATTAAATGTTTTTTTTCCCCCAATGCATGAAGATTGATCATGTGGTTGTTATATAAATGTGTAGAAAAGCCCATCTCAATCTGAGTTCTGGCTGCTCCCAGGAATTCTGTACACTGAGTGCATATTTTTGTTTTTTTTCCAACTCTGATGCACCTGACCTGGCTTATGTATGGCTTTATAATTATCTCATGGGTCAAATTTGGTGTGTCTGGGTCAGAAACAACATGAAGTGCTTCAGGTCTCTTCATTGCTGGAGCCTCTGTGGCTTCCTTCCAACAGAATACTCTTGGAAATATTGTGGAAATGTTGAATACAACAAGAATTAAATAGTCGAGGCCTGTGGGAATTGGTTTCATGGTGGTGCAAGGTTCGAAAATGCCACAGCTACTTGTTAGTACACTAATAACTTCCATTATCAAGACTTGAGTAGCAAAAGTAAGAAGCGTTTCTTTTCTTGTGATCTGGACCATAGAGGCTGACCTGTGATGTCCAGAAGAGTCACATGTGTAAAATGAGGGAAAATGTCATGAGTGGGGTGAGGAAGGAGCTGATTATCCCCCAGGAGCCTCCCTTGGAACCAGCAAAATTTTTTGACTTCGCTGACGAAAGTGACAAGGAAGCATTTTTCCAAAGGTTGAAACGGACATTCACCTTTCAGTTCCCTGCAAAACTGGTAAACAGGTCTCTCTCTTTTGGAGGAACAAGGTGTTTGTGGTAAGGCACAGCTGTCTTGATTCCAGTCTAAAAGGCCACAGTATTGCAGTGTAGTGTGCTGGAAACAGCACATCTAATTGGACATCTGCTATTAAAGGCTTTGATGAGTACAACTGGGTATGAAAAACAAAAAATATTTTGAACTTCAGTGTTGTGGCCTATCTGCACTGAACGTAGAGAAACCACTGCTGTGTAGTACACAAAGTATGTAGAAAGAAAATGTAATATGTGCTGCAGTAACCTTTTATCTTGCAATTTTTCTTAACACTCCCTCTAGATTACCTTCACAGACTTGCCAGTGACCGAGGACATGTGAGTCAGACGTGGAGGTGGAACGATCACTCCTACATTTTTCTTGCTGTGAATCGTCACCTCATGCCCTGCAAAGAAGTCAATGTTCACATATGCCACCAGAGGACGACCTTGTCTATAGTAAACATGCAACCATTACAAATCATTCATGCCCTCAAATCCCTGTTTGTTACTGGCAGTTATGCAGAATGAAATTGGAAATCAAAAGTAGTTTCTGGATGAATGACATCCATGCCGAAATCTACCAGCAGAATAAAGATGCCAGGTTTCCCTTCCAAAAAGATTAACTTTGCAAATCTCTTTCGGGGTAGCTCTGGCCATCATATGCAGGCACATATGGATGAAAAAAGAAAGTCTGCTGTGCATTCATGGAAGCAGCATGTGAAGGGCAGTCCAGAGAAGTGGACTGAAGTGGAGAAATGTTTGATTTAAGAGTTGTGGTATTTTTCATTTTCAGCGTAGAATCCAGTTCTTGTTCTATGTTAAATCAGTCATATGCTGTATTGCCATGAAATGTTCTGTTAAAATTTATTACATTTTACATTGCTGTAAAGATAAAAAAGGTATTTGCCTACAAAAGCAAGATTAAAAAAAACATTTGTAATACTATGTACTTTTTAGTAGTTTGTTTTGTGCATGGTGAACATTATTTTGTTTTGTATCTGGCTTTAAAAATGGTGCTTTTTATATCGATTCTTGGATATGCCTTGTTTTGGCTAAAGTGTGCGGGTTTGTGTGAATTATTTGCATATTTAGAGATTTTCGATGTTATTTAAACTAGTGAAATTTATAATTAAATGGTATAAAGTAAGCCAAGTCTTCCGTGCATGTCTTGGAACTTGTACTTCTGCATAATTCTGAAAATGTGTTCAGTTTACATATCTGGCAGTTGGGGAAAGAATCTTCCGCAGCTACCGATTTACAAGTATAATTTATTTAAAAGACGTTTAACCCCAAAACATCAACACAGCAGTTATGTTCACCACGTGGTACTTTGACGAAAATAACAACCAATCGGCATTGGGAGCAGTGCATAGTGGCGTTTCTAAGCAGCTCGTGTGACTAATGCCTGTCATATGACTAGGCCACAAATGGAGTCAGTTTCAAAGAGTAACGTGTATCTGGGGGGTTGAGCAGAAAAGGGATTTTATATAGAAACGGTGGGCCCAAAATGCCTCCCACGCTATTTCACAAACTTTTTAATAAAAGAAGTGCTTTTTCATCGCTACCAAAATGTAACAAGGACGACCCCACGTTCAGGTACGTGTCACTGCTAGCTGGCTACATCGAACCATTTCGCTATAGCTAGCCACCTAGCTAACTCGCTAATCAGATACCCCACATTGCTGCAGGAGCGAGGGACCGCGGTCTGCATGTATTAAATATCATGTGTAGCGAAATACATTAGTTATGTTCAGTGTGTGCTAGATATACCTTTTTAGTACACAAGAATCGTTTGCGTCACAGGAGTAGCCAATATGACAAGCTAGCAAGTTAGCAAATTGTCTTTCGTTTGTAACCTTTTGTTGACGGACCGCTAAGACGAGGTTAGACTTTAGGTTGGTGTAGTGAGATTAGATCGTTAGCTAGGTAACTATGATATGTAATGAAACGGGGTCGGTGCGAGTTTGCAGCTAGAGAAGGGAAAATGCTGCAGGAGAACCAACAGCGAGCTTTATGATGAATGCTGAGCTGTTTAAAATGCATAAAAGCAAAGCGCAGGGTCTAAACAAATACAAAGAAGCAAAATGTCATTTGACTTGTTAAATCAATGTTCACGTTAATTAAACCATAATGGACAGGGACGCACTGCAGCGTGCGTTGCTTCTGTCTGTGAGGATGTGACATGATGATTTGCACCGATCTTGAACCCGGCACGCGATTATTTGCTTGGCGTAGAGTTTAGCTGTTGCACTACTGTTTCAAATTAAATTAGGGAAAGGGACTGTAGAATTTTTAACATGGTTATTCTGATTCTGATTCTGTTTTGCACTTTTGTTTAGATAAGGAAAATACCAATGTCCCAAAGACTCATATCTTTCGTAACAGTACACTCCATCGTAAGATATTCAAATAAGGTTTATGAAGAAACACCTTTTTAGCCTAAAATACCAGGGTATATTTTTGCCTATATAATATTTCCTTTCAATTGTCAAATTCTTTTCTTATTAGTTCTTTACTTAATGCCTACTCTTTTTTAAAATAATAATAATAATAATAATTATTATTATTATTATTATTATTATTAATATTATTATTTGCTCTTGATATTCCCTAAATGCCCTACCATTAGCTGATTTATTTACTATACTTCTGTTGGTGTTCTCAGGAATATTTACATCTGAAACATATAAAATGTATAAGTTATGATTGCTGTTTGTGAATTTAATTCAATATTAATTATGAATAATTTTTATTGTCAGATGTGTTTAAAACAACAGTATGAAAATGTATCTGAAAATGAGATAAGGAAGAGAGCTCAAACAGCTTGGACCTTGTGTCAATCCTGTGATCTACATGTCATAACTGTGATGGAGTAATAGTTTTAAAAGTGGAAAGATTGTGCTGACAGATTAGGTCTACTTAGGCTCTACACATTTCAAAAGAACCCATGCTTTAAAACTAGCCTAACATTTGTGCACTGGTGCTCTTAATGGATGGATGGAAAAGTTGTAGGTAAATATTATAATTATATAAATGGATGGAATTGTTGCATTTCCTGCTGGAACATTCTGCACTCATGGCAGTGAAATCCTTCAAGTTTCTCTTCCTGAATGATATCTACTGGTTTCAAAGGTTTGGATGTTGCTATATATATATATTTTTTTTTCCTTCTCCATTTTCTGATGCTGGGGGGGGTATTTTTTCATTCTAAGTTCGACATTCTATACTCGCATATCTCTCTAGTAACCTGTATGGTGGGATACTGCACATTGCTCTGTACTGCACCAAAGGCTCTTGCATGCTTGGCTGACCTTACTTTGGGCTCTGTTCAAACCTTGGGGTCTGCATCTCCTCTTGGCATACACGATGTTGGTTTTGTGCCTTCTGGTTGCAAAGCAATTGCATTTTAATCCACTTCTTATTTATGCAGTTGTGCTTTTAAGATGATCCAGTTTAAGGTCATTGTTTATTGCTGGGAAATGCAGGTTAATACAAAGTGCATGTCTTCAGTGACAGGGTGTCATGCTATGTACCTTTACAACTTCATCATTTCTATCTAATTTTGAAAGGTCTACCAGGGCAAACTCTTACAACATGCTTAAGCAAGAGTCTTAATGCCCAGTGAGCAAACTGTGAGTTTACTCCCCTGTGAGTAGCATGGCTCCATAATTCAAGCTGGCTTCATAATACCAGTTCCCATGGAGCAAGAAGCCTCATTAATCAGGCTGTCATTGCACATTTGAAGCCTGCCACCTGGAAAGTGAAGTGGCAAAGTCAGAATCTGCAGCCACTGTGTGGGGTTACCTGCTCGGGACCTGTGCCTTGTTAATTGTGTTGTGAGTGTTATGGAAGTTTCAGGTCCGCAGCTCTACTTCCCAGTGAAGCCGTGGTCTGCTAATACTGCTTCCAGTCATGTTTCATGCAGCGCTATTTAAAGCTGTCCTAAGACTTCTAAGAAGTGTAGGGTAAAGAAGTGGTATAGAGTCCAGGGTTATTCACTCAATTTTAGCCTTCATGTCTGTTGTGTTGCACCAGATGTCTGTTTTACTATTAGAGAAGCTGCGTGAAGATTTAAGAAATTAAGATGTGATTTCCAGGATTAGACCACGGCTTGTGCTGATTGTGTGTTTTTAATTTATAAGACTGCACATTTACTGCTGTGGTCATGTTAACAAATGTGGGTTCTTTTCATGCTGTCCCACAGTATTTCAGTTTAGGTCACATGTGAGACTTGGCCTTATCTCATGTTTACAGTAGCAGCTGTAGATTATATATTTTCATCTTTTGCTGTCTTTCATTGCTTAGGTTTAATTTTAGGTTTCCTTCATCATAAACAACAGATTTAAACTTTTTTGTTTGTTTCATTTTTTAAAACTATGATTATATGATTTGTATAGGATGAAATGTACACTGAATGAACAGCAAATGAACAAATTAACCAAAGCTGGTGTTCATTCAAGACTGGTAGCAGCAAACCTGGACTCTTATTTGGGCCACAATAACATCCAAATCACAATGGATGGCACAAGCACACAACTTGCAGAAATGTATCATGCAACCATTAGATGACATGGGAGGATTCTTGTGATTTAAGAACTGGTTGGTTTGGTTTAATAAGCTAGGCCAATCCTGGAATGTCTGTGTGACGTGTGCCTCTGGCCGCTGGTGTATCATGTGAGTGTGGAATGCATCAGTCATCACTTGAAGCAGGGTTTGTTTAAGGTGTATTTGGGGGGGGGGGGGGGTTGCTTCTTGGAGTATTTTATTTTGCATTAAGTGTGTCCTGGACTACACATGGACTTTTGGCATGATCTGTATCTTATCTCTATCATGGTTTTCTACTGAGCATGCACCCTTTAGCTCTTCATATGTAGTCAGCATAGACTTGGGAAAAAGATGACCCCTATTTCTTTGATGGCGGTATAAACAGCTAACATCAAACCCACCACCTTTTCTGGTTAGCATTACCTTTGTATAAAATTATGGTAGTTGTGCACATTTTAACAACCATGATCAAGTGTAGTTGAATTGGATTTGAATAGCAGTCTGAAATGCTGTTTCAGTCTAAAGTTATAATGATAGAAGAGACCTGTAGCCCCTGAAAGCCACCCCACCTCCAGAATAGAAACACAAGCCTGAGACAGCCAAGTCACGTTTGTAAGTGAGTGTTAGTTCAGGCCTGTACCTTGCTTTGGTTTTGCAGGAAGCACAGTCTAGGCATAAACTAGTTCTCTTGGGACAGAGTAGGGAACGTGTGTGCGCGTGCGTGTGTGTGCATGCGTGCATATGTGCTCAGTGAACCAGGTAAGGTAAGTGCAAACAGGCACCTGCTTTCAGCCACTGTGAAAGTGCGATGAGGCTGTTTGCTTTCAGCAGACCAGCGTGGTCTTATTTTCATCGAGAAGCATATCAGCCAAGCCTGCAGGTATGCCAGACTGGAAAAACACCAGGCGTAGGCATTCAAAAGTGACCCTGGCTAGCAGGCAGCAGTCACATCACCGCTGGGACAGCTTCTTTATGTAACATGCCTTCCCCCTGTTAAGTCTCTGCCAACCCCCGCAGCTTCCTTAGACGACCCCCCCCCCCCCAATGAAATAATGATACCCAGGGTTTCTACATCAGGGGAGGGGAGGGTAGGGGTTATTTTGCTCTTTGAGGTCAGAGCTTGAGGCAGGGGGGATTAGCCCCTTCTAAAGTAGACAGCCCCAGCTCTCGCTTTCTTCAGTTTGGCGGCCAGCAGGGTTGCATCCACGTGCGGGCCCTCGCCAACGTGCCTTTGTCCCAGGGCCATTTCCAGCCTAGCCCGCACATCACCTGACAGTCTCATGTTATTTTGTGAATTTAGTTCAGTGCTATTCTTAGTGACGCTCGTCACGGCGAGAGAGAGAGAGAGAGGGAGAGGGAGAGGGCACAGGCTCAGGGCCGGGGGACGCATGAGGAGAGACACTGGCAGAGCCACGATGATGCCCAGGTACCCAGCCACACTTGAATCCTGCCGTCTCGCTCGTGATCCTGCCCTCCGCACGTTTGAGCTTTGAATTATTCACTTGAGGTGGTGGTGTAGTAATGGTCGCTGGTCTGAAGATGTTGGTGATTGACTGAGAGGAGAGATTTGGATCACATGGAACGGGAGGGTGTGTGTGTGTGTGGTGGTGGTGAATTGTTTGAAGACTGCAGTGTTGGATCAACTTTTTTAAAATTTTTGTTAAATTTTTTTTATTTTGCTCTGTGGATCGGCTATAATAATGGCTGTCTTACATAATGTTGGAGTTTAAGGGTCATGGTTTAAGGATTAGTTCTCTGTTATACTGTTAATGGTGTAGAGAACTGATGCTTGTCGATATGTTATACATTTTAAACAACAAATAGTTGTCCAGATTGTGATCTAGCTCAAATACAACATTTTTTTAATAGTTAAATGTTTAGTTCACTTATATGGCATATTGAATCCTCCCAGTTATCAGAATGAGTGTGAGACTGAACTGCTTCGTGCATTGTTCTTTGCTCTTTTCCTTTTGGTGGTGGTGGTCTTGCAAAATTCATTTCTGGAACTGCATGTTTACTTTTGCCACTACACATCAAACACTAACAGTGATCCTAACCTGTAGCAGCTATGAAGCTTGGTATGTGCTCTGGCCTTTAGAGTTGTTGGCAGTGGTGTGTCCTCAAATAGAAATCTGAATGAATTTGACACATGACAAATGTGAAGTTTCAGAACGTAAAACTACCCAGTGCTTTTAGTTAAGAAATATCTCTTGGAATTATTTCATATGGAAATTTTTTAATTAACTCATTTAAGTTTTTCTAACTTCAGCTGGTTTCTGAGCTACTGTAGCCTATGTAGTGAACGCGCTGGTCTGTATGTATTTCATGAACTCGCTGGTCTGTTGTGTTGAACTGCCTGCTGCTTGATGGTGAAAGGTTATTTTTGACTTGGTTTAGGAATTCTGAATTCCCCAAAGGCTCTTGCTGCTGTGGACGAAACTGTATAAATGTAGCTATGGGTGGACCCATCTCTCTCTCGCAGTGTTTGGAGAAAAATCATGTATTTTCTTTGCTGTGCTGTACTGGCATTTACAAAGAAACATCTCTCTTTAAGCATCATATTTGAGGAACGGAAGTCTAGTGGCCAAGTCAGACCTTCGCCGAGATGAGCGCTTTGACATTGAGCATCAAAGGAGAACATGACGCGGTTGTCCCTCCCGGCCAGTGTCCGCAGGGGACAGCGGAGATGTCTGAGCAAAGTCCTGTGGAATGCGGTGGTGCCTGTGGCAGTAAACAGCCATGTCCACCATGACGCCCAAAAGCGAGTGCACTCTGGCCACCTTCTTGCCTGTTCTGACGCAGGGGCCCAGAAATAACAGCAGCCTGTGACTCCCCTGGTCCAGCCACACGCCCTCATCCCCTCCCCCCAACCCAGACCCGCTACCAGACAGACAGGGTCACAATGTGAACAACTGTTCCTGGCTTCCTTTCATGCCCCTCGTCCCGGAGGGCTGCCATCAGATGTGCTAAAGCCCAGCACCTCTCTCTGCACCCTGGGCCATGCGCTGGTATGAGCGTTCCCAAGCAAAGCCAGCTGACAGCTCAGGGAAGCTTATTAGACAGCTGTCAGTGTGCGTTTTATTTTCGTCCTCCGGGCTTAAGGTGGTGGTGGTGGGGGGGTGTATTGAAGGTACGGGGATGGGAGCCCCCATTGTGTAAACATGAAGCCCTTCACGCTGGCATCTGCCCCCACAGCTGGCCCTCCCCTGAGCTGGAGCCCAGCCAGATCCGCCTCATCGTCTACCAGGACTGCGAGAGACGTGGACGAAATGTCCTTTTTGACTCCAGTGTCAAGAAGAGGAGTGCAGAAGAAACCTCAGGCATGGTGAGTCCTTTCTTTCTCTCTCTCTCTCTCTCTCTCTCTCTCTCTCTCTGTTTCTCTGTCCTTCAGTAGCAACATCAAAAAGCTGAGCCACCCTGCATGGCAGCATCACACTGAGGTCCTGAACCAGTCTGAACCGGAGACCTTATCTCCAATAATAATAGCATCAGCTGACACTGACTGTGTAAGCATTCTTGAGCACTCACATGATGGGCGTTGTACGCTCCCTCCCTCATGTCTTCAGGTCGTTTGTCATTAGCTGTCACGGGAACGCTGAGGGAACTCTCTCACCACTGAAGGCCACAAGTGTGCAATGACAGGAGCCGAACCCCATAAATGCAGTTCTGATGATTCAGTTTAAAGAGCTGTGCAACAGTGCTGGCCTGTATTACAATGTTAAGCATGATTCACATTGTGGAAATAAATGTTTGGTAAACTTTGCACTTATGGTAACTCTCAAGTAGATTTCATAATAACAAACCCAATATTTGTATGTTGGCCTAAAGACTGCAAAGGACATTTCCTAGTTCCACACTGAAGAAGTTGTGATCAGGTAAAGCTGCCTAATGTCTTACTCAGTGTGTCTGGTGCACGTGTTTGGGTGAGGCTGGGAGGGGTTTGTGAGCTGGAGTCTTGCTGCAGCTACAGTCACGTGATGCTTTCTGGCAGAGGTTTTTGTTTCATGAGAGAGAGAGAGAGCGTGCGCGAGAGAGTGAGCGCTGGGCAAGCAAGCAAGCAAGCAAGCAATGGCTCCAGCTCACGAGTTGTTGAGGAAGTCATATGACCTCGGCTCACATGCTCGGGTGCTTTTTTTGTGCTTGGTCAGGGCACGAGGAGAGGCTTGTTTGATGTGAGCCATTAGCAGAGCAGCGCAGCGCACGCACTCCACATAGAACAAGCCTGGTTTTGCTTATAGTACTTATTAACCCTTGCTCTCTATCGATTGTTTTATTTTGGTCCTTTTACATAACACATCTTTAAAAGGTCTGGCTAGAAATTGGGGCAGCCTGATATGTCCTCCCCCACCCCCTCTTATTTTTTTTAGAATGCATTATAATGTCTCTTTGAAATATTAAAAAATAGGTACACTTATTTTAGACATAAGTCTACCTTTTTATGTATATTTTTCCCTTTTAATGAACTAGTTCATAAGGCGTTTTTTAAAGTTTTTTTGAGGGGGGAATTCACTTTAAACATTGTTATTTTGGCCATCAGGCTGTAATACAGAGTAAATAAATATAAATATGAATAAATTGTGATTCTGTGATTGAACTGAGCTGTTCAGTTTTTATTTGCATTGAGGGAGGGAGAGGGTTGTTTAGAGGTTCTGCATGCTTGGGATTTGTTTTTTTTGTTTTTGTATTTTTTATTTATTTTTTTATCGGTACAAATAAGTCCCTGTGACACACTATATCACATGGGATCGCAGGTCGGCAGCGACACGCAGACACTGTAGGCCCCACTAATCCTGCTGTGTTTGTTTGTACGCAGAATGTGGGCAGTGAGTCGCAGGCCAAGATGTTGGGGAAATGCTGTCAGCTGAGGCCCACGGGCGGCAGCTCCAGCTCCTTGGACAGTAGCTCATCCTGTGCCTCAGAACCCCGGGAGCACAGCCGCTTCCAGGTGAGCGCAGTGTCTGACTTATCCACATCTCGGAACTCTGCTTAGGGAGAGCTGGCTATCTTCTGTGTTCTGATGAGGTCTCAGAATGATAGCGGGACTTGAATCTGCATGTTGAATGCCTTTGTCTGCTCCCTTTTTCGTGGTTTCTTTCTCGCCATCTTTTTTTTTTTTCTCTCTCTCTGTCTCTCAGGGCACGTCGCGCTGCTCTTCAGATGCCAACATGCTGGGAGAGATGATGTTTGGCTCGGTCGCCATGAGCTACAAGGGCTCCACTCTAAAAATCCACCAGATCCGGTGAGGCGGTAGGGCAGGTTCAGGGTCACACTGACCTGTTGTCATTCCACTGACAAGACAGACGCACACTGGCTGGGAGTCACGAATAGTCAGTGATGATCTTTGCCCCTTCTTCTTCTTTTTCCTCCTTTTTTACCCCCCCCCCCCCATCTCTGCAGGTCCCCTCCTCAGCTAATGCTGAGCAAAGTGTTCACAGCTCGGACAGGCAGCAGTGTCTATGGCAGCCTCAACACGTAAGCACCACTCGTAGCTCCTCTCCACCTCCATCTGTCACCACACATGTGGCTTTCACCATGTTTGATATGTGTGTGTCCTCTCTGGCAGGCTGCAAGACAGCTTGGAGTTCATCAGCCAAGACTCAAACACTCTCAAGCCAGACCAGAACACTGTGGTCAATGGCTTCCTGGGGAACATAGGTAATCTTAACCGCATGTATTATGACAACAAGATCTTGTGACAGTTTTGCAGTAAAGCCCAGCAGTGAAGGACAAGGTCACATCCTTCCCTAATACACATGAGTTTCCTCTCTCAACTGACATAACGCTGTTGATTCATGGAGCTTCAGACTGACTTTTGTCTTTTTGAAGTCAGTGTTTGTTCTCCATGTTTTAGTGTGAGAACTGTATAAAGCCAGCTTCATGTTTGGAATGGACCACATCCGTATTCCCGAATGAACATTTTTGTGTGGTTTTGTTGTTTTGATTGTTTGTACTTTCTACCAGTGAAATCAAGAGGTGTCGAATTGCATCAGGGATGCTGTCACGTCACATGTACTTTACTTGTGTCGACTTTCCTCAGCTCCACAAACTCAAGCATTTGTGTTTAATGCGCTCTAGGTTTCCTTTTTAGAATTGTCTTACTAGTCAGCAGTCATTTCACAGCTGATTATGAGCTTGCATCTTGTGGCAAAGCATTTCACTGTTTCTGCTTTGATTATTTATTTATTTGTTTATTTGGTACTTATGATATTTAATTTTAGGGGCAACTTGTTTGTTTTCTTAGCCTCTTCAGGTGTTCTTTTTGTGGATGTAGACTTATTGCTCTTTATCACTGTTTTCCACCAAATAAGTCTGCTCAACACGCGCCAAATGTGGTGCTGAACTGTTCCCAACTTTGAGGCAGCAGCTCTAAATAAGAGCACAGAAAACACTAGTAAAAAAATAAAAAAATAAAATAAAATTAAAGAATAATAATCATATATATATATATAATATAAAATGTATATGTCTGTGTGTCATGTTATGCGTGTTTTGAGTGGACTTCATGTGCCATGCCCACAGAACATAAAGTATAGTAATATCTGTCTCCATATCCACTTCAAGGAGGAAGGGAGGACGCTCTAAGATGATTGGCGTGCCAGTGTGCCCGCGCTGTTTGTATTTTCTGTGTGGGATTGCTCCGCTCTTTTAATAAAACGCTAACATGCTAATGTTGTTCTGACTGCCTCAGATGTATTCTCATGTATCGCCGCTCTTTTTGCTTGACTAACCTGGTTCTGTGTCTCTCTCTGTGTCTCTCGTTTGCCCCCCCACCCTCTGTGGACGCCGTGCCACGCAGGTTTCTCTCAGCTCTGCAGCCCTCGCCGGGCCTTCTCTGAACAGGGCCCTCTCCGCCTCATCAAGAGCGCCTCTTTCTTTTCAGGTTGGCGCTGTATGTTTGGGTGTGTTTCGGATTGTGGCCTTGCGTGTGTCTGTGTGCGTGTTAGTGTTAGTGTTTGTGCGCATGTGTGTGGTCAGCATGTGGCCACTGCTTGTGACTTGCACATGCACACCAGGAGTGTTCGGAAGCACCACCATCGGTTCCAGTCACACAGTCCCCTCATACAACTTCCCCACTGTATTTACTCATCCTCTACCCCCACTGGGACACTTATCCCCCCCACCCCCCTTTAACAGTTTGTTTATTTATTATTTCTGTCCCTCTGTTACTGTCTTCTCAAGCATGGACCCCTCATTCTCCTCTTGTTCTCCCTGTCTTACTCTCACCCACACACACCCACTCTCAGTGTGGCCCTTATCTGGGTGGCTGATACCAGAGGTAGGGATAGAAATGGCTTATAAATAGCCCTCCTGCCTTTGACCTTCTTGAGCCTTGGCTGATTGTCACGCCATCTTGCCCATCAGTTCTGCTGTTAATCATGGATTGGACAAAAGGCTTAAGTGGCCACCCTGAATACATTCTTGCCCACCTCCCCCAGCTATGGCAATGTCAGAATCTAGTGAGTTACATAATGCTGCACTTAAATATGTCGTTGCTGCACTTAACATGTTATTGGCTTGATCTGATATTTGTCCCTTGTCCCCTGATCTGACAGAACTGAAATAGAGCTTTACAGTTCCCACACAGTAAAAAGGTTTTGACACTTTTGCCCTGTACCTGGCCTTTTCATGGCCTGTGAGCATGTTGCATTGTAGATAGGTTCCCTTTGGAACCTCGCAGTCAACACCAGCAGCACAAAGATAGTGGACAGCACATAGATTAGTTTATTTGCTATAATATGATTGGCCAACGGAGAAAACCTCATCCTCTACAGGAAATGTTCTGCCCTCTGCGCCTTACCACTGAGGATCTGATTTATGAGGCTGAACTATAGGCTGTATAAGGTGTAAACTGTGTCTGTGGCAAGAAGCTCAAGACACTGAAAGGTTCCAAATGGTTGATGGCGCTCCCAATAGCTCAAGAGTGAACACATTACAGCAGACATGTGGTCTAAACCACATATAGGGTAGACATCTCTCGGACACTACACGTTGTTCATGGTCACTGTTGTGTTGCGTCCACCACACCATCCCTGCTGGGGTGTGGCAGGCTGCACGCTGGCAAAGCAGCGTACTGGATCAGTGCGGCTGGCTCGTCGGCCGTGCCCAGAGCTGCAGTGGTGGTGGGAGCTGTGGTGCTGTGCTGTGCTGTGACTCTCTGAACCTGGCCTCTGCCATCTCTCATATATGCTCCTCTGTGCCTCTACTGTTCACAGGCCACAGTAACCCCATGGACATGCCTGGGAGAGGACTGTACGATGAGCGAGACAGTGGTATCGCGCGATCAGGTGCGTGTGTGTGTTTCTGTGTGTGTGCACATCTTTTTGTGGTAATAAAATGAAAAACAAAGAAGCCAATGGCCTGTAACAAGACTTAAATGCTGTCATAATTGCAATTAGAAGAGCATCCAAAGGAAACATGCGCAATGTTGCTGTTAAAACACAATTATATAATTTAGTCTTCAGTTCTGGTAACGATGTGGCCGTATCCAACTAGTCCCTTATTTACCCTGCCAGTTATGGGAAGTGGACCTTGTACACCTTCTGAGCAAACAAGCGACTCAGGACGATGTTAGAATGAATAAAGAGGACAACCCAGGTTTAGAAATGGCTTGGGTAATAAAATGCTGCTTTAACTAAAAGTATTCATGCTGCATACATTTGGGATTGACAGAGGGATTTAATCTGCTGTCTCTGGTCATGAATCAGTAGCCAGAAGCAAATGAAAAACAGTATAACGAAACATTCAAAACATGTAGGGCATGTGTGGCTGTGAAGTTTATACGCAGCAGAGAAGTATAACCAACTGGCAAGCATGCCAGAGGGGCAGCTCGCCATAATGCCAGCAAGGCAGGGACTGCCTGAAAGGTAGCCTAATTACATGAGCCACTTGCATGTTTGGAGGGGGGGGGACTACATTTGAGCAAGGTTATGGGATGGAAACCGTAGGCTGTGGCATGGAGGGCATGACAGGAATCTCACTTTCTGTGGAATGCTATGCGGCATCACATGCAGGGGTGTGTGTGTGTGTATGTGTGATGTATATCCCCCCCAAAAAAAAAAAAAATAAAAAAAAAAAATAATAAAAATAAAATATATATATATATATATATATATATATATATATATATATATATATATATATATATATATATATATATATACACATACACAAACACACACACACATATATACATACATATACACTATATATATATATATATATATATATATATATATATATATATATATATATATATATATATATATATATATATATAGCACAGTTCCCCTAACTGTGGCTTCTAATAAGTGGGTGGGGCCCTGGGTCTGCAGCTGGAACTCATGTTTCATGGCGCTCCATCGAGGCCAGGGGCTTGGCCTTTCTGCACCCTGTGGGTCAGATGAGAGCCGCGTGAGCCCACTCTCGGAGGTTTGCGGCCCTGCAGAGTTCAGCACCAGCACACCTGCTACTCGTATAAGGGGGTTGCTGATTCAGGTCAGAGCCAACCTCTGCAGGGCAGTAGGTATTCAGCAACAGAGTCGGCTGGCCCTGCTTTAGATCATGGCTGTTGTCCCTCCCTTTTTAACACCTGGAGGTATTAAATGGTAATATGGCTAATAATACATGGAAATGGTGGGAATCAGGATGATCCTGGTGGAATAACTAACCTCTAATAGCTGACATGTATAGGTAAAGTATGTTTTCTGTGGGTGAGAGATTCCTCTAATTACAGTTGTTTCCTAAAAGCAAAGACTAAATTTGTTTTACCATATTATTAGCTTGAAGGTAGTAATGGAACCATTATTTTTACAGGTAATTTTTACAGTTAAATGAACACAAGTCATTGTACCTCTTCAACACAATGAAAATCTCAGCTGCAGGCTTCAGATTTATTAAGTAAGAGGGCCATTCTGAAAATGAAAAAAAAAGTGTCTGTGCAATATAAAAGTGTCTTTTTAATCAGGCTGAAGTGGTGGTTTGTCTTTATGTGAGCTCAGGAATTTTGATCTTAAAGCAAACTGCCACTACTGACTTGGGGAGACCTTATTTCCCCTCTGGAGTCAATGTGCCTGCTGTTAGAGATTAGTTGGTCTTAATAAAAAGCCTGTGTGTGTGTGAGAAAGGGAAGGAAGGTGGGGAAAATGGGGAGGGGGGGTGGAATGGGTGTGCGTGTGTGGGGGGGGGCAGGAGGGGAGGGAGAGTGAAATGGGGTAGCAGGGAAAATGGGAGGTTATGGGGGGGATGGTGTGTGTGTGTGAGAGAGAGAGAAAATATGGGGACGGGGATGGTGTGTGTTTTTGGAATAACTGAGGCGGACGTAAGCTATGAGTGTTTCCGCTGTTCTCAATGAGTGAACTCACTGACTTTCTCCTCCCTTCTCTCTCTCTCTCTCTCTCTCCTACTCTCCCCCTGCTGCCTGGGTGTCTTCCTGCAGCGTCTTTAAGCAGTCTGCTGATCACACCATTCCCATCTCCAGGCTCCTCTCTCACTAGCAGCTGTGCCAGTAGCTATCAGCGGCGCTGGTTGCGTAGCCAGACCACAAGCTTGGAGAACGGAGTCTTTCCACGATGGTGCGAACACACACGCACATCCCCACCCACACATATACACCCAGCATGCACAGACACGTGCCTAATTGTATGTTGTTTCCCTCAGCAGTCTCTCTAGAGACATGCAGTGTTGCTGAGGGCCACTTCAACTAACAAAGGAAAGGAAGTTACTTCCGTTTTGTTGCTGGGAAACTAAACAGTAACATTTGACTGTGAATGTTAGCATATCAATTCTGCTGATTAGTTGTTTACCTAAATGTTTACCAGCCTGTGACCTGCC